>NC_137235.1:13059303-13659303 GCF_949987685.1 Ammodytes marinus | reverse complement strand
TGTGTTTTAAGAGATCATTTTCAAATGGTGGCTCTAGTTTTGTCAAAACAAAAACTCCTGCAAGGTCCTGCAAGATTAAAAAGCTTAAATCACACGGACACATTTACGGAAATAATTCACCAAACTGTTGAAGCTGTCACAAAGTAAGAAGCTAATACTTCATCTTAACAGTTTTCCAGGTAGCTCAATACGTCATGGATTCACATTGTGAGCCAGTGAATCAGGATTACAAAGCCAGGAAGCTTATCCTCTTGCCATATTGTTGCAGATGCAACGGAAAAGACAAATGATGACCACTGCAGCATCATCAATTGAGGTTAGCTGTCTCCCTGTGGGTGCTTGTCATCTAGAACTACTGTCACAGTGGCAGGTTTGCAGCACCTAGTGAATGCATCTGACACTTATCATTTCAGACAATCTAAGAGCCCCAAGTGAAAACAATTGGGGCCAAAGCTTACATTGACCATCACTGGGCCTTATATTGTCACTCAAGAGTTATCTTAAAGGGGAAATGTTATAGGAAACTCACTTTTTCTGTGCTTTTGCACATACAAATGTGTATCTGGCATGCATATCAACCCACAAATGCTGAAATAAGACAAGCCAGTCAGTTTCTTTCAGACTGCCTTGCACAGAACGTTTGATTCAGCAAGACGATTTCAGCTGGCTTTTTGTACTCTTATCATAATGTAAATTAAATCAACAAATACTGCTGTGTATTGGTAAAATAGCCAGAGATAATCATGGCTTACCTTCTATTTCGGGCCTTCCATGAGGAAAATTAGCTGCACTGTAAGCAATTGCTGTTAATTTACGGCCAAATTTTAACACAAATTTACTGTATTCATGTATTACGGTTCTTTACTGTACTTCGCAATGCATTGTGGGAAGGTCCATTTGAAAAGACAGCTCAGAAGCCCTTAACAGTATGAAACAGTTTTAAATTACAGTACACTACAGTATTTTTTGGAAAGTGGGCGGGCAACGGCCTTTTTCAGGAACATTAGGTTGAAATGAGCCATTCCAGATAGGACAAACTTCGAAGGACATGTGCTACACATCAACAACATGTCTAGCATTAGGTCTACTCTGCATTGATCGACTGGAGCATCTATACATTTTAAGGTAATATGTTCCTGATCAATTATTTACTCTTAAAAGGTGGCTTAAGATAATGTTTGAAATTAAACTAACGGTCAGTGTCTAATCTTTGACTATTCTGATTTCAGCTGCTTCAATGGTATAGCCTTAATCTGGAGAGAGGCACAAAGGCCATCCGGGGAACAGTTCCCTACAAGAAGACATGGTGTGGGAGTCCAGAAGAAGTCAACTACAGTCAATACACATGTATCAGGTCAGTGCGTTCTCTCTCTCTCTCTCTCTCTCTCTCTCTCTCTCTCACTACTCCACTTTTGATGGAGTGATGAAGTGATAAAGCAACATTTAGTCACAACAGACTTCATCAGCTTTTTCAGCATGGACTCAGAGTTGTTTCTGTAAATTCCCAATTCTAGATATATTTTGACAATTTTTTTGTTGCTGTTTTACAGTCTCAACACTGGATCAAATCAAGATGGAGGAGCAATGACAGCAAGGTGATGGTCATCTCTACCTGACCCAGAAGACTCCTCTCAGATACCAGCAGTCTACAAACACCCAGACTCTTTCTGAAGCTAAGAATGCTCCTATCTCACAAGACTCTTTAAGAGGTAAAAGACAAGCCTACCTCAAAGGACTATTTTAAGAGGTAAACCACAAGGCTTCCATGAGTTTCCCAAATGATCATATGGATGTTTAACAGAGAATGCATTGCATTAAATAAATCAAAATTGTATAGCTTAATAAAAGTCTGTTTGATTCACAATATTTTAAGTTGTTTACTGCTTATTTTGCATCACTTCAATATTAATGTATGCTATGCAAATGTCTTTAGGCCACAGAACAAAACATGTGTAATGTTAGAAGTTGGATATTTGAATTTGCTACATTGAGTTATTGTATTACATTATATCTGTCTAAAGTAAACATTTATCAGTTATCTACTTGCAACCATCTAATCAGAATGTTAATTTATTTTCAAACAATCACAGAGAAATACTGCATTTCACTTTTACTTTCAAATACTGTAAAATATTCAACAGTAAGAATCCTGTATAATTAATAACAGTAACTTGCTGGCGTCTCTGCTGCCAGTATCTTACTGTAAATATACTGTTTTCTTCGATTGCAGTAAAGGACTGTAAATTAATTTAACAGTAAGGGTACTGTAGAATTACAGTAACTTGCTGGTATCGCTGCTGCCAGCATTTTACTGTTATTTTACAGATAAATTATTTACAGTGTGCATTTCCTGAATAAAAGCCAGATAAGTAATGACAACGCCTCCATAGTGCCTTGTTGGTAGTCGTACATGTACTCAAAGCTATGTAGAAATAATGCTGTGCCTGGGAAGTAAAATACAATGGTGAGATAAGTCATGTGTGTGAAAACAACCAGCACTTGCAGTGACTTTTGTTTAGTTTGAATATAGTTGCATCCTCCAAACACTTACACAGCAAGTATGAATAATTGATGCTTCTTTGTCTGTTAACGACAGCCCTTTTTTCCCCTTCTTTTCCTCATTCATTTTCAGAACAATCTTTAATTCATGGCTCATGGTGCTGCTAAGGCAATTAGCAAAAAAATAAAAATAGAAATAGAGTCATACTGAATCCTGTTATACATCAGAGTTACTATGTAACAACTTTTAACAGCCAATACACAAGGAAGGGTCCGAACCAGCAGATCAGGACCTTTTTTCAGATTAAAAGTTTGTTAAGGTTACACTATGTCATTTTCAGTCAGGTAACTGAATTCCAGACATATCCTCAACTCCAGACATATCCTCCTATTTCTAGTACCCCTCCTTGATTGACAGCGTCATTTTGAGCATATTCTCACTAAAATAATCATGTAAATTCGGTGTTCATTTAAATGTAATCGTTCTCAGTCTTCTGCTCTGCATTTGACAGCCATTTTTCCCCCTTTCTTTTCCTCATTCATTTTGCTCTGCAATCTCCTCTAGTTAATAAAAGCTGTTAGGAGCCAAGGTAGTCCGTTCTGTGGTTATTTTTTCTATTTCATACATAACATTTCCAAGCTCAGAGTGCAGCTTGTCTTCTTCAGCGGATGCTTGGGTTCCTCAAACCTTTGGAGGGATTTTCTGACTGCGAGGGTCCAGTATGACATCATCATGCAGCTTTTCAACAAGCTGGAGCATTGACAAAACATGACTCATGCTGTAATAGCTGTTCATGCATGTTTGCATCTGTGCTACATCAGGTTGGCTACATACACATGCATGTGTACTAATGCAGGGATGACTTACACTGCTTATTTTCTAAATTAAGGAACCCAACAAGCAGGTCGCTATGATTGTTGTTCCATTTTGGTCCGCATACAAATAATTGTGATATACAATATAAGTAAATGTGGCAGTCTGTTGAACAGAATGACCCCCTAACAGGATATTTAAGCAAGCCATGGGGCCTATCCGAAAAGTCCAATCTCCTAACCTATAAGCCTCCTTTCCTATGCCTTAACCCCTAAACGTCATCGGGGTTAAGGAGAGATGAAAGGTGCTTCCTATCGAACATAGGAAAGGACAGCGCTGTTTCAAATGAATTCGACTCCACTTTTCCTAACCGACGTCATTGCGCGACGGCGAGTATTGCTGACGTGAGTCTAGCATGAAACTACACTATTCTCCGAAAATGGACTACAACAAGCGCTCGTTTGATCCATGCATTCTTTTCATATTGATTTTAATCAGGTTGTCGCCAACAGAGTGAGAATCACTCCCATATCCCAATTCACATGTGGAATAAAAAGAGGCTACACTTATGTTGATGTTGAAATGAACTGCCCCCAGTAACTTCATTAAATGTGAAGTTGGTATTTTCTTTTCTTATGGTGTAAATTATGTGCTACGAAAATAACTATTATGATGTTGGTCTTTTATGAGTTCTTTATTATCTTAATGGGGGAGAGGGGAGGGGGGTATTTTGTTTTAGCCGAGTTAAATCTTCCTCTCTTCTCTTCTCCTCTCCTCTCTTCTGTTTTACCTCTCGTTTGTATTCGTGTAGAGTCGGTAAACTCCGGCGGTGGCCTGTTGCTTTAAATCTTGACGCCGTAAAGGATTATGGGATACCACTATCTACGTTCCTTTAGCAAAGGTTGGTCAGGAGTAACCTATGCTAAAGGAGGGTTAAAGGATGAATCGAGGCTCCTTTCCTATGCATTTTGGTTATTCGGATTCACCTATCTGCCGAGCACTTCCGGGTCATCTCGATAGGAAAGGAAATTTCCTATGCAAAAAAGAGTTTTCGGATAGGCCCATGGTGTTAGATCCCAATTCCTTTGTTCACATAAAGGATTCTTAACTCAGCTTGCATGATTTGAATAGGTCGTAATTGCCATGGAGCTTAAAGGAAACCAGTACTGTGTTGCCACAATTTGACCTCCCTTTAGCTGTTTTGCCCCTGATGATAAGACATGCTTGAATGCAGTGTACAGAGGTTGTTTTCATATTTAAAAGCTAAACCTTGCTCAACTCATAATATGCTTTGGCTTGTACCTGCCTGCAAAATGATTTCCAGAAAAGGCATTTGAACTTTGTAGCCTTGTCATTCACAATATATTCTCGTATAAATCCTAACAGATGGCATTACTCGGTTCTCTGACGGGTGTGTTTTCGGAAGGAAGCCTCAAATTCACAAACAGGCAAAATGACAGGCAATGCTGTTTCATTCTCACATTTAATCCCATTGTAATGCGTACCTCTATGGGAGATGCCGCAAAAGCTTATCTAGCTGGCACACTCATAACAACCTTGGATGCTAACAAAGCAAGCCACTGGGTGATGCAGAAAGGGCAACATGATCTCGAATATGCCAACTCTTCCTTGAGAGCATAATAATCCACAGTGCATTGCACAAATATAACTGCTTTTTTTTTTACTGGATTCAAATATGTCCCTTCAAGCTTTTTAATAAAAAGTGGAGAGGGGTGGTAAATTAACTTTAAAAAAATCTGACATAATAATGGTTTGGTATTTCAGCCCCTGAAGGGTTGGATATATGCTCATTCACAGACTATGCAACCATCTCTTCCTTGAGCATCCTGACCCTTTTGAATTAAACTGGTATTCAGGCAGTAACGCAAGAGTGAAATAATGTATAGTACATATGTACATTGCTTTCTAATGCAATCCATTTGCCATAGCATCAGTGTCAGCAGCCAAACAGTAATATCAGCAGTGAATGAGGGTAATGGTGTGTTGAACTTGTTACAGTTAAGATTCCATCAACTCATGATCCATAGACCTAAGCACATTGACTGTGAAATTACTTTGCACACTCTGCAAAGGATAAAATAAAGCCAAAGAAACCACACACGGAAACTTATTCTGTCTGAAAGTGGTCTGAATGATTCATTCCCTCTCATCTATTAAATGGTGAACAATCTTTAATTCATGGCTCATGGTGCTGCCAAGGAAATTAGCAAAAAATAGATAAATAAATAAAAATAGAGTCATTCTGAATCCTGTTATGCATCAGAGTTACTATGTAAAAACTTTTAACAGCCAATACACAAGGAAGGGTCCAGGGAACCAGCAGATCAGGACCTTTTTTCACATTAAAAGTTTGTTAAGGTTAGACTATGTAATTTTCAGTCAGGTAACTGAACTCCAGACATATCCTCAACTCCAGACATATCCTCCTATTTCTAGTACCCCTGCTTGATTGACAGCGTAATTGTGAGCATAGTCTCACTAAAATAATCATGTAAATTGGGGGGCTCATTTAAATGTAATCATTCTCAATCTTCTGCTCTGCATTTGAAAGGCAATTTGACACACAACTGTGCAGAGGCCGTTTAAAAAAAATATCATATCTGATTGTCACATTAAACCAACCCTCCATTAAAGCCTTTTTAGGGTGAAGAGTTTCAATAATACCCCAGGCCAAGCGATACATTTGTGCTGATGTGAGGATAATGGTTACGGGGCGTATGAAGAGATTATTGTTACCGTGATTACATCTCATTGGATGAAAAGATGTGCCTTAACAAGTTGATGGTAATGAAAACTTGTCTCTATCGAGGACAATATCAAATTGTACATCCTGGTCCTGATTCACAGATCCTAAACTGACTTAAAGCGGCTACGAGTAACATTTAAATATCTTTTAAACAGCCTCATGTTTCCTCTGATAATCATAAATTACCTTTAACAGCAAACGGGACCATCAGTGCAAAGAAAGACGTTTTTATATAGTTTTTATTACTGCTTTTGGTCTGGTCGCACACCCAGTCCGATTTTCGGTTCGCTCGTGCAGGCTCTATGGTCACATATCCGTATTGGTTGCAGATTTCAGTGTGGCGCTGCAGCGTGATTTGAGAAGCCTATCCCTCTAGGTGAGGGAAGGGGAGCGGGAGCCTTGTTTGAGACAGTTATTTGTCGTCACAATGACTGGTAACGAGGCTGAACCATCAAAGAAAAAAAGAGAATGCAATGAAGAAAAGCGAAAAGAGAGAGTGACTACGGGCGGGACGAGGACGTTGCCAAGCAACGTGTATACAATTTCACGAGAGCGAAACTAGACTGTGTTTACTCCTAAATGAATGAGCGGTTGGTACTAACACAACGTTTGCTTTGCTTCACCATCATCAGATAACCATTATCTGAAATAGTCATTATTTACATCAACAACACAAACACATTACCTCATCGTGATCCATACAAACTGCCGTCTCTCTTTCATTCGCTTTCTGTGAGGACACAGCTCCGTGAGAGAGGTGGCGCTGCTGCATCAACTCATTGCAATCAGGTGTGTACTGACTGGCATTAGTTGATGCAGTGTCAAAACCACTCTCACGGAGCCGAAAAGAGTCCTCACACTTTCAACACACGTACATGCACTATATTGCGCCCTTCTCAGTTCACACTCGCGCGCCTGGCACGAGCCTTTGCGACAGCGGGCGTCGTAAAAATACTACCGCTTTTGTCCAAAGGGGACGCCAACGTGCCATCTTACTCGTAGTGCCTTTAAGGATACAGATAATAAATGCGGGTTACATCACCCCCCTCTATGGACACACATTCTGAGAAGTGATGTGGTGGTATACCCATACATTTTGCAAGCATTTCTCTCGATGCAGTTTTGCCTGAAGTTATACTTGGTCTAAAACTTTTGAGGGACTCTCATTTGTCCTGTGACAATTGTAACTGTGCGTTTGCAGTAATCTTTGAAAAGTATGGACTCTTGATTGGTCATGTCACTTATTTCAGAGGAAGTTTTAGAGATCACATTTTATTAAACATGTCTTTAAGCTGCCTTCATGAGATACAACTATTACTTAAGTCACTAGTTATGCAAAGGAAAGGTTTTTTCTCAAAGCTTTTACCTCACAAATTCAATCAAGAGCTGTTAAGTCTTTATGATTTTCATTGTTAAAGTCATGTCCTGTGTGGAAATTGTTTTAGTTG
This sequence comes from Ammodytes marinus, assembly GCF_949987685.1. Taxonomy (NCBI): domain Eukaryota; kingdom Metazoa; phylum Chordata; class Actinopteri; order Uranoscopiformes; family Ammodytidae; genus Ammodytes; species Ammodytes marinus. The sequence continues at coordinate 13,651,775 of NC_137235.1, read as the reverse complement.
CAAGGCCATTCATAATTATTCTGGCTTTGGCCATTCATGTCCCAAGCACTTGAAAACTAAATGGCTCTTGACTGCTTAACAGATGTGAATGACCTTTATGTGACATCGTGAGGGAATAAAAGACACTGCTCAAAAACTGGAGCCCCCAACCCTTATTTCCTGTCCTTCACATTCTCATCTCTTTGAGTCACAGGATGAAGTGTTGCAACTTGAGAGCCAAGAGACTGCAAAACTGTATTATTCATCTGGAAAGTACAGCGGGTTAGGTGTGGTGATGGCCTCATTATGTTAAGAGAGGGGTTGAAGCCAGTCCGGGGACATTTTCTGCAGTCCCTGGAGTGTCTCTTCTCTGGCCCAAGTGGAAGCTTTGGTGAAATGTGAATATGCGGCGTTGTAAACAGATGGGGTTTTATGAAGGCCAATCCTATGGACTGCATTACTTAGGTATGTGTGTATACCTAACACACACACACACACACACACACACACACACACACACACACACACACACACACACACACACACACACACACACACACACACACACACACACACACACACACACACACACACACACACACAGATTATACTGTACCCTTTTATAGGCCATATTGCAAGGATGAATAGCAATAGCAGTATGCTAAATCTCAGAGGATATCTGTAAGTGTGATGCTGTGAAGCTCAACAAGCAGAAATAATCTTATGATCTTGTACTGCTTGTGCTACTTGCCTTGATCTAGTATATAAAGTAGTTGACAACTCCTCAAACTCAAAGACGGGTTTTCATCCCAGTGAGGCTTTTGCTCTAGATGGATCAGGCCAGTGAACCAGATAGGGAACGGCTAGGATACACCGTGAGAAACCTCTACGGTAACCCCATATAGTCACGGTCCCCAATCTGACAAATGAAAAATAGCTTGCTAACATGCTGTGCTGTGTTGCAGCTCTGCACTCAAAACACAAGCAGATGGGAGACAGTGGGCTGCTGTTCTTGCCTTTTCTCCCAAGACAAATGGGGAGACAGAAAAACCAAACAGTGGGACAAAAGACAATGCTGTATGCATTGTCTTTTGTCCCACTGTTTAGTTTTATATATTGGTTATATAATGTTTACCCGCTAATACATGGCTAGTATTTATCACCGATTTCACATTTTGCTTTATAGAATACGTCTGTGCGATTATACTCCAATTTTCTTTTTATGGTTTTGAACTGGCGATAATGTTTTGGTTTTGCTAATGTGACAGTTTTCCCAAAATACTGTTAATGTTCAGCAATAGTTCATCCTCCACAGCTGCATACAAAGGTCCATCTAATTCAGCAGTGTTATACTGACCTAATATATTGGCTGGAAGTCAGGTTAATCCAATTGCCTTAGGAAAGAGAACTACTCCAAGGCTCTCTGTGATTACCTGCTCATTTCAGACAGTGTAATTCAGTGTAATTATCCTCAAGTACAATAGGCTTAGCTGGAAAATAACTTTGTGTGTCGCCCTTTTAAGCATGTCATGTGAGCGAAAATGTTGATGAAAGGGTAATTAATATGGCTGTCTATTGTGGTGGCCAAAATTATTAGATCACTTGACAGATCTGAAAATATTGACATTTTTTCCCCTCAAAAACATGATTTAATTTCATAACGTTCATGAAATATGCAGATGGTTGCTCTGAGTACCACAGATATCAAATTACGTACACTACTGTTTTTATCCACTTTCTAACTTAATATGTGGTATGCCCACCTTTTGCAGGATTAAAAGCAGCACATCTCTCTGGCATATTTCCTGAGAACTTCAACACTAATGTTATCACATGCCTTCTGCAACTCAAGCCAAAGGCCTTCCTTTGAATGTACAATACATCTGTCCAGTTTATTTTCCTACTCAGACTTTGAATGGGCCAGTCCTTCATTTTCTATATTCCAGCAGATTCCTTCTGTCGAAGGTAGTTCCGGTGTTCTGACATTTTCTGCTCCCTCGTCAGATTTTGCTACCTATCAGAAAATGCTACCCTACGTCATGGTAGCGTATAGACAATTACCTCATCAAACGATGCATCCACTACAGAATCACGTTATTTTACACCACTACTCACCCTATGTAGGCCTACACACAGTGTAGCCTACACTGTAGGAATATGGGGAGCATATTTTGATGCTGTTAGTGTTTAATAGCCTATATCAAATTATGCTACCCTATCAGAAAATGCTACCTCACGTAATTGGTAGCGTATTTGATCTGTAGACCCATTAACTATCAAATAATGCTCCCACTACAGAATCACGTTACTTACAACACCACTACTCACCCCATGTAGCCTACACTGAAAGCTGTATATTTTTATGCTACTTTATAACGCTATTATAGATTTAGTAGTGAGATCAATTGTCTCTATCAAATAATGCTCCCACTACAGAATCACGTTATTTTACACCACTACCTATGTACACCACCCCACCACCGGCGAAAACTTTCTCCACTCCGCGTCTGGTAAAGTTAACACATAGAAAAGCCTATAATTTTATTTCTATATTCAGCAGCAAAGCCAGTGTCTACATGCTCACAGGTCAAAAGGCACAATTTAAACATATGTGTAGCATAATTACGCAGTTAAAACATGTTTTGAAGAAAATACTCGGTAGCAAAAAAAGGTAGCAGAATCTGACGGCTGCTCACGCAGGATTGTTATTTTCGGAATGCGCATGCGCAGAACCACTAGGGAGCAAAATCTGACGGGTAGCAGAAAATGTCAAGTCACCGGCAATAGGTAGAAGGATATTTAGGGTCACTGGCCCTCATTTATCAAACTTGTGTGGAAACTGGTGCAGATTCTGGCGCAAATACCTCCCTACGCCAGGTATTGCGTGGGATTTATCAATCAGTCGTATCTCGCCAATCTCGGCGTACGGCAGGCCATTATTGATAAATGCGGCGGCTGAAAACGATTGTATCACGCCCCTATATTTTCTCAGTTTAGAGGCCTCGCCCAGAGGTTTTACGACATGTATATGCGCATTACGGCACAGAAGAGGAACTTCTCTGAAGTAGAAATTGTCAGAATAACAGCGAAAGTAGAAAAAAAAAGAGTTTAATTTCGGAGCATTACAAGCGGCATCAAAGAACGACAGAAGGCAGCAGTTAGGAAGGAAATAACTGCTGCGGTCAACAGCGTTGGTGTTGACAACGATCTCCAGCTGAGGATTTTGCATTTTAGGTTTAGGCCTACATTAGTAGGCTATTATCGCTCAAATGCTATAAAACAGCATATACAATTATATGTCGCCATTTATTTACATAGATGAAGAAAAAGTGGTCTGACTCAAAAATCGCCACTAAAAAAAGCGTGTCGCTGTTCTGAAATGCAACCTACTGAGGGTGCGGGCATAATATAAGTGGTAGAGGAGAAACAGACGCACCAACTGTCCGGTAATGGTCCCCATAAAATAAATACAGGTCTGCAGAGATTTGAATGATTAGAATGTATTGGCCCTTTTAGATAGCACTACTCAAAAGGGTTGTAAAAACAAAACACATTTTGCGTTTTACTGTATGACAGCACGAGTGGTCAGCCCGGCCGTCAGCTGCACAAGCCGACCCGGCAACGATCAGCTGTGAGAGCGCCCACTGTCCTGCTCCACCAGCAGATCGGAAAAACGTGCCGGTTAACGGTGGAAATAAATCGCTCGCTTAAGCGATCAATGTCACATTAAAAGAGGAACTAACATCTAAAAAGTGCGTCAAATAAATAAAATGTTAAGCTGAATGTTGTGCCGTGTATTTTTTTATCATAAAGAGCAGTGTAGGCCTACTACATATTTAATACTGTGGCTAACATTTTGAATGAATGCAGCCCCCGTGCCTCAGTGTCCCCCCAGCTGCTCCAGACGGAGACAACTGCCCTTACGCAGTCCCATGCAGCGCTCCTAAGTGGCCGGTGTGCGCACTATTGAATCAGCTCTCCTACTCAGGTGCACACCATAAGCTGCACATTTTTAAGTGATTAATATCTTTATTTCGGTCTGAGCAAACACTGCATTTGTATTATCTTCTAATAATTGTCCAACAAAGTCATCGGCTACCCGGCACAGCCTGCTCTGCGAGTCCATGCTGTTTACAAATTTGCGTACACGAGCTGAGAGCTGGCGTGGGATTTGAGCGTATCCTACGCTCACGTCCATATTGATAAATGCCGAGGTTTGCGTGGAAATGTGCGTACACCCACATTTCTGGTCTACGCAAGGTTGATAAATGAGGGCCACTGTCCTCTTGAAAAATAAATCCAGGCTCAGTAAGACAACTCCCAGATGGTAATCTGTGCCTCACCAGAATGTTGTGGTATACTTTCTTATCCATGATGCCATCAATTTTCACAAAGTCACCTGTTCCTGAGGCTGAAATGGCACCTCAAACCATAATACTACCCCATGTTAAACTGCTGTCAAGAGACACACATTTTTATATCTCTCCCCCCATCCAACATACACTCTTTGTCGGTTGCCAAACTGTTCAAACTTGGACTCATCAGTCCACAAAACTTTATACCAATCTTCCTTTGTCCATTTATTGTGTGATTTTGCAAATTTCAGCCGTTACTCTATTTTTCTCTTTAAGTAATGGTTTCTTTGCTGCTATTCGGCCAACCAGTCCTTCTACTCCCAGATTTTGATCTAGTCACAATTTTCATGAGGTCTTTCCTCTGGCTTAAGACTTAGAATTTTGAGATACTTCACTTGTGTGTCTGAAAGTTCCTTTTTTCTCCATCTCCCCTTTCGGTTCAGGTGTGAATTGGTGGTATCATGGCAGTCTAAAGTGTACTTTAAAGTGCTTGAGTGAAATATGCCTTGCTTTTTTTTAAGGAATTACCTACATTCATTTAATTTTTTTCATTTTCCTTTATTTAACCTCGAAAGATCAATTGAGGGGTGACCCTCTTTTACAATGACGTCGAGCTAGTACAGATACACAATATACAATGAAAATACACAACAAGTTTACAAAGAGACAACAACAATGAAAACATTCAGATCAGGGGCTGATTCTAAATAATAAGTTTAAATTGGTTAACAGTTATGAGTGTATTTATTTTAATTTGATGTTGTAGGCTGTTCCAGGAGTCAGGGGCACTGTGGCTAAAAGCGGTTTTACCAAGCTCAGACCGGGCGTATGGAACATATACCCATCTGAAATAAGCAGCATTTCTGTCAAATAGAGTGGTAACTTTCCAGTCAGGCCTTTATATATAAAAATATGCCAATTTGCATCACGTCTCTCCTTAAGGGAGGACCACCCAACCTTTTCATATAAAACACAATGGTGTGTATCATATGCATCTCCTGTAATGAATCTCAAAGCAGAGTGAAAAACAGAGTCTAGGAGTTTAAGGCATGAATGAGATGCATGCCGATAAACCACATCACCGTAATCAAGGACAGACATAAAAACTGCCTCAATAATCCTTTTCCTACTGAACAACGGGAAGGTGGCTTTGTTCCTATACAAATATCCAATATTTTGTCGCAGACGACGGACAATATTTTTTATGTGAAATGTAAAAGAGAGTTTTTCATCTATCCAGATGCCAAGATATTTATATTCGGTGACTCTTTCGATATGAGATCCATTATTTGTATGAATATTAAGATCATTAAAATGTGTAGTTCTTGCTCTGGAGAAACACATATATTTAGTTTTTTCTGTATTAAGAACAAGCCCGAGGTCCACTAGACAGTCATGCAGGGTGTTAAAAGAGCTCTGTAGGTTCTGAACAGATTGTTGCACCGAATCAGAAATGCAATACAGTACAGTGTCGTCAGCATACAAATGGGCATGACAGTTTTGTAGTGATGAAACAATGTTATTGATGTAAATTGTGAATAGGACTGGACCTAAAATTGAGCCCTGCGGAACACCATTTGTAACTGTTAAAAACTCAGTTTGGAAGCTTCCCAGTTTTACTGACTGCTGTCTATCAGAGAGATAGTCCCTAAACCAGCTACATGTAGAATAATCAAAACCAATTTCATGCAGCCTCTTTAAAAGCAAATGGTGATCTAAAGTATCAAAAGCTTTTGACAGATCAACAAGTTCTGCACAGTGCATTTTTTTGTCGATAGCTGTAACAGTGTTGTCTAAGACCAAAGTGACAGCAGATACGGTACTGTGGCCTGCCCTAAAACCAGATTGAAATGGGCTCAAAATGGAAGCACTGGATAAAAAGGTTTTCAACTGAGTATTAATGACTGATAAAGATCTCGTAATTACGAAGGATCACCCTCTCATTCATCAATAACGATGTCTGTGTGTGTGTGTGTGTGTGTGCAGACGAGGTGAACCTAGCCATAGGAAAACGTAGGCAATAGCCTTGGTTTCTGGACTACAAGGGGCCCCATAATCAATACAATTATTTTAAATATTTGTTTACTGTTCATTCATTAATCAGCGATCGCATCGGGAAATGAGGGACACACTTTCACTTTTTATATGCAGTTTGTTCATTAAGAGCCACCGGAGCCACCGTACTGTGTTGCCTCATCCAATCAGAATGCCCGGTGGGCTAGTTCACTTTTACTTCCTGTTTGTTACTTTGATTAAATGCAGTCGTTAAACTCGGTGTAATCCATGACTCATACAAACACATAAGAACTTTCTACAAGGAGGGCATGACAATGAGTATAGCCATGTCAACTTTGTGCAGATATGCAGTCACTGGGACTATTCAGGAGAAAAGCCCAGTCGGACCTCAGCAGCTGATCACGGGCGTAAAGCCGAAAGTGTGTCCCTCAGTACCCGATGCGATCGCTGATTAATGAATGAACAGTAAACAAATATTTAAAATAAGTGTATTGATTATGGGGCCCATTGTAGTCCGGAAACCAAGGCTATTGCCTACGTTTTCCTATGGCTAGGTTCACCTCGTCTGCACACAAACACACACACACAGACATCGTTATTGATGAATGAGAGGGTGATCCTTATCTCGTAATTACGAGATACTTATCTCGTAATTACGAGATATTATCTCGTAATTACGAGATCCTGCTGTGAAACTTTTTTTTATTTGGTGAATGCTCAGCGCCACCGTATTATGCACCTATTTCTGATTTGTCTGAAAGCAGTCCACTTTTCACCAGAGCGTCTAGCTAGGGACCATGCTTTATTTCTCTCTGCAAATACATCGGACAATTCATTTGTGAACCAGGGGTTTGATACATTTTTTACTCTGTGCTTTTTAAGGGGTGCATGCGTGTTCAAAATGGATTTACATCTCCTTTATGATGACTCTATTATATGGTGTTGGGAGAACGGGGTACACTTTTTACTCTAGTGAGAATTGCTCATCACCTAAACATCTTTCAATAGTCATTCCTACATTAAATTGAAGCTTAAAGTGTTGGCTTGAAATGTGTACCCCTCACTTTTTCTATCTTATTGTAATAAAGTACAAATTAATCATCAACGACACCCTTACACATTGTGACAACCAACCCCATCAAGGGGTCAGTTGTCACACATTATGGGCTTGTATGTCACAATGTTATCTTAAGGGAATAATCTTAAAAAGAAGGCAAGAAAGCAGAACTACATTTGAAAGTTGAATTGCATTGTCAAGTTGACAAATAGGCCAACATAACTTACTGTAGTAAGTTACTAGACCAGCTGCCAAGTTGGCAGCTGTTCTAGTTTGGGATGCACTGGGTTGTTTTGATTTTGTTGCCCTTTTTTCTTTTGCATGCTAGCTGCCTTTTCCTGCTCTATTCTTTCCTTCTCTGGGGTGTCAGTGAGGTTACAGCTTAAAATGTATTTCGTTATTGGGTTCCTTTTCTGGCTGCAGCCTTTGGATAACATGTGACAACCAACCCCCCCCCCCCAAAAAAAAAAAATGTGATGCCCAACCCTAACTTGAATTTATTGCTAGCATCAAGGCCAACAACCATCTGACAACCAATTAGCTTGCTAACCACAATCTAAACTATAGTTTACCCTTCACACTTTTTATGGGGACCAAGTGTTTTGTTATAAACCCATTGTATAAAAGCCTAGAAGAAAAATACTGAGGAGCTAAATGTTTTCAATTTGACATGGAAAACACAAACAGTCCTCTCACCTCAAATTCAGCAGTCTAACTCCAAGGAAGACTATGTAGGTGACCTCCGATCCCAATTCTGGATATTTACATACCACAATTTCACAGACAGCGCCTTCTGGTTCCAAGATATAACGATTGTGACAACCAACCCGTGGGACATATAACCCCGTTCTCCCCTAATATATATATATATATATATATATTAGGGCTGTCAAGCGATTACACATTTTTATCTAATTAATTACAGGCTCTGTGATTAATTAATCTAAATTAATCGTATACTTATATGACACTTTTATACCTGTTTGTAAACAGCTGTATAGCCTACTACAGTTTGTTTCTCTGTCTCTCTCTCGCGCACGCTCGCTCTCCGTCTCTCGTAACTTCTGTCTCCTCCCCTCAGCCAGCTTTATACATGAACTAGCGCTGAATTTTCTCAAAAAAACAAGCAGACAAAATTACGACTTTCCATCTCCCACAACAGACAGCGCTGCACTGCCACCATTTCGTAGCCTACTCATAGGCAAAAATATTGACACACACACACACACGGGGCGGGTGCTAGACAGCTAGCAAACAAAATTGGAGGAAGATTAAGAGATAGGCCTACTGTTTTGAGCCTAGCCTACATTGTTGCACCCACTAAATCAATAATGCACGGACACTGCAGAGAATTAAGTAAGATGTCTTCCTACCTTCATGCATCCCATAAACCGTCCATAGAGCCCTCGAGTCGGCCCCTTTCTCCTCTCACAAACCCCTAACATTTCTTCAAATATTTCATTATATCTTTCCATGGGACAACACTGAATAAATGACACTTTGATACAATGTTAAGTAGGTCAAGTCAGTTAAGTCAGTGTACAGCTTGTATAACAGTGTACATTTACTGTCCCCTCAAAATAACTCGACACAGCCATTAATGTCTTAAGTGCTGGCAACAAAAGTGAGTACACCCCTAAGTGAAAATGTCCGTATTGGGACCAAAGTGTCAATATTTTGTTTTGCCATCATTATTTTCCAGCACTGCCTTAACCCTCTTGGGCATGGAGTTCACCAGAGCTTCACAGGTTGCCACTAGAATCTTCTTCCACTCATTCATGACGACATCAAGGAGCTGGTGGATATTAGAGTCCTTGTGCTCCTCCATCTCCCGTTTGAGGATGCCCCAAAGATGCTCAATAGGGTTTAGGTCTGGAGACATGCTTGGCCAGTCCATCACCTTTACCCTCAGCTTCTTTAGCAAGCCACTGGTCGTTTGGAGGTGTGTTTGGGGTCGTTATCATGTTGCAGTACTGCCCTGCGGCCCAGTTTATGAAGGGAGGGGATCACGCTCTGCTTCAGTATGTCACAGTACATGTTAGAATTCAATGAACTGTAGATCCTCAGTGCTGGCAGCACTCATGCAGCCCCAGACCATTACACTCCAACCACCATGCTTGACTATAGGCAAGACACACTTTTCTTTGAACTCCTCACCTGGTTGCCGCCCCACACTCTTAACACCATCTGAACCAAATAAATTTATCTTGGTCACATCAGACCACAGGACATGGTTGCAGTAATCCATGTCCGTAGTCTGCTTGTCTTCAGCAAACGTTTTGTGGGGTTTCTTGTGCATCATCTTTAGAAGAGGCTTCCTTCTGGGACAACAGCCATGCAGACCAGTATGATGCAGTGTGTGGCGTATAGTCTGAGCACTGACAGGCTGACCCCCCACCCCTTCAAGCCTCTGGCTATGACGCTGAGCACGTGCACTCAACCTTCGTAAACTGGGCCGCAGGGCAGTATTGCAACATGATAACGACCCCAAACACACCTCCAAGACGACCAGTGGCTTGCTAAAAAAGCTGAGGGTAAAGGTTATGGCCTGGCCAAGCATGTCTCCAGACCTAAACCCTATTGAGCATCTTTGGTGCATCCTCAAACAGGAGGTGGTGTCATGATCCTGTTTGGGCCTCAAGTGTTGTTTTTTTCCCCTTTACCCTTGTCTGTGTTCTGGTGTAATTGCAGGGTTGGAGTCTTCTTCTTCTTCTTCTTTTCGGTTATTGGCGGGTTGCAGGGTTGGAGTCAGGTGTGCTGGAGTCAGTTACCAGCTTTCACAGCTGCCATCAATCAACAATCAACTGCTCTTCATATACCCGGCCCTACCTTCCAGACACTGCCAGATTGTAAACTCTGTTACCCAGTCAGTAACTCTCCAGCCACCTAGACCGTTTGTAGTTCTGCCTGCATTTAGCTTGTTGCTAATTCTGTTCTTTTTTGCCACAGTCTCCCAGCCTGACTCCTGCCACCAGCTCCAGCCCTCGTCAGCCAGCTCTCCCTCCCTGGACCCCCCTGCCTGCCTGCTCTTGCCTGCCTCTGCTCGTCTCCCCGGATTCTCCCCTTGGCACTTCCCCCTGGACCCCCATGCCTGCCAGCCCACTCCAGAGCCCGGCCCAAAACCCCAGATTCCTTCTAAATAAACCCTCTTAAACTGGTACTGTCTCTGCGCCTGTGTCCTCCCTGTCCAGCCGTTACAGGTGGAGGAGTGCAAGGTCTCTTATATCCACCAGCTCTGTGATGCTGTCATGAATGGGTGGAAGAGGGTTCCAGTTGCAACCTGTGAAGCTCTGGTGAACAACATTCCAAAGAGGGTTAAGGCAGTGCTGGAAAATAATGGTGGCCACACAAAATATTGACACTTTGGGCCCAATTTGGAGAAAAAAATCTTAGGGGTGTACTCACTTTTGTTCCCAGCTGTTTAGACATTAATGGCTGTGTGTCGAGTTATTTTGAGGGGACAGTAAATTTACACTGTTATCCAAGCTGTACACTGACTACTTAACATTGTATCAAAGTGTCATTTATTCAGTGTTGTCCCATGGAAATATATAATGAAATATTTGAAGAAATGTGAGGGGTGTACTCACTTTTGTGAGATACTGTATATATATTAATGGTTATACAATTTTTTTTTAAATAAACCCGGATCACTGTTCATCATGCTAGATGTCAATAATTAGATGTAGTGCAGTTTATCTAGCAGACTTAATGTGTACATATACAAATATAGCCCAATATCACACATAGTCATTAGCCTCTGTGGATTTACAATCAGTACAGCAATATAACACCCTCAGTCAAGTCAAGTTGAGGGCAGTGGCCTTGGCCTTTGCTCTAGTCCACGAGTCATACTCACAAAGTCGGCATAACTGAAGGTTTCTTGCTTAAAAGTTTACTCTTAAGACTAATTAAAGAATTCTAAGATCCTATTGTCCTAATGAACGGAGTGGTAACTTGCCATGGCTTTGTTGGGTGGAGGAGAGAGCTGATATTAGGTGTGTTCATTTGTGAGGTCAGGATAGAGGCAGGTGGATTGCTGTCTTTGGTTATGCTGGCTTGCCATAGACTGTCATGCTGAAGAGGAAATTGAGCCCCAAGTCAAATTTCATGATTAAACCAAGCAATATGTTCTAATTATTACTTATGTTCATTAGCTCTAAGCAGTTGGGCAGCCAAAATGAGATACCTTTTAAAGTGCATCTAGGTTCGCCCTTAGTGACAGGGTGAGGAGCTCAGATGACTTTCAAGGGGCTTAAAGTTAAACAGCCTCTCTTTTTCATTACATCTAAAAGGTCCCACTTGAAGTTGTTCGGGCATCTGATTAGGCTGCTTCTTGACAGCCTCCCTGTGGATATAATATGGGAACACTCAACTATTAGAACACCCAGACTAAGTGCAATGGAAATTGAATACATACTACAGTATATGCAATTTGGGCTGGGGAAGCCTTAGGATCCCCCAGATAGAACTGGAGGATGTAGAGGGATACCTAAGCCCCTTCCACACATCGCATCGTGACTCTGAATTTATCTTAACCGGGTGAGCTGTTTGGTGCTTTAAAGGGCTTTAATCTGAGGATGGAAGGACATTTCTGGGTTAATGTGTAAATCTGTTGCAACAGTATCTAGGATGTCCATGTATTCAAAGCTTGAAGTCTGTGCTACTGAAACATTTCAGGACTGTGATGGTACTTAGCACAATGCTTCAGAATTAAAGTACATTTTTTAACATAACCAAGAACTGTTTCTGATGCCAGATGGGAGAAGGGTTGACTATGCAGGGGTGCTAGTGAGAGCTGGAACTATACACACTATATGACAGCTTTCATGTTACAGTCTGTTGTGAGTGAAAATCCCATGCGTATGCGAAATTATGCAAAAAATGAGACCATAGGTTACAGACATTACATTTTATTTTTATAGATATTCTTTCTTTTGAGTTGAAACAATCTACAATTACTGTATTACCTTAAGCAATTAAGCTTCTTTCAATTAAGTATTGTTAATATTAGTTCCCTCATATCAAATCACTGTAATGTTGGTACGAGTAATTAGTTTGTGGACACTGACAGTAGTGCCAAAGGTGTAATTGTTCTTCCTTGCTACGACTTGTATTGCAGTGCAAACAAATCATTTATACTTATTTTGCAGCTTTATTAAAGGGGACCTATAATGATTTTCTGATATTCTTTTTAAATTATACATGAATCTTTAATCTGTTGCAATATCATTTTACAAAACTCCTAATCTAAACCAAGTGTTTTTTCATAATGAAATGTTTTGTCTACCTGATCAAATTTGTCATTTTAGAACATACTGTATAATGTTATTTACTTATTGTATGTGTAACTGGATCTAAATGCTTTTAATTAATGTATATACAGAGTACATCATTAAAAACAAAATAACAAAAAACATTTTTCGCCCACCATGTCGGCTTTATTTATTTAATTTATATTACCTTTATACTGTCCTTCTCATAATAACCTGCTGTTACCTCTACAACAAAGAGTATTTCAGTTAGGCCTATATCCATATAGTAGGCTATATCTCTAAATGTACATTGATAGCCTATCAACACAGTTAGGTTAATCATGTTAATAACATGATTAACCTAACATAATATGTTATTCTAATTACTACAGCTGGAACTGGCATGCACCCTAACTGGATATGGCTAAACTGAGAAAACCTCCCTACTCCTCCTCCACTGGCTGGGCGCATCCTCACACTAGGAATCACGCATGCGTCAAAGAGCGACACTCTCCTGATTTGACAAGCCCGGAATCTACCACACAGCCCACTATATGGCAAGAGTCGCCATTACTAGCGCACCATCATCTGCACCTGCCTCCTCTGTTGTTGTGGTCGAAGCGCATTATTTCGCAGGGAGTCATAGGAGGAGGAGGCATTTCCGAGACACCGACAGAAGCGTGTAGCATCAGATTCAGCACCACAGGATTGAGGAAAGCGTCCGGATTGAGTCGATTTTCACTCTTCACAGTTGGGTTAATTGAACAGGAGGAAACCATTTTTTGGGGGAATACTCAGTGGAACCAGGCGCTGTACACAGTTTGAGAACCTGCAAGAGGTGTCATCTCCTACGGTTAACGGTGCGTAGCGTCTGTTGGCTCAGTTGAATGCTGTGGTTTGTCAATTGGATGTTTTTTTTTTTTTTTTTTGCTAGCAGCCTGAGTAGCATTACACTTGCTGCACCGACTGACCCGCTAACATTAGCTTAGGCGAGGTCCGCCTTTTCGTTCCATCCATTTGTGCTCAAGCTAGTTAGTAAATAAATCCCTGCACCGCATACTTTACAGCTCACTTCACCACAGCATGCTTCCATGACGTTTATTCGCTGAGCCAGGCTATTTTTGTTAGCTAAAAATCTCACTGTCGCCGTCTCTGCTAACGTTGTCTGAACCGCACTCCGAGCACTGCTATCCAGGGAGCCCCGGTGCTGAAAGCCTGCTCCGACTGACTTATGATGTATGCCTGTCGGGCAAAGACAAGCTAGACTGCTAGGCTAGAGCAGAGGCTATGCTAACATACACCGGCCACTTTGATGCTAGTAAAATAACGGTCCCACACCTGCATTAACATCAGACTATCGTTCAGGGGCTGGATACAAATCATTGAATGTATTAACTCGTGAGAACCGTTGAGCTTCCCCCCTTTCGTTTCTTTGCAGCGTAATTTTGCCTCTTCTGTTTATTTGGCATTCGCACTTAGGTTACGGTTAAACACTCACCACTAATTTTTCTCCCGCGTGCGTTACAAGTCATAATAGTTTTTGCGTTTCATTTTTGAATGTTTTATTATGCATTCGAGCTTGACTCAAGAAGTAGCATGTAACCCCGCCTTGCTCCCCGTGCCTCACCCCGTGAGTGTATCGTTACTTTGTTGCGAAGTCTATATCTGTTTTAACAACGACAACAGTTCGTATAACTATCCTGGTAGGTTGCGTGTAAAGCAGCTGAGTCAACCCTATGACACATTCCAGTGCCAATAGTCCTTTACTGTACCGAACCGTTCAGCCAGTGATTCCTATCATGTGTTTGCCTTGAATGGGACACACTGGAGCGTACTGTGGGCTCATTTGATCTGGAAGTAAACCTGTCCGCCTGTTCATGAGCTGTTGCAACATTGTTGAAAATATATTGGTGTTTTTGTAGTGGACTAGGTGGGCTTGTTTGCATATATGCATCTTGAGTCAACACACAGTGGGCTACAGTGCAGCAGGATTCAGACCAAAGGTTTTGTAACCCAGTATAGTTTGACACATTCTCTTCCTGTAACTGGATACATGGGATCCCAGAGGCCTCCAAGAGTCACATAGTGGCCATATTTAGAGTCTGAACTTTTGATTGGCAAGGAGGCATGCTTAGACTCAGAATGGGTCTATGGCTGTTCCCCCATATGTTTAACCATGTAATTTTATGTGGGAGAATAAGGGACATTCAGCTCAAATAATCTTAATACTTTAAAAATAAATACTGTCTTAGTTGTGAAGTGTGTGGTGTTGTATTGCTTCTAAGTTTAAAAAAAACATGAAGAAATACATATAATATTAGCAACGCCAAGATAGGCCTATCGTTTTCCTACATTCAAAATATGGCTTGATATCCATCACAACGCAATGGGGGAAAAAAGTCAAGGGCTGCAGATAATTTAATTAGTTAATCGGTCAATTATTTTTCTGTCAGCAGTTTAGTCATCTGGTCTATTGCCACAAGAACAAATAATAATGTACAAGAAAAATAGGGTTGTTTGTTATATTTTCCAAACAATAATTATTCATATATATATATAATGAATATATACAAATATAATATATTTTACAATATATTGACTACAGGCATACAATACAAGAGCTGTGTTTCAGCCTGTAATGCAATGGTCAGATTCTTATTTCCCCTTTGTGAGGTGAAACCACTGCCTTACCTTTTATCAAAGGCTTCAGAGTCAAACTACAGTTAATTAATATTCTTATAGGCTGGTATTCTAGAGCATTGTTAAGCATGGTTTAGTAATCAACATGACATTGTAGAATTGCCATATTTGACATATTTAACATTCATAGAAATTCAAGGGTTACACGTACAAAAGTCAGTGCCAAAACTATTTCTAACTGATTTAGCAACATATAGTCAGCTGACCCGTGGGCACTGGAGGAGGTACGACCGGCAGCAATGCCTAGCAGGTTATTCCATCTACCTGTTCATTCACTGAGTTTGAATTAGTTCTAAACCTAAAATACTATTTTTATAATAGTATACTATATTTACAGCTAGAATGTTGCCCATCTATTAATCCTATTTTCAAAATACAAAATCACAGGTTTTGACAGCCACCTGTATGAAATCATCTGAATGATTTGTCTCCTCTATGTTTTATTTGTAGGTCTCTGTTTGCGGTGATACGGTGAAGCCATAATTGTTTTAAGGGTGGGTCGGTGACTGTCAGGGGTGCATTGTGTTCTCCGTCTCCTGGGAGAGGAAGAGATATTGGCTGGACACCACGGAACCTCCTGTTGTAGTGAAGCAGAGTTTTAACGTATCCATGGTTCCCCCGCTGACTTGGAACCGGATCGCCCTCCCCCTTTTTAAGGCTCCCTCTCACTCCAGCTCTTTTCTCAAATGTTTGATACTGCTTAAGAGATGAGAGATGAGGCAATAGAAACAACACAGAACAATCGATAGTCGTAGCGCTCTTGTCTGCCACATCAATTGTAACTCTCCTAACCCTGGTGGTTTGTATTATTCTGCAATGTGGAGCTGCATTGACCCGACGGCAAACATGCTTTGGCCAAGTGTGTATTTCGTCATTTTTTTTAGGCAACATATTGTGTGTTGTTGCATCTATTACTGAGTCAGCAGCACGTGACCAAGGCATACACTGTGATTAGCTTGAAGATTCTGCTGTTCTCCTCTTCAACTTCTTATGACATTATCCCACCTTGGATTATATATTTAAAAAGGAAATATCACTTTATTGTTTCAGAGAGGACAATAAAGTAGCAGATGCTTAAAAGTATAGTCACAGCAGCTCCGCTTGGTGCAGCAAGAAAGAACAAGGTTATTCTCTTAAGTTCCTTTTAATTTCAATTAGTCTGCCGAAGACCACACAGTGAAGGTTTATGTAGTTACAGCCTCACTATATTCTCTATAGGACTGCCATAAACTGCTCACAAGGCATCGAGGAAGAAAATAATTGTTCTTGTTTTTCATGAAGCTAATAGAATAAAAACAATAATAATACACCTTAAGTATGTGTCATCACAACTTTATATATTTCGAACAATTTTATCAAAATGTCATATCTTGTGCAGCCCAGATCTTATATTCAGGTTGGGGTTACATTTAAATTGTGGTGTTGTGGTGGATTCAAAATGAAAGTGCATGAGGTTGACTTGATGATGTGGAATGTCCAGGTTTTGAAGTTTCAAAGACGATTCTCCTGCTGCACTGATATGCCATATGTTTTGTATTGTTTTCATGCAATTTGGTCTCTATATTGCATTTGCTAGTGGTCAGCTGATGTAATATGATACGGCCTGGCCTGTAGCAATAAACAGTAGCTTGCGTGGGTTGGTTGGTTGATTTGCAACATTGACCTCTGGCTTCTAGTGTACAAGCAAGTACCTCCAAACACAGTGGTCATTTCCATGTGATGATGAAACAGGATAACATGAGCAAAAATCTTAATTTGTTGACCAGCCCGTAAACTAAACTGCCGCAGCTATACAGTTTACACATTTTTAAGGTTAACTCAAATCTAGAGCATGGATTCTAGGTAAGATTATTATTTTTTTTGACACAAGACTTGGTGAAAGCTTTTTTAAACTATAATGGGCTTTTTATGCCATGAAACACAGATTTTCTGCATTTCTATTCATATCTTAAATTAAGTTTTATCACTAAAGATTTCTCCTGAGGAGTGTTTCAAAAGCTAACTGAAATGTTTCTATTTTTCAATTTTTTTTTACAAGTGGTGACCCTTTTAAAAATAGAAAAGCTTGTATCAGATAACTAGCAACCAGCATCAGATACTGGTAAGTGTGATTTAAAAGGGTTATCGCATGGAAAACAGTCTCATTTCATAAATTACATGTAACAGCAAATGAAACCGTCAGTGCAAAGTAGGGGTGTGAACGTTTACAAAAATGTCTTAAAGGTAACACGACGAAGATTTTTTTTTGTGTACACGGTTAACCGTCATTGCCCCTCCCCCCTCACGCTTGTTGCTGTCGGACAAACACACACACACCAACGTACACGATTGTTGGCCTGTACACACACACACATGCGCGTTAGTTCGCCTTTCATTTGTTTGCCGTCATTATCGCCTTCATTCACTTCCAGATTAATATAGGCCAGTTGATCGCTTAGCCTACATGTCCACGTTTATGCAGGTTACACAGGTGTTATAAAGTCCGGGCTTTTTACTTATACGTGTTTTTTGCACTGAGGCTACTTACAAGCGTAGTTCAATTTCAACTGGGAAACTTAAATTTTTAGGTTATCTCTCATCACTTTTCCGAGGCTGTGACTGGAGCCCAACGGCGACTCCCCATGTGTGTATTTGTGCGCGCTGGCATGTGTGTCTGTTTCTGTGTCTGCAGTGCAGGCTGATACACACACACTGAGCGGGTCAGACAGATTCTGACTACTTTTATTATCCCCAAATAGTTAATGTTATTTTTTTTTAAATGTTTTAAAGATATTTTTTAAAAATGTTATGCTTTATTGATAGTGTAGAGACAGAGTTGAAATGGGGCAGAGAGGGGAGTGACATGCAGAGAACGACCGCGGGCTGGAATCGAACCCGGCTCCGCTGCTGGCCGAGGCCCATGGGGGGGGACGCCCTACCAACTGAGCTAAGGGCGCCCCCAGTTAGTGTTATTTGTGATGTGAAATGAATGAATGCGTGTCTCCAGAGCATATTGAAATCATTTTCCCAAAAAAATAAAGGTTTTTGTTTATTGATTTTTCCTAAACGGTTCTGATTTACTAACCGGTTACACATGTACACATGCACACCCCTAGAGCAAAGAATGCTATTTTTATATAGTTTTTCCTAATACCTTTGTCATGGGATACGCACACCCAGAAACAACAGCTGGCGTAGTAAAAACACTAACGCTTTTGTCCAAAGGTTGTGCAAGAATTAACACAAACTGAAAGTTCCTCGAAGCACCTTGTAAGGGAACATACAGCTGCAATAGATGTGCTACTTATTGCCAAAGGGCTTCCACCTGACCAGCTGAATATCTTTCAAACTGGCCACAAGCAGCTCAGCATAATTAGGTAGTCGTTTTTGATAACTAGTTTAATTAAGGGTTATAATGACCTGTGAAAGGTTTAAGTCCTATCGGTGTAAAACAAATGGAAAGATAACAACAATGAGTTTGTGTCTTCTAAGAACAGTTTCCCATTTCCCAGTAGCACCCTTTCACATTGAGATGTTGTAACTGGAGTGGGATGCCAAGCTGTTGCCAAGATATTTCAATGCTGCTTTAATGATTCTCCCTCAGCCTCCCACAGATGTCACAGTCTCTGGAGGAAAACAATAGATTTTTTAGACTGAATAGTTAATAAAAAAAAATTTGTCCCCCGATGGGTTCTTTTAGTGTGGTTTGACAGAGCCTTTCTTAACACGTACAAGCAGAACCACCTCAGCTGATTAGCAGAATTGATCCATCCGATGTGGATCATTTCATCATATTTACGGCTATAATCTCACTCGTCTCACTCTATTGGTGTTATTCATGCAGACTAGGATGGAGGGAACTGTTAGCTTCAAACACTACATTTTCTAAAGCTGGAGCTGAATGTCCAAGTCACTTTGAATATGCTCGCCCTGGTAAGATATGGGTTCCCTTCAGGGCATGTTGGTGGTCTAGCATGGCTTACCTTTGTCGTTGGACGATAATGTCATAATGAAGTATAATTTTTTTTATCGACACCAACATGCTCTTCATATTATGATAATGAAGTAATCTTTCTAAGTAGTAGTAATAGTAGTAGTAGCAATACCTCTTTAAGCTGTGCATAGTCATATTTTCAGACATCATTGTTTCTACAGTTTATTTTCAGAACTTATTTGTGGTTATTGTAATTAATTATACATTAGCTTGTTTTCCCAATTACTATTTTCCTCTGGTATAATTAATTATGATAGGAAATGTGTTCCCTCTATTTATCCTTGCAAACTTCAAATCATTTAACCTTTTCTTAATGAATTGCCTGTAAATAAAGGTGAACAATTAAATAAATAATAATGCATGGGTGCAGATGTCCGTCATGGGTTGAAAACTAAAAGACCATCGCTCACAAACTAGTTTCTGTCGGCTCAAACCCGGAAGAGATTAGTCTCACTTTCACAGAAACAGGCATCTGTTTAATTTGTGTAGATGTAGCACGTTTGCCACAATGAATGGGCACTGACAATGCCGTGTGCTGAACTGTGCATAATGTGTGTGCAAACATTCGGCGTCACTCTCCCTTGCAGAATGTTGTTTCAGTAGCCATGCGAGGTGGTGTTACAGTACTTCTGGTGCTGGAAAGTTCTCTCTCTCTCTCTCTGTCTCTGCTGTGTCTCCATCTCAACATTATTGTTTTGATTCTATCAAAACAAATCTGTGCAGAGAATTTTGCTAGAGGCTTTTCAAGTTTCATTCTGTCTCTCTGGGGCCTCGCATATCTCTCCTATACTCTCTCTCTATCCTGCCCAACCATTGACTACATCTGGGACCAGTGGGCCCCTAATATTGGCCCAGCTCCTCCCCCACAGTGTGTGTGTGTGTGTGTGTGTGCTCTGTGCATTAACTTTTCTATTGTTAGGTGACAGCTTTTCTTTGCCTCTCTTAAAATCGATATGCTGACCAGAAGCGATTTCAGGGTTTGACTTCCGGGGCTTAGCCTAGCAGGTTGGAAGTGGTAGCAAAGCTATTTATTTTTCTTCAGATAAATACATACGTTACATGCAATTTAAAATGAACCTCTTAAGCTAAGATAAGATAGCTCTTTTCTATAAATAAACCAAATGCGGGGGGTTTTAAGGGCTTAGAAAGTGACAGCAGCATGCTTACTGATTTTCCCCGGAAATGCCTGACAGTGCAAAGAGGACATGCATTTTTCAGTGTCTTCCCCACTTTCTCAGAAATCATCCTCATATGTTTGCTTGCTTTGCCTCCTATTATGCTCCTTTCTCGGTTCATCTCCTGCATTTGCTAACAGTTACTCATTATTAAGTGAACCCACCATTGTATTCTGTTGAGATGGCAAAGGACCCCATTTGTCAATGAAAAACCTTACTTATTGGTACCTCTTGTACTTTACATCTTCTAAAGACACACACCCACAACACAATGTACACATACAAATATTATTCACTACAACATGATGCAGGGCTCTGCTGAAAATATTCAGGGCATGAGCACAGAACAAAATGCTCCCAGAAAGGCCAGCTTTGCTGACATGTTGAACATCCAACAAAAAAATGCATTCAAGAAGTGCACTCTCTACTTTGCCTCCATCTCTTACACTTGCCTCCATACTTATGTGGTTCCTGTATTTTCAGGTGCATATTGCTATCTCTTTTTGATGTATTTTTGATTGAAACTTTAAATTTAATTAGTGAAAATCGTCTGTGCTCTTAACCTCCCACCCTAAAGGCACACAGCACAGCAGTGGCACATAACTTTACATGTCTATGGCTTAAAATTCTAAGTTTCTACATTTTTGTATAGAGCACAAAATCACACATTTGTTTTCGGTTTTTGCAAAATGCTCATATGTATTTTGATTTAATCTGATATTCATGCAATGAAAGGCTTTACCAGTATACAAATAATAATAATAGATGAATAGAGCATTTTGAGCATGCAAAAGATGAGGACAGTTCACTTTGACTTCTTTATAAGTGCTGCAGTAATTGTTTGAAGTTGAGATTCAATATGGCGGATGATTGAGATAAGTGGTGTTATTTCATAGTCATCATCTGAGATGTAAATGCAGCAACCTGCAATCATATCCAATTATCTGTGACATTAAGAAAAAAACTGAATTGATGGTTAAGACAGTTCCACAGAAAGTCACTAGCAAAATCTCCTGTACGGCTATACAAAAAACCTGTAAGTATTCTAGTGTAACAAATAATAATCCTTTGGGTATCAAAGAGACCTTTGTTCCCTCTTTCAAATTGAAGCCGAACATTGTCTGCTGTGTTGACAGCAATGCTGCAAGGCTACACGTCAGATGGCACTCATTGTCCCTTTCATACCGATGGCAAGTGCAGTATCATCCTTTCACAACATTTGTTAGGAGGATCTCTGACTTTTGAATGTGCATCAACCCTGTATCAATCACACATGTTGAATAGGTGTAAGCAAATGAGTACTTTGAATAATGATAAAAATAAAATCTTACCTGAAAGGCAGCTTAATTGCAGAATGATTAGTGAGTAAAACTGGATACCATAGGATTGTATTCACTGAATGTGATGAATTTGGTTGAGATAACACAACGGTACATGATTAAAGATGCCTTGTGGAGTTTTATTTGGAAACAAAACTTTTATTTTTGTTTACATTCAGTGTGTTTCACCAAAACCTATCCAATAAGTCCAAGGACGCTTTAAACATTGTATCATTTGAAATAATTAGGGCTGTCAAATTAACACGTTAATTTCGATTAATTTATCACAGATAAATTAACGCGATTAAAAAAATTAACGCAGATTAATCGCACTTCTATAATGCCCTTTGACCCGGTGCAAAAGTGGTGCACCTGTTGCTTGCATACACAGCCCGCACGGGTGAAAGGGAGAAAAGTAAAGAGAGAAGCAGAGTGTGTGTGTGTGTGTGTGTGTGTGTGTGTGTGTGTGTGTGTGTGTGTGTGTGTGTGTGTGTGTGTGTGTGTGTGTGTGTGTGTGTGTGTGTGTGTGTGTGTGTGTGTGTGTGTGTGTGTGTGTGTGTGTGTGTGTGTGTGTGTGTGTCTCAATATTTTTGCCTATGAGTACGACGATGGTGAATGAATCGGCATAGGCATCTGTGGCAGTGCAGCGCTGTCTGTTGTGGAGACAGAAGTTACGAGAGACGGAGAGCGAGAGAGAGAGAGAGAGAGAGACAAACTGGAGCAGGCTATACAGCTGTTTATAAAGAGGTATAAAAGTGTCATAAAAGTATGCGATTAATTTAGATTAATTAATCACAGAGCATGTAATTAATTAGATACATTTTTTTAATCGCTTGACAGCCCTAGAAATAATATAAATCCTGCATTGTTTACATCCATGTTTACTACCAGTCGCCATATTCTTTCCCTGTTGCGGTGCATTGCTAAATTTATTGGCATATTCTGGCCACTAATTGTGCATGCATAGTTTAAAAAAACATAAAAACATTACTCCATAGAGCTAAAGCAGTTAAAACTCCAGAGGTTACCTTTAACAACATGGTCCTGCCCCTAATCTCTGTAATACAACACAAGTGTTTAATACGATTCCTGATAAAATTTGTTAAAACGTTGTTAATCTTGTCATGCTGAAGTAGTTTTAAGAAATGGGATACAATAGAAAGCAGTTGTCTCCTCTGATTTGGCAATTTAAGAGGCATTCCAAGTCTATCACAGGGAAATTTGTTTGATAATTGCAGTGCAAAGCCATGCATTCACAATTCATCTTGTTCACCATGTGTTGACAGCGACAACATCCAAGCACTACATGCCAGCACACACTCATCTTCTGCTTTGAGATTCCCACTTTTGGCATTCAGTTGTTGTTTGTTTAGTGTGCATTGTCTCCTCTAGGTTTACTGCTTTCCTTCCCTTTTGCAACTGATTGTAACTAGGGTTGCACAATTCTGGGAATTTTCTTTCCCAAGTTGGAAAGTTGGAAACTTTCCATGGGAATTAACAGGAATTTTGTGAATAAATGGGTTTTACTAAATTTAAGTCAACCGAAATGCACTCAATCCTTCTAACTATGTTATTTCAATCCTGGCAAACGTTCTAGACTAAGACTACACTTGGCAAGTTGCACATAGCACACTGTTTACAGTACTGCAGAGGTACTGAGGCCACACCCCCTACATGCACTGTGCATTCCTCCATCACATGGGGTGGCATTTTACTTTATTTGTTGAATGGGTGGGGTCAGACAGATGAGTGATATTTTGCTCAACATTTATCCTTTTGTTGTTCAGTGAAATTATTGATTGTTCATAAAATAACAAAAACTTGATAAAGTTCTACTTACAAATACATCTCAGGGGTTGACACTAAGGTTTCAAATGCACTTGCCCATAGGGCAAGTACAGGTAATGTTTTACTTGCCCGAATGTTGTGTTCACTTGCCCCAAAAAAACATAAAAACTGTTAAACAATGATATATACAGTGATATATGCTTATTAAATTATACATTTTAGCGAACCGTACCTCTTAAATGCAAACACTGCTTACTTGTCTCATCCTGACCACATAAAACTAACAACAATTCATATAAGCCTATATATCATGACATCACACAACACCAAGCGCTTGGTCCTGCTGCAGCATCGTGAAAGGACCTCTTTTTGCCAGGCACCTTGCCCAGGGGCTCAGAAAACTCAGTCTAGCTCAGAGTCAAGCTGAATGTTAGCTTCCTCAGAAAAATTTAACTTATTTAAAACGGTCACATTGTGCCAAAAAGTGATCGTGTGCCATAAAATGATTAAAGTCCACCATGTTAAAGCTATTGCCCAGTTACACTGTAAGTAGGGAGGGGGATCATTAATTTCTATTCATATTGATACCATTATAAAGACTCCACAATCCAAATCTTTATCGATACTTTTCTATTATTTTGTTTAAAGAGAACTGGTATTATTGCTTTAATTGCTTATAAGATGAGCAGAGTTCAGGATAGAACTTTAAGCATGTCATAATTCCATATTTAGGCCTACTATTTAGTTTATTGCTGGGAAAACAAGTTTTTTACCCAAACTGTAGGCTATTATTCAAGCTTCCCGCGAAAAACTCAAATTTCTTATTTTCATGATGTTACATTTGAACACATCATGATGTCATTTTATTGACCTTTGCCTAATAATCATTTTACTGAGCCGACCTGAACACATCACATTTGAACCGTTAGCAATTTTTTTTAGCTAACTAGGTCTTATCCTGCAGATTTTAATATGGATTTAAAAACTATCCGATTTTTTAACTGCGGGACTTGCTACAGAGTCTCTCGTTTGTTGATCACCGCTGCATTGAATGAATGATGAGACGGTGCCGAGCCCGTCTGCAGCGGCAGCGGCTCAGCAGACAAGAGTTTTTTTTTTTTTGGGAGACGGAGCGGGTTGAAGGAGTTTCTTCAAGACAGTCGAAGGTAGAACACTTTTACAGTCCATGATGCGGTCCAGTGATGGAATAATACGCCAAAGTAGGCCTAATTAGATGAAGATGACCCGACTCGATATTTAAAATTACATAATGTGACCTAGCCTACTGGACTCCATAGCGGTATCGATAAGCTCAAACGTTATTGATTTCTGGGTTTTGAATATAGCGGAACCAGGTCCGTAGCCTATGAGAGACGGCTTTCGGAACGTAGACAGCGAAACTGCGCGCACACAGGCTGTGTGTGTGTGTGTAGTGTGTGTGTGTGTGTGTGTGTGTGTGTGTGTGTGAGTGAGAGAGAGAGATAGAGAGATCGAGTGCGAAAGAGCGACCGTGATGCTGCTGGCAGCCGCGCGCAGCTGCTCAATTGCGAATATAGCCGATCTATTTTGTGTGAGTTAGCGGGAGAAAAAAAATGTTTTGCAGACTGTAAAACACATGAATACATAGCCTAGACTACAGACAAACCCTCTAAAATCCACTTGCCCGTTCGGGCAACCAAAAAGCAATCGCAACTTGCCCAAACATTATTTTCAGTTGCCCCGGGCAAGCGGGCAACCATTAGTGTCAACCACTGCATCTGTTCAAATTAAGTGTTTTTTAATTGTAATATTTTGCATGGATGTCTGCCTATATGACACAACATAATGTTTTATGTTCAGATTTATGTTTGGATATGAAACAGATTTATTTATCATTTAAATTACCGCCATTTAGTCAATCCCTTTTATTCCCAATTTTGAATATTTCCCAAATTCCCGAGTGAAAGTTGCTGTGCAAAGTTTCCGGAAATTTACCGGAAACCTTCCAGCCCTTTGCAACCCTAATTGTAACTAATTTCACAACAATCTGTTTCAAACGTTATTTTAATACAACATTATTTTACAATTGATTGAAAAAATGTTACCTATCTGGCGTGGGATAGGCTGTTTTGAACACTTTTCTACTAGACTACTTTCGAGCAGTACTGGTTTACTCAATGTGTGCAACAGTGGATTTTCCTGGATTTTTGTAGAATATATCCAGTTAGGGGTGGGCGATATGGCAAAAATATCAATATAAAAAAATAAAATAGACAATTTGCTATCACGAAAAGTTTGATTGTGGATAAAACCCTGCATTGGATGTTTTACAGACACCAACCTGCAGGAACAACAGGTATTTTTTTATGGTATTATTATGGTCTGGTTCCAGCCAATCAGGGACAGGTGCTTTTTAGAAGATGTGGTTTCAGGAGTGTTGATTCAGCTTTGCACTGTGTGCATTCTGTTTTAAAATAAGTTTTTTTCAGGTCCTATGAGAACCCGACTGCTTTGAGAATTTCACAAGTTGTGCTCTACTTTGATCAGCCTATTTTGGATGCCCTGAGTACATGGCTCTGGAGAGCAGCGATATGACAGGTTGAGCCTTGACTTCTGCTTTCAGAGACTCCCCCGCGCCAGTGTGTGTGTGCATGCGCTTAACTCTGCTTTGAATCTGGGTCAGTGCAATGTCGGCATATTAACTTTCCACAATGACAATTGACAGGGATTGTAGTCAAAAAAGTTAGTATTGTCCGGTAAATAAGTTCCATTGCCCATTTCCTGCAGTGCAAGCAGAGGATCACTTTTGAATATTTTTTTATGTGACAAATATGCATGTGTTTGCTAAACTCAAGGGATGAGAAAAGAACAAGAGTTTTCTCCATCCAAAAACCCCTCTCATATCGACAGAAAATCAACCAAACACTCACTAACAATACAGCACAATCTAATCAAATATGATTCTTTGAAGATATGTGCCAGTAAATTAAGATCTTGAGTTTCGCTTTTGAGTCTTAAAAGAACATTTAGGAAAAGCCCTCTTTACTGTGTATTTGTTGATAGTAGTATTTGTATACACCATCCATGTTTTATGCTGATGTTTTCATCAACACACAATTCAGCCTAAAACTGTTTTCTGTCAACCTTATGCACTGGGAAATGATTACAGAAAAATGGTTTGCCTTAGCATCAACTTTTTAATTGTAATGATGTTCTTAGGTACATTTGTTGAATACATGTTGTCTTATATGTGTAAAACTGCAGACTTAAAAAATAAATAAAATTAAACCCTGCTTGTCCTAGCACTAGGTTTGACCTTATTTTGCCTGCTCTCTAGATGATTATCATGTATTAACCTCATTTGTTAATACATTCATGGTAGTGAAGTTAATCCAATGTGGACTCACAGTGGGAGGAGTCTTGGATTCTTCCTTACTCAAGGCCACCAGATGAGATGTAAGTGAATTAGAGATATCGACCCAAAATGAGCAAGTTTAAATCATAGCGTAGACTTACTGAGCTTTGAAAATGCACTGATCTAAGTGTGAATGAATTATGAGTTTAACATAAATACCTAAATGTGTTTGCTATGCATGATTGACACTTTCCTCTCTTTATTCACTGTACATCACTGATTTTATAATGTGACATCCAGATATTAAAGTTATAATCTACTTTGGATCTAGATCACCATCAAAATGCACAGACAATCAAGCTGATTGGCTAATGCAACTGAGTTTTCTGCAGGCTGTAATTTTTTATTTTCTCATGTTCTAATAGATTCCAACTGAAATGTAATTCTTTGGAATAGAAACATTCATTTACACATCAGTCTGAGATACAGAGAGTGTCTCTCAGTGTCTTTATTTTCTCATGTGGTGTTATGCACTTTGTGTTTTTTGCCTAGTTTACACAGTCATATGAGTGTGTGAAGTTAACTTTGCTATCCTGGCTTCTGGTGTCTCAGCGGCCACCGTCGTTGGTATTTGGAAAGCAAGCAAGTTGAGTCCTTAGATTGGTTGCTCTTGTAGAGTCAGTGAGGCAGCTGCCTTTTCCCAAAGTCAGCAAACAGCCTGCACTTTTGTTGGTACATTTTCTATCTGCAGTACAGAACCCAAAATATACAATCCTCTGATCCACATAGTCTTCCTCCCATTCGTATTCAGTTTAGTTTTGCACGCCTTAGGTAAGCAGTGCATGCAATAAGTCAAGCTCTGCTTGAAGCTCAGCTTGCTGGAGCAAAAGGCAAACTAACTCTAACTTTCAAATATGTCGTTGTCATTGAATGATGTTTAATATTACAGTTTGAATATATAGATACCTACAGCATATATTAAATGTTGAGATTTTGTGTAAAGAGGAATACGGCATAATTTGTCAATCAAATGTTATGATTGTGTTAAATGGCTATGATATCCATTTACATTGTTCTAAGGAAAATGTGATGATTATATTGCAGTGTCAGTCAGAGTTGGTATGTGGATGCATGACCTATTTCAAGTGTGGCTGCAAAAAAAAAGTTTTTGTAAAATGTTATGGCACAGGGCTGGAGTGGGACTCATTTTCAGCCCTGAAGTTTGCCTCAGACCAGCCCACTTTAGTAATACATGGCTAACTATATTAAATAATATAATAACAACCGTAGTATGTTAGTCTGCAATAACTTAGTGTTCTCTACAGTCTTGTAATGCTGTGTATTTTTCTAAAATATCATAATTTCCAAATCAGTGCAAATAACTGTTGCTGCAAGTGTAGATGTTACCCATTAAAACATAACCTAATCTAAACATTATTGTAACTTTATTTTTTTTAAATTGAAAACCAAACTATAAAACCCTTTAACATATTGCATATTGTATTTAGTAGTAAGTATTTGTAGGACTGAGCCTAAATTAAATTGGTTGTTGTGAATGTTTTGGGATAGTTCCTCCACGGCTTATTTCAGGACACTGTACGCCTGTGGGCACCTGGGTGGTTGCCATGGTGCTGGTCTCTGCAGGCTCTAGTTGCCCTTCGTAGTGAGTGTGTATTTTGAAAATTAATGACGGGCGGCTACCACTTTTTTTTTTAAAGATGTGTTTTTTCGGTGTTTTGACCTTTGACAGTTTGAAGTACAGAGTGGAAATGTGGAGAGAGAGAGAGGGGGATGGCATGCAGTAAAGGTCCACGGGACTAACAAGCAAACAAACATACATGACCACATTGCTAATACCTTTGTCAGAGGTATTAATGGCTTGTAGTATGCAGCATTTGGTCAATTCAGATGGCTGTAAAAATCCATCCTTCCATTTAGCTGTGTCTATGTGCTCATCCTTCTCATGGCTGTATGGGGGCTGAGGTCTAACCCAGCATGCAATTGGTGAGGAGCAGGTTACATCCTGGACAGGTCACCAATCTGTTAGGGTTAAAACACACAAGCCACATGCACACACATACTATATGGCGAGTTTATAGCTTCCCCTTTACCTCCAGTTTACTGCATGTCTTCTTCCCTAAGAACAAAACGCAAGTTAAATTGTCTTTCTCTTTTAATGTGCATATGAATAGAAGCTTTTTGTTAGGGTTGTACTGATTGGCAAATGGAATCTTTTTTTAGCAAGAAAGACACAGACAGAGAGAGAGAAGCACTTTCTAAGCTCGGACTGTAATGAAACAAGATGTTGAAATTCAAGGTATAGGAATTTATAAAAAGCGATAAAAAACAAGCGTTGTCAGGTGACAAATGAGCTGACTTGATTGAAAACGGCTTCCTGTGGTGAGGTTGCCACAGATTACACTGTTACCCATTCCTGCTTTATTGCCAGCCCTGAATCCTAATAATAAAAACACATGTCAATAAATCAGCAGTGACAGTATGTTAAATGTTTGTACTGGTGCTCTCAGCCTCTGTGTAAACAATCATTGTCTCCTCAGTTCTCACTCAATAAGTCTGCAATTTAAATCCTGTATTTTATAATTTGATAAAACTAGATAAAGAGATCATTTTGAGTTTAACAGAACAAAAATCACTGAAATAAATCACAGCAACTAGACTTGTGTGGATGTTTGTTTAAGCAGTGAACACTGCTAATATGCCGACAGAACCGCATGTTTCTCTAATGCAACATATCAGGATTTAAGGTTCATAATACACCCATATATTGAAGGTAAACAGGGTGGATTAGACAATTTGATGCAGAGCTAACTAGCAGACACACAGAGCCGGCCCGAGGCATAAGCGAACTAAGCGGTCGCTTAGGGCCCCCGACCGCCAGGGGGGCCCCCCTCTTTTTTTTTTTTTTTGTTTGTGTGTTTGATATTAACATCTTATTATGCAAATGTAAGTTATCATACAAAAAAAGGAATACAATGTTTTGGTCTAGATAATTAATAGCCTAAAAATGTAATCAGTTCACTTGGGAGGTAATCCGAAATTATCTGATCATGTCACGTTCACATCCATGCACAGTGTGTATTGAGTTTGTTTACAAACAATTGGAAATGGGGCTGCCCTCAGTTGCCCATGCACTGTGTATAGTCTGTAGCCTATTTCAGCCTCGTCTGTGGAAAAAAAGATACAGTAGCTGGACAACAGAGTTCTTCTGCTTTGTTCCTCTCACTGCATTTAAATACATTCATTATATTACAGAGAAATATGTCCCGTAAAAGAAAAAGAGCTCCAAGCCCAACCCAGAGGACCCTCCATAATATTTTATTTTATATTAATATTTTTATGGAAAATCCATGTCTCCTTCTTCAATAGCTTCTAATTAATCCGACCCAGTATCTCCAAATTATTTGTTCACACACAATTTCTCAGATTTAGCCTCATCATTTTCCTCTCAAAGTGCACCAGATTCATGCATTTCACTTTAAAAAGGTTAAAAAAATCTCCCGGGGGGGCATACCCCCGGACACCCCTAGGAGGGTCGGAATCTCGGCTGTCTAATATTTTCGCACAGCTGCACAGTGGAGGCACTAGCGGAAAACACTGGGTGTGAATTATATTTAACAAAGATCTATAGTTTCAGCAGCGCTAACATTGGAGAGGGGCCCCCTAATCATATTTCGCTTAGGGCCCCATGAAGGCTTGGGCCGGCTCTGCAGACACACATATGTACAACAAAAAAGGCAGCCCATTTAGAGTAACCAATCACTGAACTATTCTTTGACCAGTAAACAGAGGAACATGTACCAACACATGGGCATTCAACCTTTAACATTTCAAGGAGGCACAAATGATTAATGAACAGAGACAACAGAAGCATTATTAACACCACCAACACACAAAACAAGAATCTTTATTAAAGGCAAAGCTTTAATTTGGCCAGCATTCCTTGCCAAACTCAGCAGGCACAGTATCTCTGCATGCTAGTGATTAATTGACCAGAGGAAGCATTACTTTCCAGCACTGAAAAGGAGTGCTGAACAAAAGCCCTTGGTACAACTAGAAGTATTCTCCAAAGTAAAATAATAATTTAGAGTTCTAGTTTTCCGAGTCATTAAATGTTTTGAGGCCAGAGTAAGCCAGGTTTACACTCTGAAGGGGCCAATACTGTATATTAAGCCTTAAAACAGCATGACAGCAATGCTGTACTTTATAGCAGAAACTCAGCATAAAACGATTACACTGCATTAAGGTTGTAATGCATCCATTATAAACACTGTGTCGTCAGCTTAGTAGCATACACAAGTACAAAAGTCATGAGTCCAACACGTCGCCAAAGAAAACAAACCTAAAAGTATAACCAGGGACTTCACTCTTATCTCCTGTAGACAACCAATTAGTTACGGAATAACAATGTACACATATAAAAAATACTCAGACTAAAGTAAAGTATAAAGTGATTTAAGCAAATGCCTCTAGAATAAATCATAGATCTAGATGGCCCATTTTCTCACACCATCCTCCCCCCAAAAACTGATAGGTCAAAAGAAAACCATAGTTTCAGAATAGAGATGGGAACATTACATTAAACACTGCATTCAACTGTACACTACTGATGCAGTGTATTTTTAAACACAGTACAATGCAGAAACTCATAATACCCTTTAACAAAATACTAGTGGTGGGCCGATAACGGCGTTAACGGCTGCGTTAACGCCAAACTCTTATCGGGCGATAAAAAAAATATCGCCGTTAATCTCTTAATTCCACCTCCTGTTCGGCTCAGGGGAGATGCTGTTCGCCGTCGGGGTGAACCCCCTTCCGCACGTGAAGGCTCGCTTCACGTGCGGGAAAGCTATAGTGTGAGCGGCCACAGCTTGTATTTTGGTCATATCTAACACTGGACTGCAGGCCTATATAAAAGTGTTGTACCTTTGCTTTCTTTGGGTTAAAAAAAACTCCATCAACTCAGTATCCGTCTAGTCCAAAAAAACTCTGTCAGCTGCTGCTGCAGACGGTGTGCAGACGTGCTCGGAGAATCGGCATCGGCGCATCAACAGTCATTCAATGCAGCGGCAGTAATCATACAACCGAACGGTGTAGAAAGTCCCGTCAGTTAAAAATAGTGATCCAGATTTTAAATCCATGTTAAAATCGGAAGGATATAAAGCTAGTTAGCTTAAAAAAAGTAGCAAACATGTCAACTGTGATGTGTTCAGGCCGGCTCAGTAATATGATTGATGTGTTCAAATGCAACACAAAAAAAAAGAAATTTGAGATTTTGGCGAAACTTGTTTTCCCAGCAAGATAAAATAGATAGTAAAGATGGAATGGAATTATGACCTGTTTAATGTCCTATCTAGAGCTATGATCATATCAGCAATTAAAGCAATAATACAAGTTCTATTTCAACAAAATAATAGAAAATTATCAATTTTGATATCAATAAAGACTTGGATCGTTAAGGAGTCTTGAAAATGGTATCAATATCAATACAAATTAACTCTCCTGTCATCTGAGAGAAATTAAGATGATTTAATTTTTTTAACCGTTAGTATTTACCGGTTAAAAATATTATCGGTTGACTGGTTTACCATGGACATCCCTTATACTGTATAAATGTATATCATACATTGTATGTTTTTTTTTGTGTTATCCCAGTTAAGTTTATTATTAATTTTTTATCATTTAATATTACTTTTAATAGTTCCGGGACGTTGGAGCAATAACCTGGTGTTTTGACACTTCAGTGTGCACTGTGAATTTGAAGTAATGTTCAGTTTTTGAATAAAGATGCAGCATTTACAAATGTTTATTTTTTTTATCCGATTCATCGATTAATCGAAAAAATAATCGACCGATTAATCGATTATTGAAATAATCGTTAGTTGCAGCCCTAAACAATTCATCGTTACCTCTTATGGCCTACAGTTCAAAGTTCATGTTTAACTGAATAAACAGTTTGTAAACACAAGTACATCTTGTTGAACATTATTTATTTTCATCACCAATTATCATAGTAGAACAGCTTCCTCAAGCAGTTTGTGATGCATGTTGGAAACAGGAGATGAGCCCCTGGTCTGATGCGCCACCTGGCTTGAGAAACACGTTCTCAAAGACTTACTTTGAGTCATTATTTAGGGAGCACACACATATTATGAATGAATTCAAATGAGCCATTTTAATCTAGATTAATCTAGATTAATTTCAAAATTAATCTAGATTAATCTAGATTAAAAAAATTAATCTATGCCCACCTCTACAAAATACACTCACATAAAATCAAATGGAAGCACTCCTAACAAAAATATGGGATTGTCTAGTTTAAATACAATGGAAAAACAGTCAGTTGTCCATGCAGTAGCCTTTTAACTAGTAGCACTGATGCGACCAATTTTGTCATCATTCATCCCCTCAGGTCCTTGAAAATGTAATGACACCAGCTTAAGTGATGGCCTGAAATATTTGCAAATGTAATAATTTCTGGGTTTGTGGTTTCATCAAAAGTGCAAGGTTCCAGGATTTCTGACCATTCATCCATCTCAACCCACTGTGTGTAGTAGTAGGAGCCTTTGGCCCAGATCTGTCATTCAAATTCACATTCTTTATTCCCTTATGCCTCATTGACATTGGCAGTAGACTGGGCCAGTCCCAGCTGGCCCATTTGGAAATTGCTTACTGTAGAAACACATCCCCACAGTAAAACAGACGGCTAACCCCATGCCAGATGTTCAGTCCTTAAAATTACCTAGCATAACCTCACTGAAGGGGTTTTAAAAAACATATTCCATGTTGAAGAACAGATTGTTTAAACAGATTTACAATTGCAACTCATATCATAGAGCTGCATCATTTCAGTTATGGGATTTATAGTGCAGTAGTGGAGTTAATTAACCAAGTTAATTACTGTGATTTAAGGTTACAGAGGTGGCCAGCCGAAAATCTATGGTTTGCTGGAAATGTTGACTGTGCTTGTTTTTATGTCAATGTGCATAGCCGAGATTTGCTGATTGTCAACAGTTAACGAGCATCCACTGAAACCTTGTTTTCTTTTTGCCAGTAGTTCTTTTTTTAGTCTTCATTATATTTCGTGGAATTGCTGGGATGTCTGTGAGGATTAAGAGACAGACCTCATGATAAAATACAATCTCTGTGAATACTAGATAAGTACATAGTAAATGTTGCTTGTTGAGCAAAGAGAAATCCATGTTCTCTGGTTATTGAAAGGAGAAACAAATAACCTCCTGTCACGGAGGGGGATTGCCACTGTAGGGTAACAAGAGTGCATACCATTGCCAAATGTTGGGATAGCACAGTGAATTGTCGAAAAACTCAATATCCTTGGCCTCAAGCAACTGTACCATACGCCATTGTCTTGAGCATTGGCTTCCCTTAAAGGTGCATAGTCTACTTCTTATTGCCATTGTTGCTAACTAAGTGTGCAGAGGTTTTCTCTCATAACAACATAAACAATCTTGCAGAAAGACAATGCATAGGACTTAAAAGACAAATGTCTACGTACAGTTGCAATAGGTTAGACTAGGGGTGTGAACGTTTACAAAAATGTCCATAAACGGTTACACAACGGAATTTTTTTCGTGTACACGGTTAACCGTGACGTCATTGTTGTTGTGCAGAGCACGGCGACTCCCCGTGTGTATGTGTGTCTGCAGCGCTGTTACACACACACTCGCACTGAGGGGCAGACAAATTCGGCAGACTAGCTTTTATCATCCCCAAATAGTTTATTTGTGATGTAAAATTAATAAATGCGTGTCTCCAGAACATATTTAAAAACTTTATTTGAAAAAAAAAAGAAATTAAAACGGTTTTCGTTGATTGATATTTCCTAAACTATTATGATTTACTAACCGGTTACACGTGCACACCCCTGGGTTAGACTGTCCAGAACAGCGGTGGGACATTACTACCACCTTTTCTTTTTAAAAGACTAATGTGGCCCTCGAAAGTCTTCCTCCATCATCGAAAAACTGCTCTGAAACTCCTGTCTGCTCAGATTTTCATATTCACAAGCAGCTTTTTTTTAAAAGAGCTGGCCAGTTACACAGCTGAACACTTCTTACCATCTGTGTTAACACCTTCAGCTACCCTGGCAAAGCTAATATGCAATGTGAACTATCACAAATATGTTTTAATGATGCAAAGGTTTTTAACAGTAAAATATAATTTTTTAACCTCTGACCTGCTTTTACATTTCCAACAGAGAACATGACAACCGCCACCTCCCCCATCCTGTTGAAATGGGACCCAAAGAGTCTTGAAATCCGCACTTTGACTGTGGAGAGGCTTCTGGAGCCATTGGTCACACAGGTAGGCGAGATTCAATTGCAACAAAAAGAGTTGAAAAACCATGGACGTTTAAAAGATAACTGCAGCCTTATGTCCCTCTCAAATTGGTTGACATATTTAAATATCCGCAGTATCATGAGGTAATGACTCAATCCAAGCTTGTATTTTCGTGATACAAAGGGTTTATCTATTCACTAACATTTGTAATTATACTCAATTCTGATGGCATCAATTAGTTAGGGACAAATGGTAATTATTATAGCTTAATTACGAGAGCAAAAATAGTTTATTTTCTGGTTGAATCTTTGCTGGATGACTTGTTACAACATGTTAAACTGTATTGGGCTGCTGCCAAGGACTTTGGCTCATTGCCAACAACATTGTTTGGATTCCAAGCTTAACAACAGATGGCAGAAAATGACTTTGGTCACCCAAACTTGGTGTGACAAAGTATGTGACTTGGGGTTGGATAACGTTTGGATTGTGAAGATTGTGACATTGTTTATCAAATCTGACCAACACAAAAAAATGCCAAAGTATGTTGCAAGAAAAATCTACTTTTATCTTCTTCAGATATGGGCTTTTATGACAGAACTTTCCCTGACTCAGAGCATTACAAATGTTTGTAAATTCTAGGATTTTGGTCAAGTATCGGAGTAGAATATATCTTTAATCTATTTGTTTTTGGATTGTTTATTGTCTTTTTCATACCGTCCATACATAGTGACAGTAACAATGTGCTTTTTATTGTGTCTTTAATCCGACCACTTTATTATAACTTTAGTTTGGCCAATGTCAAAGTCTTTTTGCGGAGTTTA
Source organism: Ammodytes marinus (assembly GCF_949987685.1). NCBI lineage: Eukaryota > Metazoa > Chordata > Actinopteri > Uranoscopiformes > Ammodytidae > Ammodytes > Ammodytes marinus. Next base: position 13,615,684 of record NC_137235.1, on the reverse strand, counting down.
TGCCATTAGATGTTTTTCCATGTGAAAATATACTGTGGTATACATTGAATTTTCCCTTGTATTCTTGTGGATTCATTCAACCTTTGTGAAGCCAAGGGCATTTAGCTTTTTGTGGTAGAGCCCTCCATAGATTTTAACCTATAACCGACCTGGTCAAGAGTCAAGACAAGGGGTGTGAACGTTTACAAAAATGTCTAACCGTGTTCTTAACTGCATCAAGCCTGTGACCCATTGACATAACAACTTTTGCATTCTTCTTTTGTGATGCTTTTCCAGGCCTTTACCGCAGCCTCATTCAGTTGCTGTTTGTTTTGGGGGGTTACACCCTTCGGTCTCCTCTTTAGCAGGTAAAATGCATGCTCTATAGGGTTTAAGTCTGGAGATTGACTTGGCCAGTCTAAAACTTTCCATTTCTTGCCCCTGATGAACTCCTTTGTTGTTTTTGCCGTTTTTTAGGGTCATTACCTTGCTGCATGATGAAGGATCTTCCAATCAGTTTGGTTGCATCTTTCTTTAAATTGGCAGACAGAATGTTTCTGTAGACTTCTAAGTTCATTTTGCTGCTGCCATCATGTGTTACAGTGTTGTTGTCAAGATGAACCTTTACCAAAGTGATGAAAAGGCTAAAGTTTGGAGAAAGAAAGGATCTGCTCATGACCCCACGCATACAAGCTCATCTGTGAAACACGGTGGAGGCAATGTCATGGCTTGGGCTTGCATGGCTTCTTCTCGGATGGGCTCATTAATCTTCATTGATGATGTAACACATGATGGCAACAGCTAAATGAACGCAGAAGTTTACACAAACATTTTGTCTGCCAATTTAAAGAGAGATGCAACCAAACTGATTGGAAGATCCTTCATAATGCAGCAAGATAACGACCCAAAACACACTGCAAAAACAACAAAGGAGTTAAAGCAAGCATTTTACCTGCTAAAGAGGAGACTGAAGAGAGTAAACAAACAGCAACTGAATAAGGCTGCGGTGAAAGCCTGGAAAAGCATCAAAAAGGAGGATTCAAAAGTTTTGTCAATGGGTCACAGGCTTGATGCAGTTGTTGCAAGCGAAGGCTTTGCAACAAAATATTAAGTCTTATTCACTTTAATTTATTTTAAGTCTATCTGTTCCAATACTTTTGCTCACCTAAAAATGTGGTGTTCCTTTACAAATAATGCTATCTTCTCAGTTGTGTATCAGATCCAGATATAAAATACCTGGAAATGAAAGCTTAAATGTTGATCTATTGTCTCATATTCATATTTTGGTGTCAAACCCAAATGTTTCCAGTCTACAGCAAAAATAAAGGAATTGGCCTCACTGTTCCGATACTTAGGGGACTGTATTTGTGCATAGTAAAGGCATCCAAACCTTTTGCCAAACGATAACGGCAAGACATCTGTAAGTGTATCGGTCAGGGAAATTAATTTGTGCTTGAATGCTTGAATTTGACTGTGAAGTCCATCACCTTGAGGACTGTTACCAGCAGCTTCTTCCTTCAGTTCAATTATGAACACTGGCCAGTTTAGCTTTATGGCATCCACTTCCTTGCCCGAGAGAGTCAACTCACAGCACATTGTTGTTTTAATCATGTCCTCATCCCGTAGAGTGGTAGCCTGTGTTGGGAATTCATAAGGGGTAGATTTGGTCAAAGTCAAGAATATTATTAATTTCAAGGAAATTATAATATTAAGAAAAATTGTTAAGTAATGATCAATTTAATTAGTCCAGCTAATAAAATTACTTATTAATACCTACGGAGCACCACCCTTTGAAAAAGGGAACTTTGAATCAAATCAGAAAAACAGTCTCATAATGTTAAAGGGATGTGATAGTAGAATTATTATTAAAAACCCAAGTGTTTTTGAATAAAGAGATCTGAGTCAGGCAGTCTTCAAAGCAGGATATCTTTACTTGCAAACAGCAGCAAGGGAATCAATCAATGCATCACAAGTCTTACATGGTTAAGCATACATGGATTGAGACAAAGATTGAACAGAAATAGCAGAGGTTATATGTCCGAGAAATGTGTAGGCGTATACACTCGGTTTGTGTGTCTGGCCCTCGTTTTGCTGGCGAAAGCAGAACATTTTTTAATCTACAGAGAAACTTATGTAAACATGCGTTAGACTTTGTCTCTTGGAATGCACTATGGCATCAGCATTAACCCATTACAACATTTCAAATGAGACACTGTGTAGGCACAACACCTGGCTCCACCTGCCTACCTACTTCCGCTCACATTTAATTTTTCCTTCAGTAGTCAGTCTGGGGCTGCGGTGTATTACTCAGCTTTAGCTCAGGAAAATTTCGGAACATCCACTCAGCGAACAGAGCGAGTGGCTGAGAACAATGACGTCGAAGTCGCGCTCCAGTTTCAGTTGAATGCTGCGTTCCTTTATACTCGTAAAGAGATATAAAAAAAATTCCGAATTGGTAGTTCCGAGTTCCGACCTGTCTGTGTTCCAGTGCATCTGCTTCTGCTCGCGAAAGTATGGACGCCGACAACCTTTCTTGTCCAAATAACTAAACACTAGGCTCTAGCACGTTACCGTTGCCAGGTACCGGTAGATCGATAGACCACAATATGAAGTGAAGTCAGACATTTCCGAGTTCCCATTACAGCTGGAACGCACCGTCAGAAGCCGGCTAATGACATACGTCACGACCAACGTTATGCGATTGGTTGGCTGATCCAGAGTGGCACTGGGCAGATCCAATAGTTTTGAACTTCAACAGACACCTGCCTCCAAGTGAGTGAACGTTTTCCAAATAGAGCAGTCTGGTTGGACCAGGCTAGTAGAGTGGCAGTGAGCTGACCAAATATGTCCTGCCGGCAGAGTTCTTGTAAAAAAGATACATTAAATTACCTGTTTGCTTGTAGTTTGAAACAGTTTAAACTGCCACTGACAGTTACCAGTGCACGACAAGTGTGTCAAACAGTGCCTTTCAGGATAAAGGGCTTTTAGAGATGTCAAACAATCTGTTCACCTTGTATACTGATTGCATGGGATAGTTTTCTCCCTTGTGGTTACCAACTTTAAGATGCGAGATAAGTATGTCTTTTCTTGACCGGACTATATGATCCCAGTGCTGTTTAATGGCAATTTGCTGTTGTGTTAAATGAACAGCTGATTAGTATGATCTGAGCTTTGACTGTGTAGAAGTGCAGATACTTTGAATGATTGACCCTTTTGAAAAGCCATATATTTTACTTTCCCTCTCATATATGATTAGCCGTTATTAGGGGTGTAACGGTACACTAAAGTCACGGTTCGGTAGGTACCTCGGTTTTGAAGTCATGGTACGGTACAGTACGGTATGGTTCATAGTTAATGGAGAATGAACAGCTTTAGCTGTCAGTAACTAGCTGACAGTAACATATTTATTTTGAATTGTTTTAGTTTTACAGTCTCTAGTGTTTTCTCTCTGACGATGGCGTTTCCTCAGTGCAGTTTCCTTCCTGTTTTTAATGAATTTCTTATTTTGGGGTATGGATGGGTGGGAGGGGGAATGTTTTTGCATGTATGCATATCTCTGGGTGGGAGGTGTGGGGGGGGAGTTGTATTAAGCACTTTGTGTTACATTTGATTGTATGAAAAGTGCTATATAAATAAAGTTTGATTGATATAAATAAAATGCATAACAAATGTAAAAATACTGCTGCAATTCTCCAATAAATAAAACACTTATTAAATACTAGTGTAGGTGCAGCATAAACTAAAATTGCAATGACAAAATATAGTGTTAATGCTCAGCAGGCTCTGTAAGCTGGTGTAAACAAAAGGTATGTCATCTTTAAGGGTCTTTTTGACTTTAAAAAAATTAAATATTGCTGCAGCTCTCTTAAACTCTAAAGTGCTCTTATAAATATAAAAATTATCAAATAAAAGTGCTACTGCAGCATTAATTAAATGACAGCTTGTTTATATTCAGTATAAAAAAGAAAATGAGGTCTGGGTTTTGCCCAGCTCGTTTTTCTTCACAGTAATGGTGAGAGTAGCCAAACACCTGATGGTGCCTTTTCAAATGCGTATGCACGTTCGACGTGTTGCCTCCTACATAAGCGATCGCGGTGAAACAATAACCTGTGTGCCGACATTGTTCCACACATCTATCACTGTTTTCATAATTCACCTGGAATCCAAAAATATCCCTCAAACGGGATTTGAATGACAGGGGGGCGCCTGTGAGTTCCTGTTGTCTTTCGCCATGCAGTTCGCTCTCTGTCCGAAAGCACTGTATCATTTTGACTTGCACTACTCATAGACAGTAAAAGAGGGGGGGGGGGGGGGGGGGCGGGAACGCTGTTACTACAACTGTTAATAGTGATGCAAACGGAACACTAGAGCGGAGAGGTGTGTATCTCCTGCTCTGACTGCAGCTGGGAGGGACTGCTGCGTGAGGACTCGGCCGCCTGTCAGTGCTCTGGGACCGGGGGGAGTGGCCGTTGAGCACCCGCTGCTCGTTTAGAAGTGTTAAGAGCGATACATGCTTTAGCAACAGCACAGGGTCTCCAAAAGTCACCAATAACACCAGAAATAGTAGCTAGATTGGTCGCTGGTCGCTTTTTTAAAAAAAAGAGTCGCCAGAGGGGTCTGAAAAGTTGCTGAATATAGCGGCTAAGTTGCTAACACTGCCTGACCCTCATGCTCACCATGGAGATAATAGACTCTCAATCGCTGGCTGCTACTGCGCATGTGCGAACCGAGCCGCAGGCTAAATGGTCCGGGGGGAACTCCGACAACAAGTTTTAACCCATTGATGACGGCTGCTGCGCGATGCCACATTGGCTCTCCTGCCTGATGCTGCGTCGCGCAGCATTATTACTTTATCTAATTTTCATGGCATTCCCAGCATAGAATGCACTGTCATTGGTTCAAATACACATGAGGTGGGATTTTTTTAAGACCACGTGACCACCCAAAAGTTGTGTGGTTTGCCGAAAATCATGTCAATAAAAAAAAATAAAATAAATAAAATAAAACAAAATAATAAAAAAAATACGCCAGCTATGTCGGCGACAGAACAGTTAGTGGCGTTTGGTGCGCAGAATCAAGGTCTACTATAGACTACTGACGAAAATCACACAACATATTGCATCTATTTATTAACAATATTTAATAATTTTCTAATTCATCTAATTTTGACGATTTTTAGAAATATTTGTTGGTTTGTAAGCGCTAAGGGAGCATATTTAAATAAAACCTGTGAACCTGAACTTTTAAATGTTTTTTATTTCATGTTTCTATGTGCTACACAGGCTTAGATATTAAGTAGAGGTGGGCATAGATTATTTTTTTTAATCTAGATTAATCTAGATTAATTTTGGAATTAATCTAGATTAATCTAGATTAAAATGGCTCATTTGAATTCATTCATAATATGTGTGTGCTCCTAAATAATGACTCAAAGTAAGTCTGTGTGCTCCTAAATAATGACTCAAAGTAAGTCTGTGTGCTCCTAAATAATGACTCAAAGTAAGTCTGTGTGCTCCTAAATAATGACTCAAAGTAAGTCTGTGTGCTCCCTAAATAATGACTCAAAGTAAGTCTGTGTGCTCCTAAATAATGACTCAAAGTAAGTCTGTGTGCTCCCTAAATAATGACTCAAAGTAAGTCTGTGTGCTCCTAAATAATGACTCAAAGTAAGTCTGTGTGCTCCCTAAATAATGACTCAAAGTAAGTCTGTGTGCTCCTAAATAATGACTCAAAGTAAGTCTGTGTGCTCCCTAAATAATGACTCAAAGTAAGTCTGTGTGCTCCCTAAATAATGACTCAAAGTAAGTCTGTGTGCTCCTAAATAATGACTCAAAGTAAGTCTGTGTGCTCCCTAAATAATGACTCAAAGTAAGTCTGTGTGCTCCTAAATAATGACTCAAAGTAAGTCTGTGTGCTCCCTAAATAATGACTCAAAGTAAGTCTGTGTGCTCCCTAAATAATGACTCAAAGTAAGTCTGTGTGCTCCCTAAATAATGACTCAAAGTAAGTCTGTGTGCTCCCTAAATAATGACTCAAAGTAAGTCTGTGTGCTCCCTAAATAATGACTCAAAGTAAGTCTGTGTGCTCCTAAATAATGACTCAAAGTAAGTCTGTGTGCTCCCTAAATAATGACTCAAAGTAAGTCTGTGTGCTCCTAAATAATGACTCAAAGTAAGTCTTTGAGAACGTGTTTCTCAAGCCAGGTGGCGCATCAGACCAGGGGCTCATCTGCTTGAGGAAGCTGTTCTACTATGATAATTGGTGATGAAAATAAATAATGTTCAACAAGATGTTACTTAGTAACGCGTTACCGGCATCGGACCTCTTTTTTCAGTAACGAGTAATCTAACGCGTTACTATCTCCAAACCAGTAATCAGATTAAAGTTACTCATCAAAGTCACTGTGCGTTACTTTTTCTGTAATTTTCCTTAGTGAAACATTTTACATAACTGCACAAATGACTGCGATTGCGATTTTATGTAAATAAATGTGCACGCATGTGTCTCTAAACGCTCCAACTGCTCCAACCGCTCCTCTCGTCTTTTTGGTAGCGCCCCTCTCTGACATGCAGCGTGTGTGTGTGCGCCTGTGTCTGTGTCTGTGTGTGTGTGTGTGTGTGTGCAGCAGCATTACGGCCGAACTGTGGCGCAAAACAAAGTTTTCCCCCCGATGAAATATAGCGTCTGCTAAGGGGATATTTAGGATTCGGGTACGGTGACGTTGAAGAGATAGAAGTGTTTAAAACTTGGAAACTTATAGTCACGTGGCGACCGGTGGCCACGCACACCCACCCTGCGTTCCAATACCCGATTGTGTCGTGGGCAAGTGATGGAGAGAGAGAGCGGCGGGTGTGTGAGAGAATAAAGGCTCCTCAAGTGTCAACAACGGCCCCCGGCTATTATTATCTCCCCTGAGCCGAACAGGAGGTGGAATAAGAGATTAACGGCGATATTTTTTTTATCGCCGATAAGAGTCTTGCGTTAACGCAGCACGTTAACGCCGATAACGGCCCACCACTAATATTAAGGTTTTGGTACACTTGACAATTTGTACTATTTTTTCAGAAAACCCTCAGGCATTAAGGACATGCATCCTAGATTGCCATAGTCATCAATGGGTTAAGTTCCACACCGCAAAACAAGCCTGTACATTCGCCATATAATAACGTTATGTACTCCACATACGGACCGCGGTCCACCTCTGTAACACCAAATACATGCCTGTACCGTCACGGTACGGTACAAATACGTGTACCGTTACACCCCTAGCCGTTATAATGACACATTTTCCAACAGAAAGTTTTGCCATTGATAATTTAATCTGTCAGACAACTACGTATGTGATACTCATCATCTGATCCTGAGTTTTACTAGCAGTTGAAGCACACTGATATTTAAACTGAGAAAGGTTATGCCATTCCGCTTTACTACTAAGTTTTGCTTAACAAGACATCCTATGAGAATACGCACAATAGCCAACTATGATAGTTCATCTTTTCTGCATTTACCTTAGGAGTATAAAGCACTTAAAGATATGAACAAGACACTGAGTGTTTCTGCTGTCATTTTGAATGATTCAGTGTTTTTGGATGGAATAAAATATTGCCACGGGAGAATAGACAAACAGGCCCATCCCAACATTGCTTGAGATAGCAGGCTCATTTATCATGACCAAGCTTCTCACACTCCTGCTGGAGTACTGGACAAGTGTGTAGCTGCTACTACTGAAGGGCTTACTTTATCACTTCATATAAAGTTAGCATGCTTCTTCTGATGTAGTAAACATTTTATACTGCAGGCGAAAGCAATATTTTTTTAAAGAAGTATAGGGAAGTACCCTTGAGAGGCAGGTGAGAAAAACAGGAAGTCTGGCTGTTTTTTTTCATTTACCACCGTCTAAACTTTTTGTAATGTTGGAATGGAAACGTGTGAGCCAAGAACAGAAACCATCTGGCTACAATGGTACATGATTGTAAAAATAGGAAGACTTTGATATGATATGACCATGGAAAAATAACAACTGACCTTTGGGCAAATTTTAAATGTTAAACCTAGCTTTAACTGGTTTCACTCACAAGCATACTCTATCTTATGTGGAGTTGTTCTGGCTCTTGAGGTCTGTGTTTACTGAGAGTTCATATTAATATGAAACTTTACATTTTAATTTGGACATGTAAGAATGTACGGCATTTAACTTTGCAAGACACAGTTGGCTTCTGGGAAATAGGGGACAATTACTGACAGCTTGTAAGATAGATCACTGATCTACCATACATTGAATCTGTACTTCCCCTGTAAATGATATAGTACATTCAAAGGATGCAATGCAAGGAGCTATTTTTTCAGTTCTCCTGGACTGCCTTGTCAACATTGTCATTTTATGCCATAACACACTTTTGTCAATCATGTCTGTTTTTCTACGGATGTCTTGTATTCAAGATACATCTGCAGTCTATCAAATGTCTTTGCTTTCAGGCTGTTGTTTGATTAGTATGCTGTCTGATGCAATCTGCCTTTTCTCTTGCAAGTTTTCTTTTGCATAGTTAAAGTATTTCGAGATAGTTTATATAAGTGTGATGTGCATGCAAAGTAGATTGGTTTTAGATATTTCTAATTGATGCTCTTATAAGAAGTATTCCTTTAAATTTAGCAAAGGAGATTAATAAGAGCCAATCTACACGCCGTTGGTGCTTTTGTAAATGTACGTAACCTGGTCGTGGGATTTGTACATTTTATTATTGGTATTTTATAGTGCTGTCAGTTTAACGTGTTACTAACGGTGTTAACGCAAACCCAATTTAATGGTGTCAATTTTTTATTGCAAGATTAACGTTATTTTTGGCGTAGCAAACTTTATTGCTATACATGCATTTTATAAAGATGCATGTGTGTTGTGTTACATTAGTCAGACTAACATACCCGATAAACCCAAAAGAGAAAATGTTCATTCTTAAAGGGTTCAAGAGTACATCTTATAAACAAACTAGATTTACCTCCTGATCTCTCCGCCCTAATTCCGCCTCTTGGATGGGATTTTCCAGCATTGGGATGTTTAGTCGTTGACGTGACATTCTGCCTCCATGTGATGCAGGGAATAGCCTCTATGCTGCACTTTCAGTCTGCTTCTCCAGAGCAGGCAGAGCTATGAAATCAAGTCCTAGCTACGGTTTCTTTCTTTAGGGACCCTTCTGATTCCCATGGTGGCTTTTGATACTCCAACATGGATTCATTTGTGGTGAGTTTTCATGCAAAAACCTCCTCAGTACAACTAGCTTCTCTTCAAAGGTCATGTTTTATGTATTAGCTCTGTATCTCAACTGACCTGGGAGATGGTCTCTTCAAAATGCACAGCTGATAATAGTCCAGCACAGTATGAACATCTTTAAGTGTAGGTATTTGATTTTCTTTAAATCGAGCAAAACATTGGCCTGATAATGAAGACTTTTTGGAAACTCCAGCTTTGAAGGGAGACAACAAATTGAAAGAGTGATGTTATTGGATATGTTGAATTTACAGTCCACATAACATTAGTAAATTAGTTTCTGTTAGGGATGGGCATTTTAAGAAATTTCCTTGATTGATGATCGGGAAAATTAACAATCAATTATCAATTTAATCGTTATCTTTTTAAATATTAAAAATTGTCTACAGAAAATCCATAATAGAGTGTTTCCATAGACTGTATATGAGAGTTGTTTTACTCAATGAAATCTTCATTCCAAGAACTTCTATAAGAAAAATCCATTAAGACAAGGCAACGTTTAAAGATAAAATAATAATAAAATGCGGCGCTGGTTAAAGCCAGAGGCTATGAGCCAACAATGAGCCAATGCTACTACGACACTTTTAAAGTTCCCTGATGAAGGAACGCATAGACGCTAAAGTAAGCCGCTAATGCTAGTGGAGCTTATGTGACATGTTAAACAGGGTAGTATGTAGCTTTGTTGTACAAGCGGTACATCATTTGGGTTGTCGTGGTGTTGTACTTATACAATGTTATTTTTGGTTCTAAAACTGTCTGCCAAACTTCGCTGTGTTTGACATCTACGACAGCTCACAGACTGCTGAGCCTGTTCTGTTGTCTCTTATAACTAGTTAAGTAGGATGTCTCATTGCTTCCCATACAGTCTATTGTGCTGCAACATAGTGAAATTCATTGCATTGCTTCAGGACTCACACTGCGCAACACAATGGCTATGAGATCAATGAAAATTTCACATGATTGACAAAATTCTAAACGATCAGCTAACGATCATTGATTAATCATGCCCATTCCTAGTTTCTGTTACAGCTTGTCAATATTCACATGAATCATTGATTTGTTGTGTACTGTCGGCGACATTCTTGGTTCTTTTGGCTTCTTGGTTATAAAGTTGAAAATGCTTAGTGGCTTTCATTGTGTGGTTCAATGTCAAGTTCATGGGTAATACAAATGCAATGCAACATTTGTATTTTAATCCTTTTCTTTTGATAGAAATTGAAAAGAGTGGCATTGAGTGTATCTATTCACGTTGGCATTTTCCGTTAATTGGTGAACGTGCGGGATAGGGTAGGTATGATATTTGTGGGGTGACCCAGGATCAATAGCATGCGATAATCAGAATTACTGGGCCGCATCTACATATAAAGAGGATAGATAGGATACACATATTTGACTTCACAGCCTAGTAATGGGCTAGCTGGGCACCTGAAGGGCAGAGTCGGCTGCCAACAGTGGATGCTTTAACCCCCTGCCTTTGTTTTTGTATGTCATCCAAGCTCAGTGTTTGGCTCTTGGTATTGGTTGGCACCTGACACACATACACACGCTCTAGTCAAGGGGCTTAACATAAAGGGAGGGGAGACGGCGGCGGCAAGGGGATTAAAGCTTCACGCTGTATCACTGTCATAATCCATTAAGCTAGTGGAAAAGGACCTGGACCTTAAACAGACACTTTTCCGAGGCATGAAGCGATGCGATCCTCAGAGTTTCCTGCAATCCACAGAGCAGTTGTTCCCAAAGTTGGGTAGTTTTTTCAGAGCTGCTATTTAAGATGGACTCAGTTCTGAGGATTTTCATAATTTTACAAGCTTGTTGGCCACAGCAATATCTTACTTTTCAAGGAAAAAACTGAATTATCTAGTTTTAAGGGGGTCTGGGTTATATCAAAAACCATTTTATTTTTACACATGCCATATTCAGATAGTATTCAGTATTGCCCAGGTCTTTGAAGCACAGAAGAAATGGGTCTAGCAGGTCTTTCGCTTCATCTTTTGCAAGCTGAGTACTGAAAAAACTCAATGGATTTGGAGATGTGAAGTCCTTCACTCTTTGTACTCTTTTCTATCCCTTGTTTGAATTTAGATGACAGTATTTTCCAAGAGGCTTTGAACCCTGTTAGAGGAGATGATGTTCAAAGGCATGTGGAATCCCTCCTTCTTGACATTCTACTCATTGGACTTGCAGTGTTACAGGGAGCAATCTCTAATTTGAGATTGAAGGAGAACAAATGGGGGGATTGAATTGGACGCAACAGGCACAACTGGGAAAAACAATGATATCGTATTAAGTCTGGTTACATTTATGGAGATGTTGTCTGCCATAATATCGTTACAGTTATGAATTTGGTGTCAAACGTACACGAGCTAAGCGATGGGATTTTGCAATAAGGAGAAATCCACCCTAAAAAAGTGTGCGAGTAATCTTATTGATACACCTTCATCCAAGTTGATTTAAATACTATGGATAAAGAAAAACTTTCTTTATGCCATATTTGGTATCATTAACACGTCTGGTGAATTTGTTGAACTTCATTGTTGCCTGAATTAGTTGTCCTGCCCTGCATGCTATTGGGACATTAGCTCCGTTCTTCTCAGGTGTTTTTGGTGAATCACACACCTGCTCCACTGATTTAACATTTGTATTTATTATTGTTTTTTTCATTTCTATACATTTTTGAATCATAGTGAATTCTAATTGACTTAAATACAATATATGCAGTTAAACTGGTTAAACATACTCATCTTTTTATTTATTTTTGTGTTTCTCTTTATTGCATGTAATATTGGTTCTGTGCTCTCTCTCTCTCTTGCGCTACTTTTTGTACTTAATGCTTCAACTGACACACTGACACACTGACACACACACACACACACACACACACACACACACACACACACACACACACAAACGCACAAACACACCAAACCACACGGTGCATTTAAACTGATGAAAGATGATGATTGATGGTAGGAATCCTTTTTTTTTACACAGTAGTATGATAAGGATGACAGCTGTGTCATTATGCAGAGCGCCCTCCTGTGTTCTCCTGTCTTCTCATTACCTGTGCCAGTGCCTTGGGGGTCAGCACTGGAACTTGTGATACACACATACATCTGTCTTCAGGCTGTATCTTCTGACACCTTGCTATGTCAGCATATGGCTCGCCCCAGGGTTCCGAACAGAAGCTACGCACAGATGCTGCTTGTCCGCTCTCTGGCTCGCAGCTTTTTTACCACGAGAAATACTCCACATCAGATATAAAGTGCCTTAGAAAATACAACCCATTTCGTTTAGCATCATGTTCACTAGCAAAGTCAACTTTTAAGTAATATGAGTTAAGATACAAAATCCACCAAATATTTTGATACGTTTTTATTCATCCACTACTTTATTTATTTTACATTTAACACAGTTTAAGAATGGTATTAATACAATTAAATATGGCTGCGTTTTAATCATGTGCACCTGTAAGCCATGACAATGAGCCAGCTTGTGTGGTACCCAGACTCTGAAAGGAGGGCAGCTAGTGTGTTTTGTAATACAAGCTGTACAATTTAATTTCCATTTTGAAACTTAACATGTTGAAGAAGTTCAGCAAAACATAATGGAATAAAAATAATTGGTGTTGGTGAAAATACATGTTCTTAAAATAGAGCAATCTTTTATAAGAAAATATTTGTTTTGTATTCACTACATCAGTTTTTGCTTTTAATTTATGTTTTAGAAATAATCAATTAACCCACAATTAATTACAAAATCGTAGCATTATATTTCGAATGAAATAATCAGAGAGGATAGAGACAGTTTTGAGACAGTTTGAGTTCTATTCATTATTCATGTCATGTGTCAAAAGCTGTGGGAGCAACATGGACGAGACCAAGGTCCCATCTCTAGGTTTACCCTATGCAGTGTTTCCCCTAGATTTTTTTTTAGGCCCGGTGGTAAAAGCTGATAAGGAGTATGCGCTCGGCGTGCGTACCAAATTTCTAGTAGAAATTGACCAAAACTAACCGTATTATGGATGAGCCTCTTTTGACAGCCCGCTACAAATTAGTGCATAAGGTTATGCTTTCACATTCAGTATGTTTGTACATTTTGTGTTTCCCTCAGGATTTTTTGAGACTGCTGGGGGAGAATGGACCTTCTAGTAGGGTCTTGGGGCATGCCCCTGCGGAAGAAAACCTTTACCTTTTTAAAGTTAAATGCATCAATCTGGTGCACTTTGAGAAGCTAAATCTGATTTAAGTTTTTTTGCTCTGTAAACAGCTGTCATATATGTCCTGCCTATTTGGAGACACAAGCCATATACACTATTGAAGAAAAACACATGGATATGAAAATACAATACAATAAACACTAAGACCTAATATAGACGGGTATGTCCTGTCTAGTATTAATTTCTGGAATAATCTAGATCATGAAACATTTTCTTTAATTTATCAAATATTCATTTAGAATAAATTAATTAACTTAGGCTACACATCATGATTAGCCTATCAATCAAAATGTGTGCAAAATAAGCCAAATTTCGTATTCCGACCATTATATTTCATATAGCCTAATTCTCAATTTAAAACTTAAAAATAAAGTAGCATTGAAAATACCAAAAAATAAAGCTTGTAGGGTTACAATAGCCTGCTGTTTTCAAGATAACTTGCTGCGCTGTCTCAGCTGTTGATACAGATTGGTTGCCACAGCGATGTAGCGACTTTAACTTTCTAAGTTTTGCTCAGCACTTTTTCCTGTTCAACTCCCTGTTACTGAGTCCTAAATATCTCCAGTGTATGCCATGGACCTATAAAGAAAGGTTCTTTCTCGTCAGTTTCCCTGTGACATGTGCGCTCCGAATGCACACGCGCATCGCGCCGCGGTGCGCAGACAGAAAAAAAAACAAAAAAAACAATATTTTATTACATTTTTTTTTTTTTTTTTCGGGCAGCTGTTGGTCTGGCGGGGCCGCCAGGCCTGTATAATGGTAGGGGAAACACTGCTATGTATCCATACACCTTTGCCAAATCGGATAATTTGCAAATCAACATAAATGCACTTACTTTTTTAGATAAGTAGTGCCCTGGACTGATACGATTGTAACTCAGTGACACAGCTTATGATGGGAAGAGCAGATCTACTGATGGAATACAACTGATCCATTTGGGATCATCAAAGGACTTCGATAGTGAACCAGTTGGGGGTTTGCCACCCATGTTCTGTTGCTGTGTGTGTGTGTCTGTGTGTGTGTGTGTGCGTGTGTAAGAGCGAGGCAGAGAGGAATGGAATGAAAGGGAACGAGGCAGCCATATTATCTGCAAGTCTGATTGTCGGCATATTTGGCCCAGAGCAAGATCAGCACAGATGTAATCTGAATGACACTGAAAAGCCAAAACTGCTCGTCTGTATCTCATAATTTTCTTTGCGTGTACGTTTTTTTAAATGTTTAATTTTTTTTGTAATATTTCCTTCAGGAAGCCACCCTTTTTCCACTATGATCAATACAACATGTTGCACTTGATAAACACTGTCTTGTTGTTTTCAAGAACAGAGAATTCCACAAAACAAGCACATTTCTATGAATAATTGACTTGCAATGCTCAACTCCTAAGCTTCTTTGGTCTCTAGCTGCCTTTCCTATTTTTTTTTTTCACTCTGCTGAGTTTTGTATTTACTCAGAGGCTGAGTTAGCGTTGAACATAAAACTGTTGCTATGGACCATTGTTGTCCAGCGTTTCTTTATTCTGTAGGAAATTGCATCACTTACTTTGAATAGATTTGAACCCAGTAATTACTATGTGAGAAGTGAGAAGTGAGAAAGTAAACTCTGTAAACTATAAATAGTAAACTATGAATCTAAAGTCCGAAGTGACTAATACCATGTTGAAAGCCATGGTCAAATCCATGGGATTGGATAATTGATAACTAGTGGAATGAGCAGGCATGTTCAAAAAGGGCATTGAAAGACCATACTTCATCTGGAATGTACGGTAGAAATAGTTGCAGACCATTTTACTTTCCTTACTTTGGTTAACCTTTTTAACAGTTTATCTTGGCACTATTTTTTGGTTGAAAGGCAGGCACATATAGAAGATGGATACTAAAGGTGGAAGTCAAATGGAGTTGTGGAGTGGAAATTAAGGTTACAATGAGATAGTGTGTTGCAGTAACCACATGAAGGGGATGCCAGTAGAGTTGTAATTAATTTGATTAATTAAGACTGGATTGTGGCCTGCTGCTTGGGAAGCAAAGAGGTTGAGCATAATGTACCATGTTTCTGGTTACCATGTACCATGTTTGCTATCAACGTAGCATGTTCCATGTTCCTCTTCATATCAAAGTTCAAACCTTATAGTACTGTTGTATTCTCAGACTGCTAAAAGCCATGTGTTCTATGGATTGGAGCCTCTATTTTATTTTCTTCTCACACTTGAAGCCATACCTGTTGGAGATTCAAGAAAGCTGTTATGTGGTTTGTCTTTGAAGTGAATGGCATCTCGGATAGCGCACATTACTCCATTTGTTGTAAATATTAAATGAAAGCCTTAGGGCATGTCGAGCCAATATTATACCCAAGTCAAATACGAACTCATTGACATATTTACTGAATAAATTGGCTATAAACTTCAACATTCAGTCATTTCTTCTATTGGTATTTTAAAAAGAGGTGGCAAGTATGCACTGTTGCTGAACTTTTCTAATTAGCCAGTGTTGCATTGATTTTTGAAACCCACTCTCTTGCTGTTGCTTTGTTATCCTTAGATTATTTCCCAGTGGACTAATCATTGCCTTTTTTCATAACAGATGAATGGTACAGGTAGCTGATGGTATCCAAACCGGTTGGTCTTATTTGTTTCTTCACTTTCTTTTTTTAACGGTATGCTCATAAACAGAGGAAAATGTGCCCCAGCCAATATGTGGATACATATTTTGGCCCCTGCATTGGGCTTTGTTGAAGGTGTGGGATAATTTACAAATTAGTGCAAAATTGTCCTTACAAAACTGAAGTGTGTTCAAAGCATGTCAAACCTGAACAGTCCTGTTAGAATTCATTCTATGTATCAAAAAGGAATTTGGTATCCTCTGTTAAGGCAAAAAGACGTCTGTGTTGAGAAAGATAATGAAAGAGTTAGATGATCCCACAGTATAGAAACATGGGCCAAGAGGGGTTGGGATTATACAAATCTAGTGCACTGTCAAAGCAACATGAATGAGACAATTATTATTGCATATAATGCCATTAATTAAAATGGGTTTGCTTTTTTATTGCATAATGTTTTTTTTCCCGCAGCATTGGGATCTAATATGTTCTTGTGGAGTAGAACATCTGTGAAAAGGCAAGGTCTGGAAGCTAAGGACACCAAATTAGACAAAACTATTTAAATAGGACAAATATATTAGCCTGGAAATCCAGACCTGCCGCTGGCCAATTTAAATTTGCTCAGCGTGTTGGTCTGGGCACACTCCATTGAAGCTCATTAAATGTGTCAAAGAATTCTGAGCTACGTTCTTCAATTGGTTCTATCTGATATGGGCGGGCCAAAGCCCTATGTATGGTGCTCTGGGGCAGTAACCGGATGACGACAGTGCTGTGCATGCGCCAACGAAGCTGTGATAGTAAACAACAGAGATGGCTGTGGATATGTTGCTTGAGTTTGAGACGGTGTTGACTGACGGCTATCAAACCTTTCATTATAGCAAATAAGAGGAATGTTCTGTTTTGCCGACCGACCACGGCAATAGTTTAATTTACCAGTTAACCCCACTGTTCGCTAAATAAATGGGGCTTAATAAGTCACCTTTTGCGTTGCTCTGATTGGTCATAGTGCTATCCAATTGCGTGCAGTGGTATTTCAAATGCATGTGTAGGTGCCGCCCCTTGAGTTGGAAAGGTCTATTGATCGTGACCAGACCCTATTTTGTTCTAGATATGGATCTGGATTTCCAGGCTACAAATATACCAGAAATAAAAGATACCAGAAAATGCTTGACAACTAGTGCAATCATCATGTTTTTCTTCTTTTGCACCATTGTGGCATCTCTTCATCTCTGCATCTCTTGTGGCATACATCTCTTGGCTTAAAAACTAAGCATGCTTCAACAAGGTTATACTAGGATAATGGTTGCCAGTGAGCATGCTGCATGGCTGAGAATGTAAGAGCTTGAGATCCCTGTAATGTAACTCTTCCTGCTAAAGCCCTTCCTCCTTGCCACCCAAAAGGTACCACTTTTTTAGCTCACTAATCCTCACTGCTTTGCACTACAGCACTTGTTAACTTCCAAAGATATTTTAAATAGCATGGGATGATTCAGCCCTGAGTGTTAAAGTAAAAAGAAAAGTTATACGGATTATGCAGTTTCCTTATTTCTCCTTACATACACAATTGTGCAATTCAAGTCGGTAGGTTTTCTCTTTTTTTGTGTTAATTTGTCTTTAATATATTTAGTAAGTGCGGGGATGGTTGTACAGTTTTATTGTGCTAACACACTCGGTAATGTGTACTGTCTCCGCTGTGACACTCTCGATGAACATTCAGTGTCCTAAAGCTATCATAGCAGCCACCCTTTGCAAACAGGTTTCTCTATTGTCCTTCTCCCAGCTAGGTGATCCATTTAACCCGTCTTGCTTTCATTCCTCCCATGAGCTTTATATTAGCAAACAGTTACAGTTTGCACTTTACACATGCACAATAAATGGCCTTGTGAATTATTTAACAGGGGACAATATGTATAATACTAATTGTAGAAGGTCCCAATGGTTAAGATAATTTCGTAGGGACTGTGTATGGGTGTGCATGATCATGCAGGCGTGTAGCTGGCCACATGGGTACACACATGCACGCGCACTTCTCTACTGTTCAGAGCTAAAGTCCATTACTCAGTCGCTGGATGCCGGTCTCAGAGGCTGAAGGCGGAAAATTGAATGGCTACGCCGGGCCACAGGGATTTACTACTGAGTGGACAGTCCACTGGCCAGTGCTCTTGAGAGGAAAAGGCTGCATGGCATTTAATGCTATTGATCAGCAATAAAATGGGAGGGCAAGGCACAACAAACTCCTTATGCCTGAAGGAAAGGTCAGCCCTACCCCTGCCACTGCACAATCAAATAAGACTGAATCGCATTGTAGGATGACAAGCGCTGGGATGTCTCATGGCTTCTTAGAAGAAGAAAAATATTGCCTGATTTAAAAAAAAAATCATAAGGATATAAAATCTGTTTGCAAAGCTGTGGTAAAAACTTGACCTGAGTTTTGTTCAGTCTCATTGAAAAAAAAATATTTGTTATCCAATCAGAAGTGTGCTTCCATGTGTGAGTCACAGTCTAAAATCCTGCATACTTAAGTAGGATTTGAAAAGTGAGGGCTGAATTGTTGAATTCTACATCATCACCTTTCTTTCTACCCAAATCAGCATAGGAGTCCTGTGCAATAGGGCACTTGTGCCTGCTGGAGCGAGGCTATGGATTTTTTGTGGATTGTTCTCAAAGCACCTCTGTGGTCCTGTGTCTTTCGTGCCCAGTGAGTGTGTCTGTGGTCTTTGCTGTGTGTATCTCCTCCCATGCACATTCACTCTGGGCCCATCTGGAAATGCTCCTAGGGGAGAGCACTGACCCAGGAACTGCCTGTCATCCACATTCACGGTTCATCAGCTGTCCACATTTGTCAATATGTGCCCAGATCTATTTTTTTAGTTTTGTCGGTAGGATGGCAGATGCTGTATTTGTACAGCTGCCAGTTTTTGTAGATATTTGGTTTGTAATGGTTTAAAGCTTATTTGTGGGCTGTCAGCTTTAATCCCTGTGCACTCATGCACTGAGAAGTCACTGGTAAAACTAACATACGGGCACGCTTCTTATACATAGGTATTTCAGTTTCTAGAAGAGCACTATATAAATTCAATATAATATTATGTTATTTTTTTATTAATACATCTCTAGCCAAATGCCAAAACATTTGCTATTTAAAATAAATCACTTAACAAGGTGGAGAGTACAGTCAGGCCTTTACAGAAAAAGTTTAAGCATGCATTTTGTACATACTGTACATCCGGCCCCTGGAGAAGCACAGTATGTAGTATAGTATGTTATAAAAGCACCACTGATGATAGGGGAGGGGGTGGGGGGGGGTACCCCTGTGGCTAATCGCATTAAAACACAATGAGCCAAAGTCTTCAGTGTGTCTCTATTCACCCTCAGGTAGTGCTCACAAACACGGATTCAGTTCTCATCAGGCAGCACTAGGGCCCGACTGATATATCGGCCGGCCGATTTAATCGGCCGATTATAGCGCATCTCCAAATAATCGGCATCGGAAAAATGGCAAACGCTAGGGGCAAACACTTTGGTGGCACAATCTAATTTATTTTTGCAAACTTTTTTTTTTCTTCCTCTTTCCTGGAGGGATCCACTTGATAAGTCTGTGCAAGGTTCTTATTCTGGGCTTGCAATAGATTGAAGAGTTCTGACTTGTTGTGTTAACAGCATAGCTTAATGACAGCATTTATCATTTGACTTCATTATACAACTATATGTCTTGTGGCTATATGAGTGTGGTGTATTTATGAGGAGCTCAACACACAGTGGTTGTCATAGTGCCGTCTTCTGGTTATTATGTTAAACTACATTATACATCTAGAACACAACAAATGTAGGTCATATTTTGTGAGATGTTGCAAAGTTGTATTCTTGCAATTAAAGTTGTGTTCTCAAGTGTTTGAGTGGGTGTCACTTCGCATTAGGGGTATTACTATTATCTTGCTGGCATACTCATTACGTGCAGTGTTGTCACCTTGCATCATGTTGCAGCATTCTTTCCCTGTTTTCTTGAGAGGCTGGGTATGCTATTGATGGCTTTCAGTGCTAAACATATTCCAAAAGCACCACCAGTCTATTTGTCTTATGGTTGTGTCTCTGTGAACGTGACAGTGATTCAACTTGGATGCCATGACGACCACGATAAATAGCTGAGGTGCCTGAGGACATTAAAATGTTACGTTCATTCAGCCTGAAACAAAAGCACTGTTTTTCCTCCACACAATGTTTGTCCCTCCCAGGGATGTTTGTTAAATCTGATATCCACTCTTCATATAATCAGTGTAAAAATGTATATCCGCTCAGGTCATCTGTTCTCAGAAATTTTTTATTTTTTTTTAATCTACATTTTTTTAACAATTAAATATTTAAAGCCACTACGAGTAACATGGCACGTTGGCGTCCCCTTTGGACCAAAGCGGTAGTATTTTTACGACGCCCGCTGTCGCAAAGCTGTTTTCTAGCTCGTGCTAGGCACGTGAGTGTGAACTGAGAAGGGAGCAATATAGTGCATGTCCGTGTGTTGAAAGTGTGAGGACTCTTTTCGGCTCCGTGAGAGTGGTTTTGACACTGCATGAACTAATGCCAGTCACTGCCACACGCACCTGATTGCAATGAGTTGATGCAGCAGTGTCACCTAACTACTCTCTCTCATGGAGCTGAAAGATTACGTGTCCGACTCCTCACAGAAAGCGAATGAACGATAGACGGCAGTTAGTATGGATCACGATGAGGTAATGTGTTTATGTTGTTGTAAATAATTACTATTTCAGATAATGGTTATCTGATGATGGTGAAGCAAAGCAAACTTTGTGTTAGTACCAACCGCTCATTCATTTAGGAGTAAACACTGCAGTCTAGTTTCGCTCTCGTGAAATTGTATACACGTTGCTTGGCAACGCCCTCGTCCCCCCGTAGCCTATATCACTCTCCCTTTTAAATTTTCTTCATTGCATTTTCTTTTTTTTCTTTGATGGTTCAGCCCCGTTATCAGTCATTATGACGACAAATAACTGTATCAAACAAGGCTCCCGCTCCCCTTCCCTCACCTGGAGGGATAGGCTTCTCAATTCACGTTGCTGCGCCACACTGAAATCTGCGACCAATACGGATATGTGACCATAGAGCTTGCACGAGCGAACCGAAAATCGGACTGGGTGTGCGACTAGACCAAAAGCAGTAATACAAACTATTTAAAAACGTCTTTCTTTGCACTGATGGTCTTGTTTGCTGTTAAAGGTAATTTATGATTATCAGAGGAAACATGAGGCTGTTTAAAAGATATTTAAATGTTACTCATAGCCGCTTTAAATGTTAAGACCATAGCTATGTGATTTGGCACACATTAAGGTATCAACTAGTTTGAATAAGACAAAAGACAATGTGGGCTGGAGGTGGGGGTTGTTGGTTGAAGGGGTGTTAGCAAGGGCATGGTTTGGCACATATGTATGTGGGGGACAGGAGAGTGACATTTAACGTCAATATAATCTAAGTAATATGTCGTTATTCAATTAATGATCCCAATAAAACAAATGCAGAAAAATATTAATCGAAGACTCAAAAGATGGAAAATGACAGCTGGGTCTAGTCCTGTGTTGTGAGTGCCAGGCTGTTCTAGCTGGTTCTGATTGTCATTTGCTCTAACCCCCCAGGCACTAGCTGGCTCTAAGGGTCCTGTGTTCTGACCCCCAGACTTTGTTTTAATCTAACTGGTTATATCTGTCATTTGAATTTGAATTATTAAATATTAATTATATGGTGTATTTGATCAGAGTTACTTTCAAGTGTTTAGAATTTTTTTTTGCTTAATTGACCAAACCCCATGATTTTGTTACTATAGTCCGACATTAGTTTTGGAATATTTGGTTTTCAAGCTAGCTGTCAGGATTTTAACTGTTACAATTTGTGTTGTTATGGTAGTTTAGGAGTGGAAAAAGTAAGTGGATCAGTTTACCCCCTTGATTTCTCTGGTCTGTCTCAGTTTACCCCACAACTGGGGTAAAGTGAGACACAAGACAACTTTTTTTTAAACAATCATATTTTCACTGCCCTTTGTCTTGAATAAATTATGTTAATGCCCATTTCTAGGAAACATCCTGCATGAATGGGAAATGTGTACATTTCAGTTAGGGGTGTACGGTATAAACGGTATAGAAGGTAAACCGGTATGAAGTTGCGCTATGCTATGGATTTTGACTCTACTGTGTCACCGGTATAGCAGTTATAAAGCTGTGATGAGCGCCACCACACAATGAATGCATCGTCGTCAGCCAGCACGTGCCCAATACACCCATGACAATGCTGCTAGATCCTGTGTCATTCATAAAAAGAAATAGTAGTAGAAGAAACTGGTCGATATATGTTCCAGTGCTGATCGGCTAATATCACTAGTTTTACTTCAGAAGTGTTGGCCAAAACACCACCAAAACACCACCCAACATGTCAGAATATTAAGCATGAGACGATGAGACGAGGAGTAAGGATTTATCCGCTGTTTATTTTCTTCTTTAACATGCACAGCAGTATACAGATCCCGGGAAAAGAACAATAGCAATAAGCTCGTGATGAGACATTACACAGCTTCTGCGACCGGCGAATCACAACCGTTTAATAACGTGCATAAATTATAACTTATTACAGCGATCGGGAAACTCCATGTACTTACTCAAACATGTGATGCAAAACAAACTCAGGGAAAGCACGTTTCAACCATGGAATGATAGTTTACTGCGGCAACTTGCACGCTCACACAACTGAGGGAGAAGGAAAAGGAAACTTCACTAAGCAGACGCTCCGGCTGACTGATGTCACGGCCGCTAACTGACAGTTATAATGTCATCCACTCTGAACAACTCACATCTTAAAACACTATAAGAAAATAACAAACACTGTAACCTATCAACTTTGGGGCCTTTTCTACAGAAATGCATTGCATTGCCATTCAAAAAAAGTCTTACATAAAGAGCGATCAGTTTTTCATACTGCGACCGTGAGCGAGTGTTGAACACTCGTTTACGCGGGCCTCAAGACGATCGGGCTCCAGGGTTTTTCCTGCATTCAAAAAATGTTGGCGCCCGCCAAAGGAATTTTAGCGCCCCCCAAAGGAAAATCCTCAGCGCCAAAGTGTTTTTTTTTTATATAGATAAATAAATAAAAATCTACTTAAAACGGCTCCAAATGTGTTTCCATTTCCGCGCCATTCCAGTCATATTACTTGCAATCTCAGTTGTAAAAAAAGAAATCAGGTCGGGGATAATCGTTATTAAACTATCATTGTTCCGCTCGCCGGGGCTAGCAGGCTTATAAATGCAGCAAACCCTTTCAGCCGTGAGCTCCGCTCGGCCCCTCCCTCACCTGATAGTTTCGCTAACGGCTAGTCCAGAGAGTAGCTACGAGGGAGATGTTGCGCATTGCCGGGTGTTTTGAAAAACTTCTAGATGACGAGAATAAAAGTAAAACTAATTGTGTTGTCTGAAAACACTTCAGACTCACAAGAAACTAAAATAATGTGCAAGATTTGTCACACGCGGACACGCGAGTAACATGACATACGCGACCGAGAGACAGAGAGAGAGAGAAAGGAAAGTGATATACGACCTGATATGCACCTTTAAACATCCCGACCAATTTGTTTATTCACTTTAAGTCGAGTCATAGTGGTCTATGACCAAGCAATCAATGAATAAAAACACAGGAAGTTTAAAGCTCCTTAACTCCTGAGTCCTGCCACCACAACTGTCAACACTACAATGCAACTGCCTATCCAGCCAGCTCCATGACATAAATAAATCATGCCCTTACATTTAATGCTAGCAAAAGACGTGCCCTATCAACACCATTTACAACTGGTTATTTTTATTTTGACATATTTTTATTAAATTATTAAAAATATGTTTCACTTATTTAGCCTATTTCTATTCTCCCTGTTTTCAGTTCAATTAGGCCTTTGTTTAAAGTCCAAAGTCATGGTGTTTTTAGAAAAAAACCTTGTTAAAAGTAAAATAAATGCATAATGTTCTTAAATCAATGATTAACTGTCTTTAATAATCGTGATAACACAATGTGATTACTCAAAATAATCATGATTATGATTTTTTCATAATTGAGCAGCCCTACCTTCTTCCATGGTTTAGATCAATTAGAAACAATTAAAGTATTAAACAGTTAGGCCTAGTCATTATTAGTATTTTGACTTCATATCTACAGGTTGTTTATTGTGATTTCATAAGCGTCAGTGAGCTCCATGGTAACGCAGTGATTGACAGGCTGACTGAAATGCTCTTGAGCTGGACAGAAACTCCCCTCTCCCAACCCAACACCCCTCTTAAAATACACAAACCGTTTGCCTTTACTGTCGCGACCCCAAAAAAATTTGGTCGCGTACTGACCCCCCAAAGGCCCATTCTGAGCCAGGAAAAACCCTGGGCTCGTTCTCGTCACTCACAGCCCGGTGAGAAATGCTCCTCGCGGTGCACAGAACAGAATCCCCGAGGGGAAAAGCTTCATCCAGTCATGGCAAGAGCGATCAGTCTGACAAACTACAAACGTGAGCGAGTATTGAACACTTGCGAGCGCCTAGAGAGGGACAGGCTGCGCTCCTCACTCACAGCCCGATGAGCAATGCGTCCTCGCGATGAAGCTTTTTCACTCGCGGAAACTGTTCTGTGTGCGCATGGTTTTTATGTCAGTTTTTATAAAAAAAATTGTAACACTTTTTGTTTTTTGAATAGTCAAAAACATCTTGAACAATTTGGATAATTCATTCTATGTTGTATTACTGTGCTCTACTTGTTAATATAAATTGTATTTATTTTATAAGCAATAGATGTCCAATTAACCCTCTGAACCCTAGGGCTATTTTGGCCGTTTTGCATACTTTTGATCAATCCTTACTAAACTACAGTAAGAAATGTTCATGCCAAAGTTTGGTATATTTTTGTTCAGAACACCCTAACCTATATGACCTGATAGTTATTTATTTCATTTTGACTTGATAAATTATCATATTGGACCAAAAACAACATGATCAATGTAAAAACGGATTAAAAAATATATTATTGCTACCATGGGTAACTCAAACATTCATATTGAATTTTTTTGAAAGCTGAAAATAAATACATGGAATGTTTTTATGGTAATTTAAAAGTTTGATTGAGGTGGCATCAACCTTCATACAAATTTTATGAACAAATAGCAGGTGAATACAAAGGGCGTTTCCCTAAATTCCTCAAAGTTCTGTCAATCATAACACAGAGGGCACATACAAAAATGTTAAGCTTGCTGTGTTTGGTATATTTTGTTTCAGTAAAACTTCACCTACATTACCTGCAAGTTTGTTTTTTATTGAACATAATATTTGAACATTATGGACCCAAACCACAAAAAAAGGAAAAAAAAAAAACATATTTTTTTCATATATGCCTTTTTATTAAAAAAAGATAGGCCTAGGTGTATATAATAAAACATACAGTATACAGATACATATATGACATGTATATGTAAAGAACAGATTATTAGGCTACTGTGTCTGTAGGCTACACGTTATGAAGGCTGGCTGCTGTGCGTGTACTCAGTGCTTCAGTCAGACACCAATGGCTTTATGTAGCCTACACAGTCATACTTTGACTCCAAGGATGAACTGTCCTCCTCCTTCATGTCAAAGTTCAAAGTTTTCTTCAATATGACTAAAACATTCTCAGTAGTCTATCTTCAAACCTCTCAGTACCTCTCAATCTTCCTCTGTGTCTGTCAATGTTGTTGGCTAGCAGCCTCGTCTCTCTCTCGCATTGAGAGACTCCCGCACAGCTCCCGCCCCCTGTCACTCTTCTTCTTCGTCTCTTTTGGTGTAGCTTCGTATCACTCCGCCAACCCCTGCCCCTCCCCTCCCTGGTAAATGCAGCCTGTTGAGTAGGAACTAGTTTCCGGCATAATTTTCTGATCGTAAAATGACAAAATAATGGCCGCGACCATCGAATTCTCATACTTTTGAGCCCGTGAAAATAAAATAGATATGTATCAACTTCAAACCATTATATCTCTGGTTATCCTGGGTCAATTTAAATGAAACAAAGACTGGCATATAGCTTTACTAATACTTTCGACACACACCGTCGGCGAAGTTGTCCCCGCTTTAGTTTCTATGCTGCGTCGGCTCAAACGTGATCACGTGATCAGCACGTCAAATGACGCAATGCTGCGTGACCAGAGTTCCAAGGGTTAATACAAGAGTATAAGCTTAATAGCAAGTATTTTACCCCTTCACAAGCATTCATTTAAAGATGAATGAAAATACCGTGATATAATACCGTTACCGTCTATGCTTCAAATAATACCGTGATATACATTTTAGACCTTACCGTACAGCCTTAATTTGAGTGAGAAATCATTTTAGCTCACATTACCCCGTTCTCCCCTACATTTAATTTTGTGCATAATAGCTGAATTTTTTTTTTAGAATTATTATTTTTTCCCTTAGAAAGGGTCTCTTTTATCTCCGGATTTCTCCATACCATGGACCAAGGCATGGGCACCGCCATTTTGGAAGCGTCATAATTGGAATGTCATCAGGTGCATTGTTTAGAATTTAGAATTGTTCTCGTCCTTGAAGGCCACTGTAGCTTCTGTTACTAGGGACTTTAAGCAACGACGGTTGAGAGGACGGCTACGGCGGTCGAGTAGAATTTTGAGCATTCGAGAATTTATGTCATCACCTCCTATCGCTGTAGTAAGAGGGAGTCGGAGCCGTAGTCCATCTGTTTACAACGGCAGAACAGGGTTTTGACGTTGTGAGCGCTACACCAACTGCAGCAAGTAGCCGTTCTAAGTGTTGCTAGGTGATAGTGGAGCCCGTAGCCGTCCCTAAAACACCGCTGCTTAAAGTCCCTATTATTCCAACGGGGTGGGGTTACCCAGGGAGCGTTGCATTCTAGAACTTTCTAGAATTTTCTAGAACTTTCTTGATGATTTCATATTACACACTGCACCTTTAAGCCTTCCTAACCTTACACATAACATCACCACCAACCAAGAAATGTATAATAATTACTGTATGATATCGGACAGTATCGGTATCGGCCAATATCCAAAACCCAGATATCGGATCGGGACAAAAAGTTGTGGATCGGTGCATCCCTAAATTGAGTTCAATACTAAATTAACAATTAAACAATTAAAAACACTGCTACAAAAAGTTGTTAAGTTATTTTCACTCCCTGTCTATGGGGGATGTAAAATACATAAAAATACACAATTGTTTGTGCAATTAACATTTGCCCTTAATATGGTAAATGGATCGGTCTTGAAAAGCACAACAGCACTTACCAAATGTGGACAAACTGCACTGACAAAGAGGAATAACAGTCTAGTTAAAACCAACATGTACTCCCACATAAAGGGGGGGCTGACAGTATGCAGACAAAGTCCCATAGGTGTTTTTATTGTTTTACCATATTCAAAGTTTCAGTCCACATTTATGAAGCATCATTGTTAATCTGGTCTTTCCTTTAAGATCATTCCCAGGATTTCCAGCTAGGCATCGCCCTAACAGTGACAGTGAGATATTTTCATTAAAAGAATACAGTTAAATTTGTATGAATGTATATAAATTGGATCACCTCGAGTGCGTGCTGTGAAGTTATTGCAGGCGCAATTAAATATCCATCACGCTTTTCAAGTCACTGTTGCAGAACAAAGTGTCAACAAGCTTCGCCTTGACTGAGCCTACCCCTCAAGAAAGCCACACGACAAGCACTGTAGCCTTATCTCAGCCCCTATTTGATGAATAAATGAGCACTCTAAGTGCAGATAAATCATGTAGACCCATAACTTACTATGTTCTCATCTTCTATTTCAAGGAAGTCAAAGATCTCATTAACTCCAAGGTTCAGCCGCAATACAAGAAAAAGCTATACACTTGAAATCGAATCAAACAACTAATGGAGGTAGTGGCTCATCTTGGCCCACACTTGATCCTACTTTTTTACATTGTTTAGAGTAATGACTTTATATCTGCCACAACACTACAGCCAGATAAGCCCTGAGGCTGAAGATAATTGAATTAACGTCTGAACTTTCTCAAAAGGAATATATCAAATTAATTTTCAAATGCACAACCTTTGCATTCACTTATACTTACATTGCTGCCACTAATCCACATTGACAGGTGCCAGCTGTTGGCAGTATATCTACTGCATAATGGTGAGGGGCACCCAAGTTATGGAATTCATTAGCCCTTATTATTGTTCCGCTTGATTGAATAATGGCTTAAGAATACACTGTGTATACAATTATTAGGCAAGTGAGGATTTTGGCCCTATCATAATTTTTATGCATATTTCCCAACTTCAAGCTGTATAAACCTAAGTGCTTATTGGATTTAAGCATACCAGGTGATGTGTATTTGTGTAATGAGTTAAGGTGTGGCCTAAGGAGATCAACACTCTATATCAAGGTCTGCATAATTATTAGGCAGTTTCTCTTTCTCTGGCAACATGGGCCAAAAAAGAGATTTAACAGACTCTGAAAATACACAAATTGTAAAAAGTATTTCAGAGGGATGCAGCACTCTTGAAATTGCTAAGATATTGGGACTTGACCACAGAACCATCAAACGTTTTGTTGCAAATAGCCAACAAGGTCGCAAAAAACGTATTGAGAAAAGAAGACGCAAATTAACTGCCAAAGATTTGAGAAGAATCAAACGTGAAGCTACCAGGAACCCATTATCCTCCAGTTCTGCCATATTCCAGAACTGCAACCTACCCGGAGTGCTCAGAAGTACAAGGTGTTCAGTGCTTAGAGATATGGCCAAGGTAAGGAAGGCTGAAACCCGACCACCACTGAACAAAACACACACGTTGAAACGTCAAGACTGGGCCAAGAAATATCTGAAGACAGATTTTTCAAAGGTTTTATGGACTGATGAGATGAGAGTGACTCTTGATGGACCAGATGGTTGGGCCCGTGGCTGGATCAGTAACGGACACAGAGCTCCACTTCGACTCAGACGCCAGCAAGGTGGAGGTGGGATACTGGTATGGGCTGGTATTATTAAAGATGAGCTAGTTGGACCTTTTTGGGCTGAAGATGGCCTCAACATCAACTCCCAAACCTACTGCCAGTTTCTAGAAGATACTTTCTTCAAGCAGTGGTACAGGAAAAAGTCTGCATCTTTCAAGAAGACCATGATTTTTATGCAGGACAATGCTCCATCACATGCATCGAAGTACTCAATTGCATGGCTAGCCAGTAAAGGCCTTAAGGATGAAAAAATAATGACATGACCCCCTTCCTCACCTGACTTAAATCCTATTGAGAACCTGTGGGCCCTGCATAAACGGGATATTTACAGTGAAGGAAAATAGTACACCTCTCGGAACAGTGTCTGGGAGGCTGTGGTTGCTGCTTCACAAAAAGTTGATCGTCAACAGATCAAGAAACTGACAGACTCCATGAATGGAAGGCTTGTGACAGTTATTGAAAAGAAGGGTGGCTATATTGGTCACTGATTTTTTTTTTGACATGTCGGAAATTTTTATTTGTAAATCTTTTGTTGTTTTATTATTCTCACTTTAACAGATGGAACAAGTGAGATGGGAATTTTTTTATTTTTTTATTTAGTTGCATAATAATTCTGCATACTAATAGTTGCCTAATAATAGCAAAACATATACAGTCATATGGAAAAGTTTGGGACCCCCTTCTAATTTTGGGGATTTTTGTTCATCATTAGCTGGGATTTCAAAGAAGCAAATTCCTTTTCATATATGACATACCTTAGGGAAACAGAAGCAATTCAGCAGTGTCATTTTGTTTATTGGAATAATAGAAAATTTGCAATAGGCATCATAACAAAATTTGACTGGTGCATAAATTTGGGCACCCCAAAAGAAAAATGGCATCAGTACTTAGTTGAGCCTCCTTTTGCAAAAGTAACAGCCTCTAGACGCCTTCGGTAGCCTGTGATGAGTGTCTGGATCCTGGATGTAGGTATTTTGAACATTCTTAACTAAAGCGATCCAGTTCAGTTAAATGTGATGGCTGCCGAGCATGGAAAGCCCACTTCAAATCATCCCATAGATTTTCGATGATATTCAAGTCATTGGACTGCAACGGCCATATCAGAACATTGTACTTTTCCCTCTGCAGGAATTTGAACTGTGTTAAGGGTCATTGTCTTGTTGGAATATCCAACCACTGCGCAACTTCAACTTTGTGACTGATGCTTGAACATTATCCTGAATAATCTGCTGAAACTGGGTTGAATTCATCCGACTATCGACTTTAAACAGGGCCCCAGTCCCTGAAGTGGCCGCAGCATGACCAAATTTGACAGTAGTTAGCAGGTGTTTTTCTTGGAATGCAGTTTTCTTTTTTCGCCATGCAAAGCGCTTATATAAAGACCAAATAACAAAATTTTTGTCTCATCAGTCCAAAGCATTTTCTTCCAATATGAAGCTGGCTTGTCTAAATGAGCTTTTGCATACTCCATGCAACTGTATCTGTGGCGTGGGCGCAGAAAGGGCTTCCTTCTCATCACCCGGCCATACAGATGTTTTGGTGCAAATTGCGCTGAATTGTTGAACGATGTACAGATACACAATCAGCAGCCATATGTTCTTGCAGGTCTTTGGAGGTGATCTGTGGGTTGTGTGCAACCATTCTCACAATCCTCCACCTATGCCGCTCCTGTTTTTTTCTTGGTCTGCCATGCCTGGGTTTAACTGCCACTGTGCCTGTGTCCTTCCATTTCCTGACAACGTTCCCTACAGTCGAAATTGACAATTGAAACCTTTGGGAAAGCTTCTTGTCGCCTTCCCCTAAACCATGACAATGAATAATCTTTGTTTTTCACATCTTTTGGGAGCTTCTTTGATGATCCCATTCTGTTTCACTTCAGCAGAGAGTCAAAGAGAAGTGCAACTTGCATTTAGGCACCTAAAATACCTTTTCTCATGATTAAACAGACATTTCTATGAGGTTCAAGGCTTAACAACATAATCCAACCAAGTTTTTCACATTTTATTTTATATCATACAACCAAATACTCCTTTTCAAAAAATCTTTGTTTGGAAAACATCCCAATAGTTAGCTGTTCCTGGTAAATTAAAGACATACCACTTTTATCTTTTTTTTTGTGAAAGCAGAGTCAATTATAATGCCGGCTGAGAGGGGTTCCCAAACCTTTTCATATTACTGTATATATTCTCGTAAGAAAGACAAAACCTCACTTTTACTTTTGTAAACATTCAGGTTTAGGTTCATTAACATTTTGGATTGACCGAGAGCACTGTAGTTGTTCAATAATAAAATGAATCCTCAAAAATACAACTTGCCTAATAATTGTGCACACAGTGTATAATGCTGTTTACAGACCATATGCAGTATGAACCCTTTCCCCACATTGTGTAATTGGCAACATGCACAGCGCTTATAAAACACCTTTCATGACCACCAATTATTTACAATACCTGAACACGACCTGTGTGATAAGTGACCCTATGACATATAACATTGATGAAAGTATATCCAAGCACACATACAGAGAAAACAAACATATGTTGTATTGGTCCTTAGAACATTAATGCTGTTGTTAGTTCTATATGTAAAAAGTGTTCTCTCTCTGTAAAAACTGCAACAATGACTTACTGACTTCAGGGTTAAGCAGTGACAATGCACATGGATGTATTATGAATAAAAGTTATCCTCAATATTGATTTAAAGAAAGCCATGAGGGTCTCCCTATCCATTCCATATAATCTTTATCAGGCCATTTTCTTGTGTGATTGTTCAACATTTTGTCAATTTTTCATTCTCATAGTGACTCAAAACTGTCAACATGACGCAGTTCGAAAAAGCCAGCACACTGTTTGTATTTGTGGTGCTTCCCTGATGGAAGATTCAAAAACAAATCTTGACAGCCAATCAAAAACAAGTATTTCGGCATCACTACCCACATTTTGAATCAGCCTGGACACATTAGCGTGCTATTGATTTATGTGGTTAACAACACAATACAGAAATCCTTAGCTTGGTCCATTAGCTAGGACTGGGGAGAATAGGGAGTCTGCCTTTTATTTGGGAGATTGTGTTTCTTTAGGATCTATTGTGCCCTTTTGTTAGTGTGTCTGTCTGAGTGAGGTGCATGGGACGATTCAATGCTTTCATGTGGGAAGCCACCCCATGATCAGCACTTGTGTGTGTGAGGTGGAGGGAGTGTGTGTGCACAGGTTTGTGTGGATGTGCACGTGTGTAAATATAATGATGAGATATCGACTCCAACCAACTTAGATTGAACTAGACACACCATTGCACTTCATAATGAGCAATCGTTTAGCTGTGTGAGGCGATGCCAGGCAAAGGAGTTGATTGTAAACAAATGTATCAAAGTCATCAGGGCAGCAGCTGTGAAAACAATTTCTTAAAAATGATTTGTCATAAAAATGCATTACTTTTGTAGACCAAAACAAATGGTAAAGGGGCATTATGACTGAAGATGTTCAAAAGGTCTCATGAGGTCTCCTCTTTTATCAACACTACTATTCCTGGATCCATCGTGAGCTACATACATCATTGAAGGTTTTATTTCAGTTTAGAAGCCTTTAAGTAATGCAGCCAGGAGAATACATAACTTTGCTCTTATCCCCCCTCCCCCTTCAGAGATAAAAGCCTCTGATATAATCCACAAACAAATCACATCAGCCCATTTTGCAAGTTCTGCTGCTGTCAGACTGAAGCTCTTATATGTCGAACTGCGACCAAGGTGTGTAATGACGAGCGACTCTGTCCATGCACTTCCTGTGTTCAGAAAAAAAGGTGTCAATGGCCCACAAGCACTGGAAATAATAATTCCACTCTTTAATTCATTATTGACAGGCAGCAGCAGTGATTGCCGCTCTCGTGTTGCCTCTGCTGCTGGCCTAGTGAGTTTAATGTGGTGCTTGTTTCTTCATTCGCTCTTAATTACTTTCAAGGTAAAATTGTTCTCTTTTTCCAGAGGGGGTGATCATTTTGGTTTGACGATAAGGAAAATTTCATTACAGCTCAATGTAAATAACACTGATCATTTCAAATCATAGTGAGGAGGGTGCCCCCTTCTTGTGATTTTGTTCCTTTTTTTTCTGGAAGAGCTAAAGCTGGACTGGTTGTGTACATTTGATTTTGTGCGATTCTGTTACATACCATCAGATTATGTGCAGTATTTTTCAAAAGAGATCGGATCAAGGAAACTGTTAGCCCAAAGCTCATTTCAGTAAAAATGTTCATGCGCTGAGAAGGCCAGCTTGATGGATCAAGGCCAAGGGATAAATGTTTTTTAGTGGGTTCTGTCTAAGATGAGGCAATGTGCCTGATTGATGCTATGTGCAATGTAGCGCATTTCTGCAGCTTTAATAGCATTTAAAATGCATTGCCTCATTATAACTGTGGAATCCCATAATAAAAATGACTATCTGTCACAGAAGTTCAAAGCATTGAAAAATATTTATTTATCTTGTGTTTAATGCTTGTTAATGTATTGTCTGTTTTTGAATAATTTTGAATATTTTAGACAACATCATTGTGAACACATAAATTAACCTACAACTGTAATCCAACATGTAACCTATCGTTTCTTGACCTTTTGCAGTTAAATATTGTGAAAAAAGCCATGCCTTTCTTTGAAGCCATCATGATATTGTTACTGCTGGTGGTGCAAATATGCTGCAATTTGTCATTTGCCTTGCACATTATGTTTTACTTTAACGGCGCACTATGCAGTTTTAAAGGAGAGGGGATTTGTTTTTGTTAGCAGAGTCTGCAGAGTTTACAAACAAGCATTTTCTCTACATGTAATGCTTAGTATTGAATAATTTTCTACCATCATAAATCAAAAACTAAATAATTTTGAGGCACCTGGAAACAAATTTAAGTCTAGAATACGTTTGTAATCAAAACTGTGTGCCTTACTGCTGCTGTAAATAACAACAGTGAAACAGTTTTTTTAAGGTAGCTTTCTAACTTCAAACAGTGTTCAAGGGATCCAATTTTCGTGTGAAGAAAGTTTGTTTATTCAGCGAAAATATACCTTAGAACATATAGTATACCTACTATTATTATTAATAATATTATACCTTAAATGTTACCATAACCTTAACACACCCAAAGTTACATAGTGCACCTTTAATGAACTGAGTCCCCCTCTCTCAGGTGACCACCTTGGTGAACACCAGCAACAAAGGGCCATCCAGTAAGAAGAAGGGGCGCTCCAAGAAGGCCCATGTCCTGGCAGTATCTGTGGAGCAGGCCACCCAGAACTTTCTGGAAAAGGGCGAGCAGATCGCCAAAGACAGCCATGATCTCAAGGAGGAGCTCATTGCTGCTGTGGAGGATGTCCGCAAGCAAGGTGAGCATTATCATTGTGTTCTTGTTTGTTTTCAGCATCTACTTTTCTTAAAATGCTATCGTCGTATGTCTTATAAAAAGTGTTTACATAGGGAGAGTGATTTGTATAGCATTGCGATGTTTAGAAAAAGTTTGAGGTGTTCGGAATGTCAAAACAATTTGAATGTCTACGCCACTTAAAACAGATGGAGTTAAGAGCGTAAAGGCAAATCCATTAAATACAGCAGATGAGTAGTCATTAGTTATGGGCTTTACTCTGAGCATGCTTATGAAATGTAATGAGCCTAATTCTGGAGTTGTTTACCCTAAAGTAACGCATCGTTAAAGCTTTGACTGTCTTTAAGGGTGGGGACCCTTGCTGAATTTTAAGACGTATACGTAGGTGCATATATGCATTCGAAAACAATTTGGACAATTTTCAGATGTCAGGTATAACACTGAAACCTGTGGATGGAATGATGCTCACTCTTCCTGGGGCAATGTTACAGTTTTCCAAAGTTTTATTTTGTGTGAATCAAATGTTTGCCCCCAGAGTGGCATTGTATTCCCCTGTGCAATAACAACATAAGAGGACATAGCAAATGGAGCTCAGCACACAGTCTGTTGTGTTGTTGCCATATTCCTCTCTGTCAGCTCCGTCCACTTTGCCGCTGGTCGCTGTTAACCACTGACCTGAGTGCGCTGGCAAACGCATCTTTTGAGCCGTGAAATAGACTGTTGCCATATGGGACACATCAACATCAGCTCGCAACATCAGAAAAAGACGAGATCAATCTTCTCCACTTGTTAGGCATGCAAGCCAAAAAAACTGAAGGCAGGTTGCGTTGTAAAAGGCTAATGGAAGAAATTCTTAACCTTTAGGGCATATTTCGAACCGATGCACTTTTTTTTTTGCATTCGCGTTTGTGAATGATTGCACTGCCCTTTCTGATTCTTTTGATAGCGCAGCCCTTTACAAAAAGGTAATGGATCAAACTCATTGCCTGTCTTTCAGGTGAAAATTTTTCGTTTGAGAAAAAAGGCTATCGCCGGAATGAGAGGAGATGAAAGTTAATACTCTACATGTGCTAAGCTTTTAATGATATACTATAAAGCATTGGGCATGCTCAAAAGCTCTTTAGCAGATATGTGCACTGCCTTTGCTGATAAGGCTCTCTCTTCATTATCTCTTTGACACTCATAGGTGGGATATAATTACATGTCAGGTTATCATGGGAACCCATTTTGTATTAATAACTTCTGAGATATTCTAGGTCTTCACTAGACTCAAAACCATGTATCAAGCTTTTTACAAGACCATTAGCAGTGACTGGAGGTGTCCTCTGCCAAATGGCATTGTGGCAGCCTACTTAACACCATTGTGAATTGTCAAACCTCCTTATATCTGTGACCTCATCATCCTAAACCTATATTTATCACAATGATATAATAGATGTTGACTTCAGACCACAAAGGGCTTCAGTAATCAGGCCTGGTGTACTGCCATATAGCTCATCACTGGGCCAGACAGAATTATCACAGTGACAATAACTTTCTGTGTGTGTTTATGAGCTTGTTTTCCTTTGCATGTCTGTTTTTTTGTTGTTTCTTAAACTGACCTGTGTACACATATTAGGATGCGTCAGCCGTCAGGTGCATTTTTCTCCAAATTAATTTTTGTGTCAGTTTTAGCACCGTAGGAAAAACAGCTTGGTTTGCTCAGTATTGTGCTGAGAGAGAGAGAGAGAGAGAGAGAGAGAGAGAGAGAGAGAGAGAGAGAGAGAGAGAGAGAGAGAGAGAGAGAGAGAGAGAGAGAGAGAGAGAGAGAGAGAGAGAGAGAGAGAGAGAGAGAGAGAGAGAGAGAGAGAGAGAGAGAGAGAGAGAGAGAGAGAGAGAGAGAGAGAGAGAGAGAGAGAGAGAGAGAGAGAGAGAGACCCCCCTGCCAGTGTTGACCCAATGCCACTTTGCCATTGACATCATTATTTCTCTTCAGGCTGTGAGGGATGAGTTTTTCTCAGAGACATGGCAGCATTAAGGCTCTCGAGGACATTACTTGACCTAAGGTGAAATGGTTTAAGCGGGGGCACATTCACCGTCGTGATTATTCTGTAAGGCGTCTGGTGTGCGAGCCCACTGATTTCTCAAACCCAAATTCAGAACAATTTCAATATAGTTGTATGAGCCCCTAATTTGATTAGAGGAGGTGTCAGTTGAATTGGTTGTATACATTTCAGACAGAGATTAAGGGAATACCTGTCCTCTCAAATATTCTATACCACAACATTAGCTCACTTCAACTGATGTTAAACAATGTTGGTAACACTTTACGATAAGGGTAAATTAATTAATGTTTAGTTAATACTTTATAATATCTAACTAAGCATTAACTAACCATTTATAACTGCATAATTAATGCTTAACCAATCATTAGTTAACTACTCATATTAGTGGTTAACCGAACATTGACTAAGTTAATGCTTAATAAGCAACAAAGCAGTTCATCAGTTAATGCTTAGTATGCATTAACTTTGCATTAACTAACTCTTAATAGCATTAACTAAGCATTAACTAACAGTTATTAGTGTACCCTTATTGAAACAGTTTACCCACTTTTTACACACATATCGGTGTATTCAGTATGCTCACTAATAGTAATCATATTAATACATTTTCCAAGCTGAGGTAAGATCAAACCATGTCACATCTGTTCCACTTAAAAACTTGTGTCCTTTCCCCCTCACTCAGGAGAGACCATGCGTATTGCCTCGTCGGAGTTTGCCGATGACCCGTGTTCCTCAGTGAAGCGCGGCACCATGGTGAGGGCCGCCCGCGCCCTGCTCTCTGCTGTCACCCGCCTGCTCATCCTCGCAGACATGGCTGATGTCATGAGGCTGCTGGCCCACCTCAAAATTGTAAGCGGATCATCACCTTATTTAAGAACATCCTTCATGTTCCTCTGCCAAATAAACTAAGTGCACTTCTCAAGCAGTTGTTGCAGCAAGGTGTTTGCGGTTTGGCATGATCCCGTTCCCTCCTTACAGTAGGGCCATGCATTTTGAGTATGAGTTGCTGTCAGATATGTGAGCTACTGTTTATTTATCAACATGTCGTCATAGACTCTCCAAACCTTTTTTTGCAAGTGATAGAGTCCATTTCATTAATATGACTGGCATGCATTGTGTGCTTAAAGCGCTTGTGGTCATCAGGGGCCTCATTTATAAAGCTTTCTACGCACAAAAACCTTGCGTAGACAGGCAGAATGTGCGGTCAAATGTGCGGTGGCAAAACGGTGGTATTTATAAAAGAATTATTTGCGGAGAAGTGTGCGTATTCCCACGCAAACTTTTGACCATGCGTAGAGCTCACGCAAGGTTTTCCTGACTCGGGGAATCAGCGACACTCAATGGCAACACCACGAAATAAAGCTCTGTCATCGGAAAAACACACATATCCTTGTGAAATGCATGGCACCCAATATATTTAATCAATTACATGTGCGTACCTATTGTTGCGAATATAGGCTACTGTTGTCTATGGCATGCAGTAATGATGTAGGTTGATTTACTTATCAAGTAGGCCTATACATGTTTTGGTTATATTTTTACATGTAATCTTATAGTTCTACTCTATAATAATATCATATACGTCGGGAGGTGTGTCCGTGAGTGGCCAGCGGGAGAGCAAAGTCAATATTTTAGGCTGTGCGTAAAAAGTAGTTTTGTACAAAGTTAAGGCCAAACATATTACTGAAAACTAAATATTTCGTTAGATAAAATCATGTTATGAATTTAGCAAATTATTTTATGCATCTCTTTCCCATAACAACTAACCCTGGAAGTTTAAACTATAATCTGACGTTGTTGTTGGAAATGTGTGGATCTCACGGAAAGGGAACAATGCTTTGGAATAGACTATAGGCTAATGCATTATTTCACTTCTCACAACACATTTTATATAGGCCTACATATAGTCCAACAGGTTCGCTAATACGTGATATTTCATACAGTACAAAGTTGGGCAAAACAGTTTACCAAAGACTATAACGACTGTACCAATCATGATATGTGATCAGCGCGCCCGTGTGTGTTTGTGTTTTAGTGGCAGTTACAGCGACGCATGGCACGGGCTTTCTTCCTTCCCAACGGGCTTTCTTCCTTCCCAGTCGCTTTCTTTGCGGCTGGTTGCCTCCCTTTTTTCCCCATGTCAGTCAAAATGTCGTGCTTATTAAGAGCGTCATCATATTCAGGAGCTATTTAGCATTCGCCATGTATGGTAGATTGTGGGATGAAACTGGGAGGTGAAGTGGGATGACACGGGCGGAGATCGTCTGCGCACAATTCACCGCAGGTGGATAATTATAAAGGGAAGATTGCGTGCAACAGTGCGCCGCACAGTTTTATAAATCTCAACTTTTTTTTGCGCAGCACATTCTTGGCTTTGTGCGAACGCAATGTTTTGGGAAGTTTTCTACGCACACCTTTATAAATGAGGCCCCAGTTGTTAAATAAATGACTTTAAAACTTGGACTACTTTCTGGTGCTGTGTTATCCACAGAAGCAATGCATGCTTTTAAGCACAACCTCTGCACACATTAGCATATAGATGAGACACGGAGGAGTATCTTGGGAACACACATCTGGCTGTTTTAATATCACACCCTAGAGTGATTAGCTACACACACCCATCCCAGTCACTCACTACACAGTAGAGTGATTTGAAGAACACGTGTGTCTCAGTTATTTACCTTGAAAGGCTTTGGGTTGCTAATAGGAATGACATGCAGTCGGT
Organism: Ammodytes marinus; assembly: GCF_949987685.1. Classification (NCBI taxonomy): domain Eukaryota; kingdom Metazoa; phylum Chordata; class Actinopteri; order Uranoscopiformes; family Ammodytidae; genus Ammodytes; species Ammodytes marinus. The sequence continues at coordinate 13,576,499 of NC_137235.1, read as the reverse complement.
GTAAACTGAAACAAACACAGGCTTCCATGCACCTTCGTTCACCCACACTTTGTCACTCACACAAACACACACACACACACGCACGCATGCACACACGCACGCACACACACACCCACACACACACACACACACACACACACACACACACACTTGTAACTTGTTCTCTTTTTTTCAGCTGTTCTTCTTGGGGCCCACAGTGGGGCTTAATTCAAGCCAGTATACTCCTTTGCCTTCGAAGGCCATTTCACCCTCTCTTCACTCTTTTTTATCACTAAATATTGTGATCTGCTTTTATTAAGGATATACAATAGATTAGAATTGGAATGTACAGGCGGTGGTGAGGTGGGGTAAAAAGATCGCTGAAATGAAGCCCATTAAAATCACACAACTAAATGGTTATAGTCTTTCTATAGTTAGCTGCAATTACACATGAGTAAAAATGTGACTGTGTGGCTTTAAAATAGATTGTCTTTCTATAGTTAGCTGCAATTACACATGAGTAAAAATGTGACTGTGTGGCTTTAAAATAGATTGCAACATCCACCCTATTGTGCTCGACGCCAAACATCCGGTCACGCAGCTGATCAAGCCAGTATACTCCTTTGCCTTCGAAGGCCATTTCACCCTCTCTTCACTCTTTTTTATCACTAAATATTGTGATCTGCTTTTATTAAGGATATACAATAGATTAGAATTGGAATGTACAGGCGGTGGTGAGGTGGGGTAAAAAGATCGCTGAAATGAAGCCCATTAAAATCACACAACTAAATGGTTATAGTCTTTCTATAGTTAGCTGCAATTACACATGAGTAAAAATGTGACTGTGTGGCTTTAAAATAGATTGCAACATTTATGGCTTGAGATATATTAGGAAATGAAACTACTATATGGATCAAGCTATGCTAGTTTTGATGTGCGCCCTGCAGAGTGTTTGGAAGATCCAGTATTTATTTGTGTGTATATGACAGGTGGAGGAGGCCCTGGAGGGAGTAAAGAATGCCACCAATGAGCAGGACCTGGCCAACCGCTTCAAGGAGTTTGGGAAAGAGATGGTGAAGCTTAACTATGTGGCAGCCCGGAGACAGCAGGTAAATGGAAGGCCCTCTTTCTCTGAAAAAAAGTAAAATACTTCTGACTTGTGTGTCTCATTCAGGGCACAGGGAGTTCCCAATCCAAAAAAAGCTCAGAATGGTGTCTTCACAGCTACTCCAACGCCATGTAAAGGTTTTAGGTGCGGAGCAGATTATTGGTGGAAGGCTGGAGATTAATGGTGAAACAATGTTATAGTTTCCACTCAAACCAAGCTGTTATCATTTCAGTTACTCATCTGGAAGCGATGCGATTGAAAACAAATATAGCTACAATCTGACTTGTGCAGAGAGAATCCTGATTGACAAGATATCAATTACTGAACATTAAAAGTTGTTTGGTGTCACATGTAAGAATAATTATTGGCCAACATCATGCCATGCATCGTTTCCATAAATCACATTTGCATAATGTGTATTTGTCTCTTGAATGCTTTAGATGCAACTTTTTCCTATAGGGGAAATATGGTTATTTTAGCAAGAAGGAACCCATTTTCAATCAATTATTGTATTAAAGTCATACCATTATGATATCATCAAGAGTGGTGTCTTTTATCCATGCTGATCATTTATACTGTATTTGTTAACACTAGAACCGCCACGGGGTAAATTTGACCCATGGCGGTTTTTCAACTGCCCATAACTATACTTTTACAAAATATTGAAGCCCCCCACTCTTTGACTTTTCCTAAAATTGTGTTGTGATGCTCTCCCCATGGTTAAATAAAGTCACAATTAATCTGGATTAAAAAAACAGGCACTTATACCTAGAACCACGCACTGGGTCAATTTGACCCGCACAGGAAAATGGAATATTTTCGAGCAGGTTGCTAGGCAACAACATTGTTTGGGGTCCGCAATCTGACAACTGTACGTGCAGTCATTCATAAACACTTACAATAAATTAAAGATGGTAAATAGGTAAATACCTAACAACATAAGAGTTACTAAGTGAAATGAGTGATGCGAGAGATCAGAACTGAGCGTTGTCTTCCGCACACTGCGGCTCATCTGACAGCTGAGTGTCAGATGAGCCAGACAGAGAGCGTCGGAGGGATCCTCCGCCTCAAAACATGTCAACGTGTGAACAAATAAATGAATAATCAATTAGAGCTTACCTAAAACTAATTATTGTATTTAGGATTTTAGCTCATTTGGACGCTGTTTTGACCGTCTGTTTTCATTAATATATTTGCGATACTATATATACTTTCAGTTTCATTACTGAGTCGCTACGAAACGTGATTAATGTTGTTACAGATTAATAAAGACTACTTAGATTATAAAACAAGAGGTCCAAAACACAGATGATGATTACACAAACAAATGCATGACTTTATATCACACTAGAAATGCACGGGTCAATTTGACCCACCTGGCGGTTATAGGTATAAATAGAATGGTGGCGGATCTAGTGTTAAAGTGTAGTTTGTTAACATCCCAGCTAAACATAGCTTGAATTTGTTATAACTGTGTATGATCTGTTGTATTCTAAAAATTCCTGTAACATTAGAATAGACATTACTGTAAATCAGCAAAAAATCCACATCAGTGCTACTTTGACCTGGGAGGATAAAACTTGAAAGAGTGAAGCGTATTTTTGCCAACATGGCCCCAGTGTGACAAAACACCTTTTTGAAGAATTTTCCCCTGTAAGTTTCATTTTGGCAAACGTCCACCGTGCTGAAATGTCCCAGAGCAAAACACTGCGCTGAATTCCATTCAGCTCCAGCGTAGCTCATCTGCTGACACTGCCCTAGCTTTGTGTGGTTGGGACAATAGCAATTCATCAGATTGGACATGAACTTTTGTTTTTAAAGAACATTTCTTGAACTACGAACTAGTCTGTTCTCTGTCTGACCCTGCAGTGGTTTATGACGGCTGCAAAATTCCATGTCTTTTTGCCATTTTATATGTTGTCAAGGATACATTCATTTTCAGATTGCATGTCCGATTTCAGATGGGCTTTATCAGACCTGCTCCACTGACGTGCTCATGTTATATGTTCCACACGCCCGACCTGAGCTTGGACAGACAGCTTTAAGCTTCAGTGCACCTGACTCCTGGAACAACTTACAGCAACACATTTTAATAAATACCTTCATATCCTTTAACAAATTCGGACATATTATCTTAAATCTGCCGACCTCTACCTCTTATTGTTAGGCTGTATTGTACTTTCACCTATTTAATTTTAATTTCAGTCTCAATGTTTCAGTTGTTTTTGTCTCTTTCTCATCTTGTTGTGTATTCGATGTATTTACATTGTATATTGTGTAGGTATTGTTGTTTTTGCTTTGCATTTGTTTGACTCGACATCATTGCAAATGAGGGTCACCCCTCAATTGATTTCTCGAGTATAAATACAGGTTCAATAAAAAAAATGTTTTAAAGTAGGCAATGTTTCTTCTCTAAAGACTGACCTTACATGTGTATTAGTACTCACTTGAGAACCTTTTGTCACCTTCTCAGGAACTGAAGGACCCCCAATGTCGAGATGAGATGGCAGCTGCACGTGGGGCCCTCAAGAAAAACGCCACCATGCTGTACACGGCCTCCCAGGCATTCCTGCGCCACCCAGACGTGGCAGCGACCCGTGCCAACCGAGACTATGTGTTCAAGCAGGTCCAGGAGGCCATAGGAGGTATCTCCAGCGCTGCTCAGGCCACCTCACCCACTGATGAAAAGCACGGACACGCTGGCATCGGAGAACTGGCTGCTGCCCTCAATGAATTTGATGTAAGTCAACCAAGCATTCTCTCCTTCTTTCAAATACCACACTTACCACATAGATTTAATTCAGACTCTACTATATGGAAACCTCGAGAGCACATTTATGACTTCTTCAAATCAATACTCTGTTGAACACCCAGACTGTTGTTTCTCAAAGCCCAGACACAAAGACACCGGAGTGCATTTTTTTTTCCGAATGACACAAGTGCTGCGTAAATTCAATATAGGATTATTAAAGACAACAGAGAGAGCAATATAGCGTTGTGTGTACAGTAGGCATAACAATATGATTTGACATTTCCACGTCTATCTAATAATGGCTAGGTCTCCTCTGTTAAGATCATATTCTGAAAGAAAACACACAAACCACAAATAAACTTTTCCACCATCGTCTGAGACACATTCATTTCACATTAGAAGTACTGCATGGTGCATCTGGAGGAGTTCTTAGCAGCACGGCTTGAATACTGCAAGCGCTGCTTTATCTATAATTGGCTTTTATACTGACACATCTAATATCTGGAAAAGCATACATTTTCAGTGTCAGATGTGAAAGGACGTGTTTATGTATGGCTTATTTAATCTCCTTGATCTCACACACATGCACATACTGACTAGTAGATTGTATGGTTGTGTGGTGTTGTCCCCCCATTACTTTTATACACTGTCTCTACACTTTGATGCTTACCCGGTCCTTATGTAAATCTACAGACACATCAAGCTGAACTTTTTGCACAAAGCAAAGTTTCCTCCATAAACATTATTCTCTGCTGCCATCTAGTGGTTGTATATTGATGGTGAATGATCAGTACATTAAAAGCTGGGAACATTTTGTTGTTTAAGTGATGTCTGTGAAGTCTCTAGCCCTGACAGTTTGAATTGCATTATCCTTAACCTCAAAAAGTTGATCAGTGCATAGAAAGAGTCACCTTTTTACTAGTCAATTAAATGTGCAAGTAACCAGAGAACCAAATGTCCACCTCATCATCAATAACTGACTTACTGAAAGGGTATTTCCCACACTGGGTGTTGTTTATTTAATATACAGCCTGGCCATCCTGTGTACTATTTATAGTTTGAAGAGAAAACATCTCTTGATTAACTCTTGATATCACACTTAAGTTTTTTCACCCCACTAAATTAGCCATGGCGGCATAAAGCAGTTACAGTGGTTTGTGATCATGATATGAGTGACAAATTAAAGGAAAAACCTGAATACATTATTAGAAGAGCAACATAAAAAATGCAGATGCTTGGTGCAATTTAGCAATTAGCATCTGACATGCTGTGTTGCTTGTATAGAAATGCTATGCAGGCCCATTTGATTCTTATTTTCTCTTAAAATAGCAGGAGGAAACAATGTATGTGACTTAAATAGAGGTGTCATTGTCGGGTCATGGATGGTTTGAGCTTTATTCTAAAAAACTGCTCAATTGGCCAGTTTCAATAGAAATGGTGACTTAAATGACATTATAGTACATTTAAATCCAAGGACACATCATGTTTCATCACCAATATGTAAGGACGATATGTAGATAATATGTACATAAAAAATCAACTCTACTTCATGTTACTGAGAATATCAATGCAGGATGTGATTGGCCCATGTCAGCAAAAACAGTCCATTGAAAACAACATAGACAGGGATACTATATAGTATTGTAATAGTATATAATAAGCTGCAGCACATAGACCCCTCATTATAAGTAGACCATAGGTACTAGTATACAATATGTGGAATAAAGTGGCGAGTGCATGTGTGCCATACTACAAGAGAACAATAGGCCTGATTTGTGTTCAGTTGTCATAAATGGTCACTGCTAATCAAAATCGTCCTTCCTAGTGATCACCTTAGACAATTATTTGAATCATATGCTATGGCCTGCACAGTCACCAGATCTCAACCCAGTGAAACACCTATGCGAGGTTGTGTACTAACGTGTTACACAGTACTCTTCACCGCCATCATTAAAACACCAAATGAGGAAATATAGTTTGGAAGGAAGTTGATCCATCCTTCCAATAAAGTTACAGACACGTGCAGAATCAATGCCGAGGCACACTGAAGCTGTTTTGGCAGCATGTGTTGGCCCAACACCTTACTAGGCCACTTTATGTGTGGTATGTTTTCCTTTAATTTGTCAACCGTCTATATTTTTAATGTTGTGATCGTTATATTCACGTCCCACTATATCTTACAACTTGCTACACACGGCATCTGCCTATTTTCAAACGTTGACTTTGAAGACGGTGTGTTTAATTACAATGAGTATAGCCTCAAATAGCATAGTGCTTGGATGGCAGATCTCTCAAGGGAAATAACATAGAAGTTGTATAAATGAAGACACACTTTGCTGAAGCCGTGTCAAGGTACGAAATCTCTAAAGAATACGAGTTCATCGCAGCAAACACTCTGCATCTGCATTGCATCTGTGATCACAGATGGGAGAGTTGTTTCTCGTTGAAGTAATTATGTTGTTTATCCTCTTAGGTATATGGCTTACCTGAGGCACACAAGGGTGGCACAATCTAACAAATTATATTGTTGAATGAATATATGGATATATCCATACTCTTACTTCTATTTTAGGTAAGCCATGTTACATGCACGGCTGTAATCAATGACAAATAAGTATCACTTGATTAGATTTAGATTTGATCATTTTGATATAAAATATGATCAGCACTCTGTGTCATACATTAAAATACATAAATAGTCAGGGATGATACAAAAAGCCCAAAGGCTTATTTCCATTGTGGTGCCTATGAGTACAGTCAAAAGACATGACCTACCTTTATACTGTACATTCTTAACCTATGTGACACACTATAGTCTGTTTTGAATTCATATACCTTCAGTAATTCATATTTTTTAAGAATACTTATACACTTTGGCATACTCTTACTTTACAATGCAGAATTATTTTTTTGTTGGCCATATGCCTCCCCTCTTTCTTTGGTAGGGTTAATGCAGTCTTTGACAATGTGCTGATAACTCTCAGATATACTGATGTTTGCTGCAACCCAAGGCTGCTTGTTCACAATATGTTAGTGACCCCTTGTGGTAGTGTTTTGACAATGCATATAGCTGTTCTATGTTGACGTATTGCTTCTCCTGTGGGGAGAAATGTCAGACCTGTATGAGGATGATACATAGACTCTGACATATTGGATGAATAACTAAAAGCTGTCTTCTTCTAAGGCCTCAGACGCTCTGAGAATAACTAAATTGTAGTCTCTTCTCAGCCAGCTAACCTGGCTGTGGCCTATAGTAATCACATCGACTCTTTTTTTATGGAAAACAGTATGGCTTCTTACAATTTGATTCTATTCCGCAGACAGGCAACATTTAAATTAGACAAATTGCCCTTTGCTTAGCCTTCTGTGCTCGCCCGAAGCTGGTGCATGTTTAATTCCTAATGTACCACACAGACACAGACTATGGTCAGATCCCCTCAGAATAGTAATGACCTGATATACTGAGCTGTGCAGCATGGATTTATTGCGTTTCCACAACTGTGCATGGGCTACGCGTTTAACATTTTTTTTTTGTGTTTTGACGTAAATCATATAAATGCAAAAGGTAGGGATACATTGGGAGGTATGTTATATTGATACAATAATATGATTGGGGGCAGCTATACACTGTTTTCCAGATTATCTTGAACTCTCTCGCTGTCTTATTTCCATTCCATCAACACAAACCCGGCGGCACTCACATGAACACTTGCTTTGTTCTCGGTAATGGTGCCCCTCTGGAGTTGGGTGATTGCATCTCTCTGTTTTGGGGTGCCGCTCCCTGTCCTAAGTCAGCTTTGATCTGTTACTCATTCTTTGAATCTTCAGATGCATCATGGATGGCAGACCTCACTACAGAACAGACTCAGATATACACAGGCAATCCTGAAAAAAAAGCTTTTTAATATATTGTAGGAGGCTTTTTTAAATATTTAGTTTTATTACAGTTTTTTTCGATTGCTAAACCACAGTGGGCACAACTGGAGCAACATGTGCAACACTCTAACAACAGCATGCAGAACAGCGGTTCATTCGGACCAAACTGTAGCTCGTCTTTCATTGCTTAAACACAATTTTCAAAACTCTACACACCTATCTCATGGCTTAACCACAGCCTGCACAACACTGTGGATTTCCAGCACTTTTTTCAAATGCTACACTGCTGCCACAACTGTAAACCACACATTCAAAACAGAATTAATTTCAAACACCGCAGATTGCAATTTCAACTGAAACACTAAGATGTCTTAGACTTGTTAGTGAACATATATACAGTATAAAGGGAATGCTCAAAAATATATATTTTTTTGGAAATGGACCAATGAAGACAGGTTGTTGGAGGGAGAAGAGTGGCAGTGAGAGTGTTGATGTGTGGAGGAAGACATAGAGCTGTAATGTCTGATGAAATACAGTAAGGGCTACACTGATATACCCTGTTGTGAATCATGGTCTCTCATTGAGAGAGGCAGGGTTGAGATTTCAACCCAATCTGCAAAAATCTAAAGTTGCATCTGTAATACGAATTGTCCAGCAAACAAACAGCTTAGAGTTGCATCCTTACAGTAAATGACAACATTACAGGAATTGATTTCTGTATTACAATTATATAATATTTACACAGATAAATACTACATTTGGAAATGTTTTCAATAAAATATACAAAATGTGTATCTTTTGAAGCAAACTTCAAAAGATAAATTTTTTGTTTATTTTTGTTTTCCTAAAAAACCTGGTATGTTATAAAGTAAACAATTTCATGTGAAAGAATTTCACCCTTTCATCAAAGAAAATATTACGTAATTTGTGTGAAATAACTCAAATTATTCAAACTGTAAAGTTTTTCACAATTGCTTAAACACATTTCCTGATAGACTACCTCACTTTTTCAAAACCCTGAACACAAATTTCAAAACTCAAACACAAAATGCAAAATCCTTCACTTCTCTTGCAAAAGCACACTTTTACCCTCAAAACAATGTTAACTGTGTGCTTTTTGTTGTTATTTATGTATTGAGTCTATTTTTTTATACATTGTACTATGGATCTTCATGTGTCCTGAATAAAATCATATATATATATAACTCTTCACTAAATGGAGTTTTCTTTTCAAATGACAAACACATACATCATATGACTAGACATTTCTAGCACTCATTGAACACTGGCGTGCAGAATGGAAAACACTATAGTATAAATGCAAACCACTATATGAATGCTTTATCAGTAGAATTATGCCTTTGCATGTTCATACACTTTCACCTACAGTAACAACAAATACTTTACGGTTTTTGCCAAATGCTAACACACATGTTGTAGAATAGTTTATTTTGCCATTTCAAACAAACACAATGAATAGGTAGGACTGCAGTTCAAGCAATTCAGTGTGTCAGTACTAAGAAACTAAGAAACAATTACAGTAAAATTAGGGAACAATGGTAAAAAAAACAGTGTTGTAAGAAATTGGGTGGTTGGATTATGAATCCTTTTATGGATACCGCCTCCTGTTTGCGTCTGGCCACATCGCCTCATCAACATCACACTCAATGTCATCCTTTGAGAAGCAACAGGGAAATGATCACCTGATATCCAGTCTAAATTTCCTAATTATGGAGCGACTCAGGTTGGTCTGCACTCTCTGTCCAGGCTCCCTCATTGATAGGCCATGATCTATAACATAGTCCACTATAGTGTCTGTTGCCTTCTTTGTCCTAGTCCTCCTGTCACTCTCTCTCCTCCTCGTCCACTGACTCTTACTGTCTCAGAAAGGAGCTGAGCTCACCTGGGGTCTATTTGTAGTGCTAAGGTTTAGACTGATTGGTATTCAATTAGTTTATTTTTTTTCAGGAAGTGTGTTGGAGAATTTCAAACACAGTGCAAAGCATATATCGTGTTTGTAGGGTTGGTGCTTTGGTTTAGGGCTTGGTTACAAAAGTTAGAGGTTGTGATGCTGTGGTCGTAGCAGTCACTTTAAGTGTTTACAGTATTCGTCAAAAAACTGTATTTGTACCAAAATGTGCAGTCTACTGTAAATCACAGCAACCAGGAGCTCATCTCTGACCCTTCTATAGCTAACTGCACAAAAGCCTTTTGAGTTTAGAAATTTGATTGGCAGTGTGTTCTGTGTGAATACCATGAGAGAGAATTCAGGAAGAATGTGCAAGATATAGAGAATTGTGTGTAGTGTTGTGAAAAATGTGTGTTTTTGAGTCTAAGGGAGGAAATGTGTTTGGAGTTCAGCAGAATTGGTTAAGCAGTTGGTAAATTAGTTTCAGATTGTGCACATTGTGTCTGATGTTCCAAAAAATGTGTTTAGGCAATTGTGAAAAACTGTAAAAGTTTGTAATTTGTGTATGGGGTTTGATGCTAGTGTTTGTACTCTGCGCATGTTCTGAGTGACAGTGTGTGTTATCTCAATGAGGCTGGTTCATAGTGTTTGCTGCACTGAACCTGTTTTGCAGGTGAAGTGAACTGTTCAGCTCCAGTGACTGTTGGTAGTGCAGACTGTAGTTAGAGTTTTGCACATTAAGCTACAGTTGTGCCCACTGTGGGTTAGCGATCGAAAAAAAACTGTAATGAATACTTATTTTTAACAGGCTGAATATGATGGTGCTCATTTCTTTAATGGATATGAGTGGATGAACATGTGACAGAGTTGCTCTCTCTTCCAAATAGTCATACATTTGCACTGACTTTTGTTACAGTGTCTGTCACTCAGACATTACAGGAAATTTGTCACAGTAATTTATATTAATCTTACCTATTCCTGATCATTGTAAACAAGTATTCCTTTTTTTGGTCAGACTGAATCAAAGCACGTATAGAGAACCTTTAATCGCCTCCATCTCAAAGCCAAGATTGTGGAGAAAAAGCAGCACAGCATTACATACAGTATATACCAGTGAGAATATATATTGCATGTTGCTATGTGTGCTATATTTCATTGGGGGAGGGGGGGGGGGCACCTTGAGGATTATGTATGATTTTGTAAGGGATGATTGTGGCTCATATGCCACTAGATTGAAAATGGCAAGGATGTTGAGTGCATTGCCTCAACTGCTCTTGAACATGTAGAGTCTGTGACACAAAAGGTTAAACAAGATTTTTAAATGCAGGGCACAGATGCGGGTCTATAGCTGGAGTGAAAGGGCAGCCTATGAATAAGACAAGAAAAAGGGGATGACCTCATCCATATTATTTTTTTTACCGACTCCGAGAATTAGTTTTGAATGAGTCAAATAAGGACTCTGAAATACAAGTTCTATTAAGAGTGAAAAAGGAGGTCGGCATCGGTTCAGGTTCACTCAATTCCAGTGTTGTTTGGCATATAAAAAAGAGGATGTATAACCCCCCACCCCCCCCCCCACCCACCCTCTCTACCTTTTAGCTTCAGGGATTCCTCATGCAATAAATTGGAAGGGGTTTCATTTCAGACGTATTGGTTTAAGATCAAGGTAACATTACTGATCATTTATATTGGACTTAATTGCTACATTTATTTGATTGTGGAACATGTTGATGGTTTCAGTCTGATTTAAATGTGTGTCTGAGTTGTTCACTCTTGAACAGTAAATACTACTATGTACAAGGGATGTTCATAGACCACCCTATACATGTCAAATAAATGCCACCCAGTGTGGAAAAATTACTTAAATTCTTTGTGGCAAGGTTGACATTCGGTTCTCTTGTCACTTGAGTTGACTAGTAACATGGCAAGGGTTGTCTCTGTCTGCACAGATGTACCCCATTTTGTTATGAGTAATGTGAAGTATGCCTATGATGGCCAATTCTAATAAGTAAGCATGTAATCCAAATCCATTGTCCTTTGAATGTTATACTTTTATTTGTCACATGCACAACAATTACTGAAATTGTTGTCAGCAAATGAATTATTGGTGCTCAGGCTCTCTCCAACAGTGCTTAACAAATTGTATAAATAAGTCTGGTAAAAGCAAATAATGAAGATACATATAATATAAAATAAATTACTGTATATAAATATGATGTTGATGTGTTAAGTCAAGGTCAGGTTCTCGCTGACAGTAAACCCTGAAGACTGACTTTCCCCACTGTAGTCCCATTGGTGGTGAATGGGGCGCATCCTTCTCCTTTCACTTCCTGTAGCACAAAATCAAGCCGTATTTACTGAAGTTGAGAATGAGGTTGTTGTCTTGGCAGGCTTCTGAACTAATTTTCTCATTTTCACCTGGACAATCGTATCATCAGCAAACGTGATGATAATGTCTTTGTGAAAGTAGGGATGCACAGATCCACTATTTTTATTTACGATCCAATTCCGATATCTGGGTTTTGGATATCGGCCGATGCCGATACTGTCCGATACAATATCATAGTTATTATACATTTCTTTGTTGGTGGTGATGTTATGTCTAAGGCTAGGAAGGCTTGAACAATTCTAATTTTAAAAAGCAATAAATATACACAAATGCATAGGTTTATCTTAAAGAAACGTCAAAGCCTGCTCGCACGGCTCTTTCCCTCTTTCATAGTTAAAATAATAATAAAAAATGTATAACATTTTTTGATTCTGATCTGATTTCATATCGGAGCTGTCAGTCCGATATCCGATACGTAGATTTCGGCCATATCGGACCCGATACCGATACTACTGTAGATCGGCCCCATCACTATGCGAAAGTAGTTGGCCTCACAGCTGTACCTTGACAGGGAGAGGGCTGAGCATGCAGCACAGAGGCCAATGGGGTTTGGAATCAGGGTGAAATATTTAGTGGTTTTTATCAACACTGCCTTTGGTTTGCCTGTTAGGAAGTTCAGAATCCAGTAACACAGCGGTGGTGTTGAGCCCTGAGGCCTCTGAGCTTCAAGACGAGCTTGGAGGGCACAATGGTGTTGAATGCTGAACTGCAGTCAATGAACAGCATTCCCACATCTGTGTTCCTCTATTCTAGGTGGGAGAGGGTAGTGTGGAGGATGAGGCAATGGCGTCTGTCGAACTGTTTGCCATGTATGCAATCTGAAGTGAGTCAAGGAGGGAGGAGCTGATGAATGTTTTGACTAATGTGCTCAAAGCACTTGACGAGGGCACAGACACGGGTCTATAGCTGGAGTGAAAGGGCAGCTTATGAATAATACATGAAAGAGGGGATGACCTCATCATTTTTACTGAAACCCACAATTAGTTTTAATTTAGTCAACATGGTAGGAATCAGAATCACTTTTAATTGCCAAATGCATCAATGGGCACACATAAGACACAGACAGTAAAATGTGCACAACTCTTACAGACATGATATTTAAAACAGTTAAAATTAAGAGAATAATAAAATAGTCCAATTTAGACTCCTGTTGGAAGGAGGGGAGGTATGGGGGTGTAGTCATTGATTTAGTAGATAAATAGCCTTAGGGAAACAGTCCCTGTCCTGATGGCACGGTACCGCCTAGCAGCTCAAATATGTTGTTTGCAGGACGAGACTCATCAGCAGCAATTGTACCTGCCATCTTCCTGACCCTGGCCTCATGCAGGTCACTGGTTGACAGCTGCCCCTGTCCAGTCAGCCTCTCTGCTGTGTGCATGTTACGTTGCAGCCTGTTCTTTGCAGGCACGGATTCTGTGTTAAACCACACCACACCAAGATGGACAAAGTCAGAAGGCTTTCCACAGTGACTCTGTAATATACAACTTTGAAGAGATAAAAAGGTTGGTCAGCATCAATTGAAGTTTGAGATGGAGGTCGTTGTCTTGAGACTTAAGACGATAAAGTTCTGGCCTCCTCTCTGTAGACTAGTCTCATTGTCGCTGGTGATCAGGCCAGTTGTGCTGTCGTCAGCACACTTGATGATGGTGTTGCCAAATGTGAGTGTCCAGTCACACAGTCCTGCCTGTACAGAACACTTGAGAGGGCTGAGGGGGGACTCAGGCCGGAGGAAATGGTAGTGTCCAGCTGCATTGCCTGGGGTCTGCCCTTTGGGGAAGTTCACAATCTAGTCACACAGAGTGGTGTTGAGCCCGAGGCCTCTGAGCTTGATCAAAAGCGTGTAGGGCACAACGGTATTGAATGCTGAACTGCAGAAGTTGTTGAACAGCCTTCTGAAAATACTGGTTTCTTTTGTCCCGGTGGGAGAAGGCAGTGTTGAGGGTTAGGGGGACAATGGAGTCATCAGTTGATCTATTTGGTCTCTATGCAAATCGAAGTGAATCTGGGAGGGAGGAGGGGGATGAATGTTTTGAATAACCACTCAAAGCACCTTTATGATTCAGGATTCACCACAGGGTTGTGTTGCACCACAGGGTTGTGTGTTGAGCCCCTTCCCCTACTCCCTCTACACTCTTGACTGCAAACCCACCCACGAGGCCAACACCATATTGAAGTTTGCAGACGACACCATGGTGGCAGGCTGCCTACAGGACAGAGGTGGAGAACCTGGGGCCTCATTTATAAAGGTGTGCGTAGAAACCTTCCCAAAACATTGCGTCCGCACAAAGCCAAGAATGGGCTGCGCTAAAAAAAAGGTGAGATTTATAAAACTGTGCGGCGCACTGTTGCACACAATCTTCCCTTTATAATTACCCACCTGAGGTGAATTGTGCGCAGACGATCTCCGCCCCGTGTCATCCCACTTCACCTCCCAGTTTCATCCCACAATCTACCATACATGGCGAATGCTAAATAGCTCCAGAATATGATGACGCTCTTAATAAGCATGACATTTTGACTGACATGAGGAAAAAAGGGAGGCAACCGGCCGCAAAGAAAGTGACTGGGAAGGAATAAAGCCCGTGACACACAAACACACACACACACACACCCGGGCGCTTATCACATATCATGATTGGCGCAGTCGTTATAGTCTTTGTAAAGCAGTTTCGCCCAACTTTGTACTGTATGAAATATCACGTATTTGCGTGCCTGTAGTAGCCTACTATATGTAGGCCTATATAAAATATGGGAATACGCACATTTCTCAGCAAATAAATTCTTTATAAATACCACCGGTTTGCCACCGCACGTTTGACCGCACATTTCTGCCGTCTACGCAAGGTTTTTGTGCGCAGCAAGCTTTATAAATGAGGCCCCTGGTGAGCTGGAGCCGAGAGAACAACCTGATCCTCAACGCGGCAAAAACGAAGGAGATGATCCTGGACTTCAGGAGGAAGACGAAGCCCTTCGTCCATCGCCCCATCACCATCGACAGTGAGACAGTGGAGGTTGTGCAGAACATCAGGTACCTCGGGGTCAACATCAGCCACGACCTGACTTGGACCGTCAACACCACCGCGACGGCCAAGAAAGGACTTCAAAGGCTTCCTGAGGTGCTTGAAGAGGGCACGTCTCCCACAAAAGCTGTTGGTGAGCTTCTACAGGTCAGCCATCAAGTCGGTTCTCACATACTGCATCACTGCATGGTACTCTGGCTGCACCACAGACAACAGGAAAGCTCTCCAGCGCATCATTAAGACTGCTGAGAGGATCACCGGCACCCAGCTCCCTAGACTGGAGGACATCTACCTGACCCGCTGTACTCGGAGGGTCAAGGGCATCCTCAGAGACAGCACAAACCCTGGACAATGCCTCTTCACCCTCCTGCCCTCAGGAAGACAATACAGGACACTGCCTGCCCGCACTACAAGACTGCAAAACAGTTTCTACCATAGAGCTGTGATATTACTAAACTCCACTCCCACTCTACTGCCACACTGACACTCCCCATCTCATACACACATGATTGCACTATTGCACTTCAGGACTTGGATACTTACTTAGGTATAGATTTTATTTATACATATATTGCTGATACCGTTGATTATGTTGTGTTTTGTTTGAAATATTTTCTAATATTGATATAAATATCAATATTTTGAACTGTGCAATTGGAGGACTGCTCCAAAAAAAATGTTGTTGTCTTGTACAATGACAATAAAGTTATATTCTATTCTATTCTATTCACCTAATGCCCACCTGGACTGAGTCACTTGTTTCAGTAACATCTGACAGTGAGAGATTTATCGCCTGAAATAGGTTTTAATATTGTGCACACTGGCAGCGGCACCAAAATTCGAGGATGGCCACCTTTAAATTTGCTATTCAGGAAAGGCCATGTTGGGATATGAAAGGCTTTATTTGAGGTTCTTAGCACAGTGGGAGGGCATATTGAGTCAAGGCCCTATGGGTATATGGGTAAATGCATGTTGTAGCACACACAGGCAAAATCGAAATTTGAGGCCATAGCACACATACATTACACTGAAGGGATTCTATTGGATTACTAAGAAGGACTGGTCACTATAAGTGAACATTTATATGCAGGCTGGAAATAGACATCTATTAACCGTCGGGTACATTTGAATATGCAAAACATCCTCTTTGTCTCTCTGTCATTCTCCCGCTTTTAACCTCCCTATCTATAGTCATAAGCAAGAAGCATTTGATAAAGCCTTTTGAAATGATGACTTTGTTGGTCTCTCACACTCTCCCACACTCATTTGAAGTGCCACACATGAAGGCATCTGCATTGAACTTCAGCAACGTAAGTACTTCTCAAAGACATATTTTTTTTAGTGTGCAGAAATACAAGATACCCTATTACTCAGGTAATTTTAGCCGGGAAAAACCCTGCCGGTGCAATGGTGACCTGTGGAAGGCATTCCTCGTATTCCTCTCCTGCTGCTGCTGCCGCTTTGCATTATGTAAGCCAATACGAGAGGATGGTGTCTTTTAACATAATTGTGATTGCATCAAATTGATTGCCTTGTATTCTCTTTCAACCGGCACATGAAAATTGGCCCCTTTCTGAACAGGGATATATTTTGGCATTGTATATATATTGTGGAAGTTTTTTCCTTTATTAATATGTCAAGTTTGGCACAAGGCTCTGTCCATTGTGTGTCATATCTGCTTTGGGTGGATCAATAAAAAATAGGTGGTCAAAGGTGCAGCTGCTCAAATATATTAACCTCAGACTCAAGGCGTACACATTGTTCATACTGTGACCAGCAGATGGCAGTATTTAATTATTATCATCACTCCCTTTATTCCCCACCCTGCGTCTATCTTTTTTCCATTTTTATCCTTTTTCCTGCAAGTCCTTGGAAACAGAGATTTCCAGTCTGGCTCATTTTTTCGGCTCAGTGTAAGAGTCTGCATCAGCTTGAATGGTTTTGCAACATTAATGCAATTTGATCAACCTTTGATGCCGAGATGTTTTGATACACGTATATAGCATTGATTTGAGCTTTGTCAAAGAGGATTCAATATTGATACATTTCACCAGGTACAGCCTTACCAATTTAACCCTGGGGTTGGATGGTAACTCTGTCCGCAAAGAGAAGACACTGTTAGCAGACCTGTGACGCATCCATGTCCATGCCAGTCCTTTCGTGTCATCACAAATCGTGTATACCTAGAGCTATCCGACGTAAAAAATAAACACAATGAAGACTGCTCAGTTGACGTGCGTGTACTGTAAACACACACACAGTCACACTGGCAGAACATAGCTCCAAGCCTGCGGCAGAGATCCAAGTCACACTGGATCATTTTACCATGGTTTTTATTCCCATCTGCATGTCCTCTTCATCTCTCTTCCTTTTTAAGGGGGTTATTTACACCACATCTTTCTCACACCCCCTCACCTCTCCATCGTCTTTCCCTTTACTCTCTCTCTCTCTGGCTCTCTCTCTTTTCTCTTTTGTTCTCATTGTCTGTTGTGTTTTGAACCCACAGATTTGTTTGAAATGCAAGTGTTCTCGCATTTTGGTAGCGACATTGCATTTTCATGCAAAACTCTCCTCTATACATTGCAGGGCCTGTAGTTACACTGCACAAGCATATGCCGGTCCTCGCTCTGCATACATTATAGGCTAACTATAACCGGATTTACTTGCTAGCTCAGGGGAAGTGTGCATGACAGCCAGTCCTTTGAATCATACTGTGGCAAGTGTTGCTTCCAAGTGTAAGTCGCTTTCCACATACTGCATGCGTCCTTCTGTGCAGCAACAAGCAATTGACCACGTTTTTTATTAATGGGATGTTGCACCGAGACATTCTTTGAATTTACAGCTCATATGGGAATTCCAGTAAACATCATAGACATCAGACTAGTGAGGAAGGGCTAGATTATCCCCTTTTTTGTCCGTCGGTCACTTTTTATTTTGTGCAATATGACTGTATATGATAAACTTATTGTTTGAGTTTTTTTTCACTCTTCCCTTGCCGGCAAGATGGATTTCTTTCTCTGGCTGTATGAGCAACATGCTGGATAGATAGGGTCTTCATTGTTAGTGTGTGTGCACAGTGACTGCCCAGTGATGACCTTTTTGCGTGCTCCGTTTGTGTATGAGACAATGCTGAGCCAACCTCAGAGAAACATTGGCTGGAGAGCAACCCTTGCTCTAATGTATGTAGATGTATTCCTAACTGAGGGATAGCTTTCTTGGTAATTGCTATATCAATCTGTGCACTGCTATCCTTGCTGTCTCATTTCGGGCTCTCTCTTATTTCTCTCCTGTTTTCCTCTCTTGCACCTCACACGCGCGCATTCCGACACACGCGCATAGTCTGTCAGTCCCTCCCTCCTCACCGACCCTCTTTTTCCACTCTCCTTGACTCACATTGATTCAGCACTCGAAGGTGTCGGTGTTCAACACATTCTTGGTTGCTTGTGAAAGACTGGCAGCGTATCCCGATCATCCAGCACCCACCGCTACCTGCAGGGGAAGGTCGGACATTAACATGCACAAATTCATGATCATTTACAGATGCGCACAGCCCCAGAGCATTAATAACAGCATCGAACACAATGCCAAGTGGCAGTGGTATTGACAAGAAACCTGTTGTGTTCAATACAACTCCAAACCCACAGTCATTTTCACCTTGGCTGAGCCACGTATAGCCCAGAGGTGCACCACTAAATTATGACATCCCCTGCCTGCCGATTTTAAAACTCTGCCTCATTCTCCAGGGACAGATGCACCTGTCAAGAGAAATATTATTAGGGGGACTAAGCTGAAGTAATGGGACATGACCAGGGAGATAGGGAACTATTGGCTTGTTTGTTGCTGTACAGTAATTAGCCACTGCCTGTCTGGTCTTGATGGCACTAAGGCATCGGTGATCTATGGAGGACGCAGAAGGAGAGTGGAATGTGTTTCAGGAACAGGACTCAAGAGATCCATACTAGTTAAAGTCGGACCCTATAGCCTCACTCTAGGTCCATTTTTGCCCAGCCTTTCCCTTTCCTTTTTTTCCCCACGCAGCTCAGTTTGCACCTTTGAGGAATAGCTCAGCTCCTCTTGTTTATCTCCAGTTATAGATTTAGTCCTTTTAGATAAGTCTGACTAATGTTCTGCCAAGGCACTTTGGCAGTTTGGAATTTACATGTCTCGATAATGCACACTACATTGCGAAAAAGTACTTGAGTAGGGGATTTATCATAATTCATCTGATGGTTTATCATAACAATACATCCTCAAATATCCCCAGACTTGCAAGGTTGTCTCTTTAATTTATCACTGTTAGTATTGCATGTTATAATCAAAATTCACAGTGTTTTTCTTGGCTCACGTTCTCAGTTGGAGGGAAATAAATAATTAAGGTAGTGGTTGGAGTATATTCTAACCCCTCTCTCCGCATATGGACAGCTACCCTAAATTAAATGGAAACAGCAACCAAAGTGAAATACCTCCCTCTATCTTCAGACCTCTTACAGCATAACACTCTTTGCAGCTGATTTCTGAGTGGGTGCAGCAAATTACTTTTTCTAAAGGTATCTTGCCTTCATTCCAGTCAAGGTCTTTTCGGACAGAGCCCAAGCTGCCCACCTTGCTCACTCAGCTTCGTTCGATCACATGGATGCAAAGGAATGCCGTCTCTTGCACATGCATTAGTTGTACTGTATGCTAGCACACCGAGACAAACAAAAGGCAGTTTATGTTGTAACATATTATTTAGTTTGCCATTGGAACAAAGGTTCCTCAGATCAAACGTGTCTAATATAATTCAAATACATTCAAATGTATAGACGGAAAGCCTGGAAACATTGTCTCTGATTAAGGCCATGTCACTGTCCTTGCTAGCAGCCACACATAACTACTGTACCTTTCAAAACCTCCTGATAACTTTCTGAACTGCACACCTTCCTCCCACACATATCCTTGCAACACTCTGTGAATTAATATGGACATGCGCATACTTACACACAAGCACATAGTCCTGTTATAGAATTCAACGGAATATATCAGGCAGGGAAACTCCTGGTGGATTTCAGACAAAACCTAACCAAAGGATTATAAATGAGCTGCTTGTCTGATTTTCAGTATCCATGTTGCTAGGATAAGCTCCCTACCCCAAAACTGACTGTGTAGAAAATGCAAGGGAGTTTATTTTCTCAAAACAACATTCTACAGTCATTCCCTAGTATGGATATTTAAAAGGACCTAAAACAAGGTAAACATGCTAAAAAAAACTGTCCCCGGACTCAAAACATTTTTTCAGTAATTTGACACATCCATAGGAACTTCATTCTGCATTGGATTGTGAAACTTTAACATGTAGCGGCAGCCTTTGTTTAATTATGCTTGGTGGTAAGTATCTAGCAAGCATTAATTTACACAAGGCAGTGTTTTTTTATAGACTGATAAACCTGAGGCGTAGAGTGGGTGTACAGTCTCTCAGGGGACGGGTGAGTCCTTCACAGCCTTCGGTAGAGATAGTGGCATTGCCTTGGGGATTTTCCAGACACATGTGCAAGACATTTAATTCGCAAGGGGTTTAAGGCAGTAACACTTCAATTCAAAGTTGGCTTACTTAAGTTTCCTGCTTAAGTTCTGTAGATAAGTTGGTAGATACATAGGAAAGCTCATTCTCAGCCAAGGGCTACAAAGGTGATTTGGAATGTGGAGTGCCAGATCAGGCCAACATTCCTGTGTGTATTATGTCAAAGGATTTAAGGTTAGTTCTTGACTGGATTTATAAACAAAGAGATACATAAAACGTACAGATAGGAAGAGTTAGCTTAACTGGAGCTGAAGATAAAGCAGCTAAAGGAAGTACTGACTGAATTAATTAGACATTATTAATTGTGTGCTACTATTCCTCAGCAGGACCTTTCTTTCCTCTCCCCTCAACTTTAGGCATTCATAAAACAATACTTAAACAGGCTGGCTAGGATCTAGATAGGCAAACCAACCCATAGCTAAGTCTGCCTGTTAGAGTAGCGCAGCACTCAGAAACTCTCTAATTTCCCCCTGTGGCTCCCGGAATGGAAGAGAGATGCCCCCTATCCCTGATCTACGTTCGGAAGAAGCCCTAATGGACCAGGGAAGTTGCTTAGATGATCGTAGCTTTGTTGACAGGCCAATTTAGCTGTCATTTTGAGATAATGCAGTGCTTTGTGGCAGTAAGTACAGCCGCATACAGCAATGAGCCAAAGCCCAACGCTCCCAGTTCCTAAGTGAAGCCATTTATTCTCCTTTGGTTGTTATTTATATTTCTCAATTCATAAGAAAAAAAAGAGAACATTTCTAACCTCAAGTTGGTCCTTGTTATATAAAAGTTAAAACTTTTGCATGCTATTTTTAATGAAAAATGCTTCATCAGGCAAACAAAGACACAACTAAAACATTAACTTCCCTGAAGAACTAGGGGAGGGGTTCCCATTCCACAAAACGTCACGTTTAAATTCTCATCAAAATGCATGTTTGATAATCTCTGGGTTTACATGTTGGGTTCAGGAGGTATTTTCTTTTCAACTTGAGAGTTGATGAGATAATATTCCGTAGTGATAACTTGGAATAGAATCAGATGATGCCTCTCCTCTAATCAGCATAGCTTCCTTTGGTAAAGACTTATTTTGCAGCAAGGAAATTGCTGTCTTCTCATACCCTTGCCTTCCTGGAATTATGTCTTCATCTTCTGCGTTTTTCCCTTTTCTGTTGTGCATAAATCTTGTAATGGTGCCTGCTAAAGCATCCCCAGTGTGTACATTGCCATTCTGCACAGTAGTTTTTCTCTCAGTTTCAGCCTCAATGGCATCCAATAGCAAATATGCATTGGCTGAGGGTTGTGAGCTCCCTCTGTACTTTGCAAAAGCCGCTGCAGCTAAAATGAGAAACTTTTGAAAATGATCTTTACTTCCTTCTTGCCAAGACCACTGGCTGCCTGTTCCCCATTGCCTCCCCACACAGAAGTAAATACCCAGTTGCAAATCCATTGGTGGATGTTCTGCTGATACATCCCTTCTCAATTAGCTAATCATGTGAAACCCAAACAGAAGATTGGACATCAAACAAATCATTGCAAATCTTGAGTTAAAGACCATGATGTAATCTGCCTGCATAAAAACAGTGAGCGGTTTCACTGATCTAAAGCTTTGAAAATAATAAAGTGAGTGATGTAGAAAATGTACTGCCGGTCTTGTTCTTTTTTTGCTGCCTTTGCATCAACCACTAATTCCATTAAATGCTAGTTCAGTGGGGTGTCTGGTACTACAAATGACAGAGCCATGTTTCATGCTGTGCCTCTGCCTCATATCCTGCTATTGTAGCATTTGTTCTTCACTGTTCTATCAAAGTTAATTTAATTTGTGAAAGAAGCTGGCAGCTCTTATGATATGAACATTATGGAATAAAATAAGCATCCATAACAATACAAATATTTAAAAATATGTAGAGCCAGAAGTAGAAGTCTTATTTCATCTTTTGTCCCTGGGCAGATGTTCTTTAAATAAACAAATACAAGTCTACATCCGTTCTTTTTGCTAATAAAATGTTTTGTATCCTTTAGGTCTAACAGACTTGTTAAAACCCTTAAAATTTCCTTTTAGGTATTTTTTAAACTCTTGTATTTTTTAAATACATGTTTACTAGCTATTGTATAATTTCCTTCTTTTCCCCTGTGTTTGCTGGTGCATATTTGCTTTCACAAGTGCTTTATGGCCACCTAGTTGGAATAATGTAAAACCCATTGACAGGACTGTATCTAGCGCTCGTTCGTCCTTGTGCGCATGGAAAGAATAGCGGGACCCATTCATCATAATAAATGCTACTACTGGAGGTCAAACACACTACCGGCTGTGGCTAGTGGGTAGGATGGTCGTCAACTGGAGTGCAGGGTCGGTGGTTCAAAGTGTCCCTGGGCAAGACACTGAACCCTAAATTGCTCCCGGTAGTTAGCTTGCACCCTGGGTGGTAGCTGCTTCTATCGGTGTAATGTGTGTGTGATTGGGTGAATGTGTACAAAGCAATGTAAATCGCTTTGGGTCTGTGAAAAACCAGGGTAAAGTGCTATATAAGTGGAGTCCATTTACCATTGTACCGTAGACTTTTAAAAGCCAACATGAACTCAAATGAAATTATGAATATTGGACTGATGAGTTCTTACATCTTGTACAGTAAAACAGTTGGTTGTTCTCAGCATGTGTAAGACATATAGTACATCGATCTAACACAATTGTTGTTAAAGGTATACTGCATAGAAGGAAACATTCAGTTGGACTGTAAGGGCCAGATCCTATCTCCACACTCCATCGGTCAAATCAGTTAACAGTTTGTGTGCTATCCGGTCCTGCGGTGAGGGCACTGTCCCACATATACATTGACCAATGTAAAACCCAGGTTTCAAAAATCTCGAATCTTCCTTGGTTTTTCCTCCGCACATAAAGTAAAACAACCTCTGACCTCAATGTTCTTATGGATCTTTTTTTTCTGAAGTCCCAGAAGCTGCAGCTGATTTGGACAAAAGTGAAAGGGCCTGGGTTATTGTGAGGGACAGAGGCAATGTGTAGCAGAATGGTTTCTATTGACAGGGTGGCAGTGAGTGAGGTTTGGGTTATCGTTTTGCTAGACAGAATTTGAAAAAGCAGCGAATGAAATGAGAAGTGCATTCATATTCAAATCGGGACAAGTCCCCATGTGCATGTACGGTTTTCAATTATGGGGTGGTATGTATATTTATGTCTGCTCCAAAGGAAACTGGACAGGGTCTCTTGATGCCTTTGTAAGGCTGAGCATATGATGTTATTCTGCTGACAGTCTGAGGCCTGTAGTTATATTGCCAGGCAGTCAGATAAAGAATTTGCATTAATATGACTTTATATATGTATATACTGTGTGTGTGTGTATGTGTGTGTGTGTTTGTGTATGTATATATATCATGTTACTTTCAAACTAGTAAAAGCAGGTTTAATGTAAGGTTTACATCATTTAAGGTTATTTGAACACTTCCTCACTCTACACAGGTTTTGAGGTAGTGTTTACAGTTGGTTCAGTTACCTGGTGTAAATACTAAGCAACAACTTAATCTGCGCATAACAACTTGTTTGGTTTGGTGTCATTTTGATTCAATGATGCATTGGTCTCCAGTCAGTGAACAGACTGGTCGCTGAACTCCAGATACCTATATTGCTAGTAATCTCTCAAGGATTTCATCCCCACAGGCAATACAAGAGTAAGACATACACATACATGTAGATGAATAACTATTTGATGCCCTATACCACAACTGTCCATCAGTTTTTAACACACAATTGTACTGCAGCTGCTGCACTGAATGTAAAAGCTCTTGTTACTGTGTGTCTGGCTGCCTGTCAGATAGCACAACAGGAGATATACGGTGTCATGGCAACACCTCTGGCTACGCAGACAGTAGTGTGTATACTGTGTGTAAGGTAATTCCTTCTGGTCACCGTGGCAGTTCAGACACCTTGCAGTATCGTGAGAGACTTTAATCTTCATTAAGACACAGGGGCATCAGTGTTCAACCCTTCTACAGAGCATATGAGAGGCTATATTCAAGCCAGTGCTGAGTAATCAGTAAAGTTCTCTTTGCCCTCCAACCCCTTTTCTCCTCGGCATGTTATGCTTAATAGTGTTTATCATGCATTGTAGTTTCAGTAAACTCTGGTTAATGAATGGTAACCCCATCTATCTGAAGCATAGTTCTTTCTTCAGTCTTTTACCTTAACCTTGAGTTTCCTTACATGTTCAACCTTTTGCTATTTCTTTTCGCAGTCGCTAAAGCTCCACAGGGTCGTAAGGTTACAGCCAGGAATGAACTGCCATGTCATCCACTATCTCTCCACTCCTAATGTTCTATATGTGGGCATCTTCTCCAGAGTCCAATAACGCAGGCTTATAACATCTGCCTGCTACGTGTTGCTCCCCTCAGCTGGAGTCAGGGACACTATGAATCCCACTTCCCACATACACTCACAGGATCATGCAGCCCTACTTGAGGCTCCCCTAATTATCATGTAGACAGCTACACAGCACAGACACGTCTTTTGGCTGAGGGATGAAGTCATGCATCTAACTGAGAAATTACATCTGTGTACTGGTACAGGTCTCTGTATCTAAATGTTTTTTTCTAGGAAAACGGGCAACTTTATATCTCTTCCTAGTGGGTAATGTGTAAAGAGCACCTAGGGGTCCTCTTTCGGGTTGGAACAGGTCTGTCACACCTGATGGGCGAGATAACATAAAATGCATTATTGTGTTATTATTTTATTTTTCTTGTTGCACTGCTATTGCTGTGAAGGCAGTATGTGGCTGGAAAGAAATGGCACTATCAGTGCTTTCAGTTATTGACATCTTGTCCTTAGCTAGACTGTGAAGGCCACTGTCACATATATCTAGAGATTGGTTCTGAGAGCGAGGGAGGCATTTATGTAGGTAAACTGATCTTATGGGTAACACAGAGTCATTAAAACTGAGCCAGAGGTCAGTTAATCGCCTCTTCTTTCTAGATCACTCTTGCTGAATCTCAGAAGGCTATTTGATGTGCATTCGTTGTCCTTGTGCTTCATCAATTCTTGTTTCGTTTGCTGTTGTTAGACAGCAATCATAATCACGGTAGTGACTACAATGAGTCTCTCTTGGGGACAAAACACCTTGGAGATTGGTGCCAATGTCTCAGTGGATAGCTATATGTTCCCTTCTCTGGGGCTATTAATCAAGCGCATTGGTAGAGACATTTTTATTTTAAGGATAACAGCTGGATATAGTTTTAAAAAAATAGATGAAAAGCAGCACTGGTTATTTGTGAAAGACATTGAGAAAATAAGAAGAAAAAAACCCACTGACATCATTGATGTAACCTGCAGCAACATTTTTACCTCCTTTTAAAATGAACTCCCAGGTATAAAGTAACAGAACAGGCTGACTTTCAGAGACATTGATTTCACCTATCTCCCGAACACATCGAATGAGATTAGTGGGGAAGACGGCAGGTGTGCCTTTGCTGATGACCCACAGTATGTCTCCTACTTTAATAAACTGGACACCGCTGTCATATCATACTCTGTACTACTTGCTCCTACTCGTTTGGCAGCTTCCACCTGGCAGGATCATAACAACACTGATTGGCATTCATTGTGGCTTATCGTTAAAGAAAGCACACTTAAACCTGTATTGTGAACCCAGTAACTCTGTGACAATACACCTGCTGTTTGACTGTCAAAAGTGGTGACATTTAATCATCATTGTCGTACCTTAATCAAGAAAGTTCAATATAATACAGATCTCTGTCATTGACTCGTTGATTACGTTCAGTTTGTATGGGGTTGACGCCGTGTGCGTATCAGCCATTGCAGCAGTCCCTCTGGGGAGCCATAGTTGTGGTGAGGTGGTGGGGTAAAGCGAAATATCTATAAATGAGACTTTAAGATACAACAGTTGAGATTGTTAAATACCCTTCAGCCAGGATGATCACACGTTGACAGACAACCTCATGGACATAAAGCAGTCAGTTCATTGGTTAATAACTAAGAGGCAAAGACCTGCTCTGATTAAGAAATTAGAATCATTGTGTGACTGCTTGCACTTGCACTAAAAGCTTCATTTGACATGCAGTTTGCTCACTGGCCTTAATGGCTGTAACTCCAGGGGGAACTTATGGGGGAAAAAAGCTTGTTAAGTCCGTCATTTCAAAGTAGAGGGGAACGTTCTTTAAAAAAAACAGTGGTGGCTGTGGAAGAAGTAAAGCTTAATTTAAATGATATCAAAACGTCTGAGTAAAAAATGTGTGTTGGAAAAACCAGGGACTATTCTGATACAGTACATTCAAAATATCACAACTGTCATTTCAAACCAAAGGTTTTTCTTTTTGTTATGTAGTGTTCTTGAGATCACAGGGTGATAGGAATATTTCCAATATTCTCAAGCCATCACCCAATACAGTGAAATATTGGAGACTGTCAAGTGTGTCGTGCCAAACCCTGTTTCCCACCCCCATCCAGTGCTCCCCTGCAGCTTACTGTGGGTCCTCGTTCACACTCCACTGCTAGAAAGGATGGGCATTGCTCCAACTACCATTACCTAGGCAGGCAAGGAGCTTTCTTGGCCTTATTATGCTACTGTACTGTATGATTTATTATTATGTCTATGTGCATCTGCTACATTAATAAACATCCGGGCACACACTCATAATTTAACCTACGCAGCTTTGAATACAAGCTATATCATACCTTCAGTATCATGAGCACCGCAACTGAGGATCATATTAGTTTAGAGTACACAGTTTTGGTGATTGCCTTTTTCTGGGCCCCTATGTGCTACTCATTATATAGCATGACCATTCATTTGTTCAAAGACAGGTGACCTTCAGCTAGTTGTGTGCACCTAAATAAAGAAAGTGAAGAAAAGAATAATACTCTCACTTTTTTATAGTACAGTGCAGAGATGAACTTAAAAAACAGCGAAAACCACTATATTTAATCGACAATAGGTAACTAGGATTTGCGTAGATCTGATGTGTCAAGCTTTGAGTCTGTAAGTAGCCTGCTATGGTTGAGTTGTTATGATTTAGAAAATGCCAGCCATCACATTTCGGTTGTAATATTAGGTGTTTACATAATATCCATGGCACATAAGTTTAGCTCCTCAGTCCAAGTGTCTAGTCAAAGCTGAAGTTAGCCCTTGATAGTTAAATTTTCTTTATGCTAAATAATATTAGCAAGGCTTATGCTTTCGTAACCACGACTAATTCATCAACGGATGGTGTAGAAGTGATGCACATCTTAAGATGCAGACAATGGATGGGGTTACTTTTTTAGTTCTATTCCCAGACCTGTCATTGCAAATATGTCTGATCTGGGAAAAGGGAAATAAATAAACAAACAAACAAAATCATATGTCTCACGTTGAAAATCGCTGTTTATTGTCTGCTATCACTGTTTTACTCTTGGAGCAAACATATGAAGGCAAACAAATAGAAAAATGTAAAGCAATGAAATGCCAAGTAGTGCAAACCCAGGGGAACAAGTTACAGTTGCAATGAGACAGGCATACTGGTTTACTGAAGAGGGATTGTTGATGACTCGCCTGAAATTAACATTCTAGCAGTGTGCATTTGAACATGAGTTGTAGGCATATTTTAAGAAAGCATCAGAGAACCCAATTTGTCAGTGTCACGTAAACATTCTGACTATACTGGAAGTTATTGTTTTCCCCTTATCAAGTTGATTATATGCATAACCATGATATATCCCCTTAGGTATAGCCTACATGAGGTAGGTCACATT
Organism: Ammodytes marinus; assembly: GCF_949987685.1. Taxonomy (NCBI): domain Eukaryota; kingdom Metazoa; phylum Chordata; class Actinopteri; order Uranoscopiformes; family Ammodytidae; genus Ammodytes; species Ammodytes marinus. The sequence continues at coordinate 13,548,168 of NC_137235.1, read as the reverse complement.
CAAACCTGTCCTACTTAGTTTAATCATTAATCAAGATGTCCTTACCACTGGGAATAGTTTTACCTCTTAATATGTGTATGAAAGTAGTGCTGGTAGAAAGTATACCCAATTATTCTGTATGTTTTGCAGCTCTTTTTGGATCTAGTGTTCAGTATTCCCACACTGTATAAACACGCTGATGACATCTGGAGAGTAGAGTCATACTGTTGACTGATTACGTCCCTGTTGGTGGTTGAGACGGCTTTTGCTTTTTGTTCAAAGTGCAGCTCTAATTAACATGTGTACAGCAATTCCAATCTTGTTTGTTTCAAAGAGGCTTCAGAAAGCATTTGTCGGTGCACATGTTTTTTAGAAGAGAGTTGTTCTAGGCAGTATTGCTATTTCAAACTGGACACAGTGAGCTGAATAGGGCATCAACTCACTATTTTAGGATTACTGCACATTTAGCTTGATTTTCTGCTGGTTATACTACTTTACTAATTCATGTGTCTTTGCATTTCTCTGCTCAAATTGGACCCTCTTTTGCTTTTCTTTTATTCATTATTTAAGAACGCTTTACTTTTGATTTTGAATGTGATGTTTGAGTTTCATATTTACCGTTCAGAGGACATTTTGCTATGTTCCATAGAAAATTCATGTTTATAACATAGCATGTAGCTGCAACAAGAAGGACAATACCACTCAAATTAATAATTCATATGGTCCTCCAAGTACCACGGAAAGACAATTACAGGCATGAGCATCTTTACACAAAGTCGAACTTTATATTTAAGGTCAAGCTTCTGTACATTCTGGATGAGGTTGCATTTGTGTGGTAACACTTGTGAAAAATAACCAACTTTATAACTGTAAATCCTGTGATCTGTAAATCATTGCCTTTTTGTTAATTAACATTCAAATGATGACTGCCAGGTCAATCTTTACCCTGATACTTGCTCTTAACACGTTGTTGATGGTACCCAGTATGTGGCGATGTTAACGTCAAGATTGTCATTTCAGAGCTGTACTTGCATATAAAAATGAAACAAAATGCCGTTTCTCACTAGCGCCAACAGTGTTAAAAAAAAATAATATCTTGGCTAGCTGGTCCATAGTCACGTTATGGTCTGGTTCATCTCTGGTTTCATATTCAAAAGTGCTGTATTCAGCCTTGATGTCATTCCCCCTGCTTATGTCACCTGTGGTTGTGCATCAATCACTGCTCAAATGTATTAGCGGGCAATTATTCCTATATGTGTGTGTGTGTGTGTGTGTGTCTGTTGATCCCCACCCCATTCTACACTTGTATTTGAGTGAATCACGTCACATTTCATAGGTCATGTGTCTTAAGCATAATCATCCAAAACGTGCTAATGTCTCATCCGGTCTTAAAGGTAGAAACACGCAAACGTTGCATCCAGTCCCGATGTACAGTATACCTCTTGTTTGACATCCTAAGAATCAAATGTATACTCTTTGCTCAGGTGTCCTACTGTTTTTGTTTATTAAAGATTTAGAACCACTTTAGCTTACCTTACAATATAGAGACATGGTGAAGGCTCACCCTTGAAATATTTAGTGTACTCCATGCGGTCTGCTAAGTAAATAAATTAGGAAGCAGAGGAACACATACTTTATTAATTCCTCTGGGGGAAATTCATTTTATTTTTTCCCCATTTGTTATTGTTTGTACATACACAAAGAGGGAGAAGAGATGTCACTAAGGGGGGCACCTTTTCAACCCTTTAGATGGATAGATGAAAACAAGTATTCACAGCTGTTTGTCTTACTTATACTTCGGGTATGGTACAATACTAAGACCAAAATTTAAAAAGCTGATTTGTAAGATTCAATCAAAACACCACCTGTATAACAATATGACTAGGCATTTAACACACAGATCAATAAACCACCAAATAAAATACATGATTATATAGAAAAAAGTATTCACTTATTTTCTGATGTGCATCATATACCAGCTCTTTTGCTATATTCATACACGTTAAGCGTAGGTATGGAGAAATGCTGCACATACATAACTTATGGTGGCCAATTTCTACAAATGTGGCTTGTGGATTGTCACTTTTCAAAAGTTTAAATAATATGTAGAGAAAAGCTATGCAAGGATTCCATCAATGGAAAAAGAAAAACCAAAGCAGATGTACATTTGCGCTGTGCAAATTGCGCACCATATATAATATGCCTATTGATTCTGCTCTGCTATGTGCTGTAGTAAAGATAGGTCGCCTTGGAAACAATTAAGCCCCTGTAGACCGCGAGCATCTTGTCTTTTTTACTCGCGCGAATCACCATTCTCTGCAGCCGTCACCGGCTCTGTTGTTTCTCTCTCACCGGCTCGCCGAGGCTCTGGCACGCTCGCGCTTCAGCTGCGCTCCAACTCCCCGGTTCACTCGTAAACTGAAATTCCGAGTCGGGGACAGCCCTACTGTGAAACATAAGCAGCCAAGGATGTATGAATATAATAAGTTTTTTTTGTGCAAAACGATTGATAGCCGCTCAACTCTTGACTAAACTGTAGGCTACATAGATACATGATACAACTGGTTTGGTTAATAAACTAGTGAGCGGTTGGATGCTGGGTCTGGGGCGATTGTGTGACGTTTCGCCAATATGTGTCCCCACCAATATGAACATCAAAGTTACGCCACTGAGTCTGCATCCAGTAAAGTGTAATTAACATATTTTAATTAATTAATGAAGGGCTAGGTTTCATTTCAACATTGGGGGGGGGGGGGGGACACACATTAAAAGCGGGAGTCTGGGGGTAGTCCCCCCGAAAAATGTGTGGTTCAAACACTTCATTTTGTGCTTTCTGGTAAATTTTTATGCAGTCATTTGTGTCTTCAGTATTTATTTATGATGTACATGTTAAGGAAAAGAAAACTAGCTCCCATTGACGCAAATCTAATAGAATATAAATCAGTAAGGCACTGAGACATTCTGTATTGCATTCAAATAGTTATTCTACTTTATTGTTCAAAACTTTCTGCACATTGAAAACGTATCACCTTTTTGGAGTGTTTTTGTGTAGGACTCACTACTCGTGATGCAGCAGAAGTGTTAACTATTATGACACTATACATCAGAAACAAACAGGGTGGGCTATCAGCAGTCAACTAGGCCAGGGGTCGGCAATCTTTTCTACTCAAAGAGCTATTTGGGACCGCCTCCCAATAAAAAGAAAGCACCCGGAGCCACAACCCATTATGACATCATATATACGTATATATATATATACATATAACCTGTATGCCAGGGCTATTCAATAGGCGGCCCGCGGGCCAGGTGCAGCCCGCGAAGGAATATTTACTGGCCCCCGCCTTGACTACCGACCGTCCCAAAAAAAAAAAATAATAATCTTTTTTTTTTTTTTTTTTTTTTTTAGTGGTGCACCATCAATGTACTAGCACGTGTGATGTGTGCTTTTGCATGGTCATAACTGCACGAAAGGCCGCGATCTGCAGTAAATAAATGTGCACATGTGTCTCCAAGCTTTTCTCTATCAGCTGCTCTGTGTATGCAGCTTTGCGGGCGCGATTGTACCGCAGTGTAAGTGTATTGTCCATTATTTGTATTTAGTGTGTCTGCATAATATTGCACCAGTAGAACTTTGCATGTTTGCACAAAATTTGTACCTTCACATAGCAAACAAAATTGCACAACTGTAAAGTCAGTGTCTGTAGTTTTGTTTGTATTCAAATAAGCAGTTGTTTATTTCTGTACTGTGCATTGGCATCTTTGAGTTAAATACAGCCAAAAAACCAACAATAACTATAGAAGAGTAGCTACCCCCTTCCCTCTTTTATTTGATTTAATTTTATTTCTTTGTGTGTTTTTTTTTCATATTGATTGTTTGTTTTTGTTTCTTGTGGTGTGTGTTTCGTGTTGTTGGGTGTGAGGGTGGGATGTGGGTGGGGTATGTTCGGGAAACAAAGGGGAAACAATTTGTACTCGTTGTGCTACAATTCCGTTGTTACTAACATTTAAAAAAACCTTTGAAATAAAAGTTTTATTTTAATGTTACAAGTTTACCATGATCTTCAAATTCAGAATTATATTTTAAAATGAACAAACTAAAATAAAATAGAATTTTAATAAAATACTCATTATTTATTTTCCAAAGTCACAAAGAGCCACAACAGAAGGATGAAAGAGCCACACGTGACTCCGGAGCCACGGGTTGCCGACCCCTGAACTAGGCAGATAGTTCCATGGCTATCAGCAGCTAGCTAACGTTAGCTTGTTAGCTAAACTTTAGGCAAAAGAGTTAGAAACCAGATAATGTTAGCATCCATCCTTAGACACTTGACCTAATCTAATTCACCTTGAAGGTGAGAAAGTGCATCGTATTGGGTTTAACAAGCTCACTATCTAACAACTTACATTGGGACCACTTCACTGCCTGCTGCACTGCGGGAGGCTGACCAGCCGTCTGCAATGAGAGGCAGAGGCCAGCCGAACGTCGGCAAGTTTAAGATGGTACGGTCCACTGTAGGGGTGTTATTATTAATAATTGGGGAATGAATATAAACAATTAGGAGGGATATTTAAGTGTTTCGACCCATGTACTGTATTTACTGTTACGGGGGACGCATCCCCTCCGGGCGTTTCAATAAAAAATAAAAAAATTATTATATAATATTTATAATAATAATAATAATAATAATTTAGCTATATATATATCTTTTTAATAATTCATAATTCAATGCGGGCCGCCAGATATGTTTCTGCGGGCCGCACTTTGAGAACCACTGAATTAGAGTGGGTTATGAGTAATGCCCCTCATGGGCCAGTATGGGCAGGGCTGTGTCAAACTGCATAACAGTCACAGCCAAACATCCCTCATACCCTGGAATGGGGCCACCAGAGGCAATACAGTGAAATGTCCAAGACTTTAAAACTTCCCTTTTAAAAACACATAGTTGTGGAAGACACACTTGACAAAGGCTGACATTTGCCTTGCCTTGTCTAAATGCCCCAAAGTGGGGTCAAACTAATAACCTCGGCCTTTGCAGGGCAAACATAACGTTGCCCCTGGCCCTGATACACTGTCAAAATTAACATTCATATTGAAGCCTAAAACCTGACCTAGAATAACTAGGAAACTTAACTCTTTTCATAGGCCTGGAGGTAAGATGTGTTTAACTGAAAACAGTAAGAAAGCTCCACACCATTTGTAAATTTGGAAAACCATTTTAATATGGAAATAAGTGATAAGTTGACACCACACTTGCCAACAAATGGCTGTATACTCTGTCAACTTCCAGAGGGAAAAGATAAATTAAACATTAAACTTGTATATTTGTAAATTCCTTTTAGTCTAAACATGCTGTATGTGGAGGGCATTTAGGAATGCATTGTCAACAAAAGGCAGTCGTCATTATGATGTGCCACAGTATATGACAAAGCTTTGAACAGCTGGATAGCTCATCACTACTGACTGCCAGAGTACCTATTTGCAGACCCATGGAGAAACGGACCTCCACCGGAAGCACGATGGGGCCACGCCCCAAACTCATTTCATTGGTCAGAATTGTAACCTACTCTGAGTTTGTTTTCACTTTACGCTGCAGCTCCGACTGAAGAAAGAGTGTCACTGCCACAACGCGAGCCTGTACAGTTTAAAGCAAAATCACTCCATAGAAATCTCCATCGGATGTTTTTATCATTTCCTGATGATTTTACGTTTGATCGATCATTTATCTGATCAGTAGCGTAGTTCTCAGCCCTCGTGCCGTTCATATGCGGCCACCTTACACATTGTGAACATGCTCTACATTCAGATTAATAAACCTATTGTATTGTATGTAGCCTATCTAATTATTTATTTATTTATTTATTAACAGGAGTTTTTTAACGTCTGTGCCAATGAACATAGGCTATTTATGTCTGGTTGAAATGTAATTCTGCGGCTGCACGCGATCGTTACTGTTCACTTGCGTGATCACAAAGTCACAGACGAGCATTGATCGTTCAATAGCCTAATATGAATATAGAAATTATATAATAATTAAAACTGTGATCACTAGAGGACAAGGGATCTGATAATAAATCAATCAGGATCTAGAATGGAAACTGTCACCTTATGTGTCAGACGTTAATGTCTTTCAACCCACTTTTTAAAATTAGCTGTTTATTTTAATGTGGTGGCACTTTTTGTGTTTTATTTATAAGAGTTTATATTTGTATGTGATTGACCTACTTGTGATAATTGTGAATTAAAGAGACAGATTTCGGAAGATGTACACACAGCTTCGTTACTTGATTCATCTTCTACCTCAACATCTACTTTTTACTAGTGATGGGTCGTAATGTGCTGAGGCTTCGGAGCGTGTGTCGAGTAATCCCGGAACTTTTTGGTGAAGCGCGTATCGATGCTTGTATCGTTTAGGGCGAATCACGTGACTGATGACGTTCGAAGCCTCGTTTGTTCAAGAAGTGCTTCGGGTATTGTGGATCCACTCGCACTTTGCGGGTTAGTGTTGGCGATTTATTGGTTTGGGAGTGATGTGGGGATGTTGTATCAACTTGCTGTGACTTTATTGTGCACCCCTGCCTCCGCTGTACCATGTGAAAGAGTGTTCCCCAAAGCAGGAGAAGTTGTTTCCAAAAGGGGAAATTGTCTGAACAAATTGTTTCTCAATAAAAATCCAATCAAATTCTTAAGTTCCACAAGCACATTCTCTGCCCCTTACCTTTTTATAACACTGCGACAGTTTGAAAATAAGTATTCCTGTCATTATGAGTAATTCAAAGTTTGACAAAAAATATTTATTGATAGATGTATTAGATGTATATGTTTTATCATGTTTCATACCCATAATAATACATCAAACAAAATATGAGTTGTATTTATATGAATTAATACATGAACAATAGGCTACATGAAATGCATTTATTAAGGTGTCTTGATTTATTTACTTGTCAGTCACTCATTCCCATGGCTGCACTGTTGCAGGACAGTATTGAGTGTATTACAAATTGATAGAATTATCTGGCTATTCAACACTGTTTGACCAGCAGGGGGGGTTGTAATTGTGTTCAAATCGGTTCAAATGAAGCCTCGAGAAATGAACCTTTTTGTGAACCATTTGGCTTTAAGGCTTCAAGGCTTCAAAAAGCTTCATCTGGCCATCACTACTTTTTACCACCGTCCTGGCCACTTGGGACCCTTAACAAACTGACTTATTTTACTGTCTACTAGCACCATAATCGGTGGAAACTGTGTCTTGTTATTATTCACCGCTAGGTGAACGCCGGCAGTAAAACAAAACAAAAAAGAAACGCTGGGTGATCGCCGCCATTAAAACAAAACAAAGAAGACATTGTGTGCTTCCGGTGGAGCTCCGCTTCCCCATGGGTCTGCAAATAGGTGCCTCTCACTGACTGGAGTACAGGAGATCAGGGTTCGATTCCCTGTCAGGGGGCAGCAAGTCCAGTGTAGGCCTTTCGGCATGGTCCCTAATGCTATATGTTGAACACAAGTTACTTTGGAAAAAAGTTAAACTAAAATCTAATGTAACATGATTTCTCATCAATACTAGTAATGTTGTAATTGTGTTAGGCATTACATTTCTTAGTGGAACATAATGTTTTCAATATATATATGTTTACATTGAATCCTTTTGGAATTTATCATTAATATTTTTTTCCAAATAATGCTATTCCTGTTGATTTAGCAAAAATACCTTTTATAACAATTATCTGAGCTATGATATAATATAGAGGTAATGGCCCTCATTTATCAAACTTGTGTGGAAACTGGTGCAGATTCTGGCGCAAATACCTCCCTACGCCAGGTGTCGCGTAGGATTTATCAAACAGTCGTATCTCGCCAATCTCAGCGTACGCCAGCCCATTATTGATAAATGCGGCGGCTGAAAACAATCGTATCACGCCCCTATATTTCAGTTTAGAGGCCTCGTCCAGAGGTTTTACGACATGGATATGTGAATTACGGCACAGAAGAGGAACTTCTCTGAAGTAGAAATTGACAGAATAACAGCGAAAGTAGTAAAGTAAAAAATAGTTTCATTTCGGAGCATTACAAGCGGCACCAAAGAACGACAGAAGGCAGCAGTTAGGAAGGAAATAACTGCTGCGGTCAACAGCGTTGGTGTTGACAGAAAACGATCTCCAGCTGAGGATTTTGCATTTGAGGTTTACATCAGTAGGCTATCGCTCAAATGCTATAAAACAGCATATACAATTATATGTCGCCATTTCTTTACATAGATGAAGAAAAAGTGGTCTGACTCAAAAATCGCCACTAAAAAAAGCGTGTTGCTGTTCTGAAATTCAACCAACTGGGGGTGCGGGCATAATATAAGTGGTAGAGGAGAAAAAGACGCACCAACTGTCCGATAATGGTCCCCATAAAATAAATACACGTCTGCAGAGATTTGAATGATTAGAATGTATTGGCCCGCTCGAACTAAAAATGTATTACCATCCAAAGTGAAAATAAAAGTTTTACCAAAGCTTTATATCACACCTGCATGCCTCCATGTTTTAGGCGTATCCTTGATGTAATGTACAAGTGCATTACATTTTTGAAACTCTGTAATTAATGTCATGGGTTTACAATGCTATTCCCTTTTGGCAATCTTGCTTGATTTAAGTCAGCTCCTTGCAAAGTCTAAAACAGGTTAGAAACAAATCTAGGAAGATATATTGCCTTTCATTAGAGTGCCTTTTTATGTTTAACTACTACTAGTAACTGTGCAACTTCCTGACAGTTTATTTCTTTTATACAGTTTATTTCTCATGTTTTTTAATACTTTGCTATAGCCCCTAAGTCCTTCCTTCCCCGTTTATTTTTTGTTTGATTTTTATTATTGCAAAACCATGTATTAACAGCACTTTCCTGCCAGCTGAAAAAAAAGTAGGTTAATGCTCTGTTCCTGCACTCTCTTACCTTGCATGTTATTATGCATCATTTGACAGTCTGCCACCTTGCCCCAGGATTAGACTGGCGGAGGTGAGACATAACACTGAGCCTTTGCACCGTAGCATTACCAAACACTTGAGAAAATCATCATGTATGCCACAGAGCCGCATCTTAAGGCTTCCCCCCTCAGTTATCTTTCAATATTTATTTTATTCACAGCTCAGATGAAAACTGTAATGCGACTTTTGGTTTGGCTTGGTGCATTTATTTAATTGGTTTTGTGGAACTTTAGGATGGACAAACTAAACTTCTTTTTGGCAAATGTTTCTTTGTGAATAGATGGGAAAAGGGGATATGATACAACACTATTTGCAGTGAATTGCAAGGTGCATGTCATTTCTTATGCTTCAAGCATTGGTTGGTCGTATTTACTGATCCGTAGGGTATTACTGTCTAGCCAAGTTGAACAAACCCAGATAAGTCAACACTGGAATAAATGGCTTTACAACCACATCATTCAAATTCATGTCGGAAAAACTTGGGTAAGATGAACACATGTCAGTTTGAACTCATGTCCGGTTGTCCTTTATAAAATAATCTACCAGTCAGAAACATATGTACACAAGCAGTTTTACCTCTTGTTGTGGTTGGTATCTGACAGAGAACAATATAATAGGACCTACTGTAACACATTAATTATAATTCATAAAAATAAAATATACAACATAGTATATGCCACTACTTACTTATAGTAAATGGCATCAACTGCATTTATCAACACAGATGGAAAGCCAAAACAGAATTTACCTCTTGATGCACGTCTGTCTAAAAGCAGTATGCACTATGCTTTCTGAATTCTCTCAAATTAAAGCTTACAGTACATTTCACAGGAAGCATTTGGCTAAGGGGCGTAATTCTATAGATATAATGTAAGAGTCCAGCATGACCTTGACTCTAAAAACCGTAATGCCACAAGCTGCTGTGAATGAGATATTTATTTAATGGGGAATGTGACAGTCATGTGACAATGTGCTGAAGAGGCCTATGCTTAAAAGAAGAGGGACATGAGCAGGAAGCTGTATCGTTAACATTTCACTCATTGTCTTTTTTTTTCTTCCTATGGTTGCTTACTGTTGGGGATATAAAACTTGTGTGTAAGACAAGACCCAGGTGTTAGTTCAACCAGACCAAAGAGATACAGACACAAAGATACACAGAGACAAAAGAGCTCATTTTACTTGCCAAGGAGAGTGGTTTGGGCAACAGGTGCTACGTTGTCAATCTTGTAACCAACTCTGCTGTTCCCCCTCAAACCTATTCTTAGTCATTGTAGCTGCTTTTTGGAGTGTATTTTGTAACACCTCCGGTAGTAAGTGGTCATTAAAGGATATTTTTCTCCTGCAATTCACAGAGATACGTTCAAAACGAAACTATTCTCACCTGCAACCCCTCCAAAACAAATAGTTTTGCCATGTCTAAATAATTAGCGAGGTTGTTATCAAAGGCTCTTTTGTGATTTTATTTTTGTCATCAGTAATACATGCACGTAACTTCATGAGTGCCTGCCTCATTCTGGCTTGAAAGTAGGGGGCAGACAGTAACCACTCAAACAAGTTTTTAGAGAAGAAGTCATAAAACAAATTTAAGTGGAATGGTTACTGTGGACAAAAAGCCCAGTGAAGAAATAATATAAAAACACAACCTATTTTAATTGAAATTCTTCCAAAGTAAAGCTTTTAAGTAAATATAACTCAATTATGAACTCAAATACACTTCCAAGATGGATGTTTGTAATCATAATGTTTTGCATGTGAACAAAGTGATTTAGTTGTTTGTTTTGAACAAGAAGATGCTCTTTATTTTGACTCCTATTATTTTCTCCTTGAATGGGATTCATTTCAAGACAGAAAGGCAACTTGAAATGTCTCTCTCAATATTTCATATCTCTTTTGCAAGCACAGGTCTAAGATGATTTCAGACTGTTATTGTATCTTGTTCTCTTTCAGCATGAACTCATTCTTAAAATCTGTATCAAAACCATTTGTCATGTTTCCCTCCTCAATTCTGTAGATGCAATTGAAATAAACCACTTAAAATTATTTATGCATTTATGCAGGGAAATGCACATTGTCCTACTTTTCTGATCCGCTCTACTCCCCTAATCTCCCCTAAGTGTTAAACCATTGTCCTAGTACACTGGCTGGTAAGCAGGCTCCTTGCATATTTGTTGCTTGTGGTCAACTAGAAATGCTGCTGTTGATGTGTTATCATTATCAGACATCCTACAGGCAAATGTTGTTATCTCGTCATCTCGTGTGTCACAAAATGCCATAAAATCACACTTTCATCAAAGCCTATGATGACATTTTTATTTACAGTTTATTATTGGATACCTTTTATCATTTCTGTCATCGGTTGGTCATGCTTTATAAAGCCCAGATTGGTCTATATTACTGTCCTGATTTGTACTTTTACCTTTGACCCTACAGAACAAGATCATCCTGGACCCTCTGACATTCAGTGAGGCCCGTTTCCGGCCCTCTCTAGAGGAGCGCTTGGAGAGCATCATCAGTGGTGCAGCACTAATGGCCGACTCCTCCTGCACACGTGACGACCGCCGCGAACGCATCGTGGCCGAGTGCAACGCCGTGCGACAGGCCCTTCAAGACCTGTTGAGCGAGTACATGAACAACGTGAGTTTCCTCCCTGATCGTTTGCTACTCATTAGGTGAATTGCAACTGTACACATGCTTATTGCGTGCACCTATTTGAACACAAACGCACCTTTGCCCTTCTCTACTCAATCTGGACTGCACTTCTATCAGTTCTGTTGAAATGCTGAACACCTGTCTCCACTTTATCTCATGTATACAGTATATTATTTCGATATATTGTTCCTCATGATACTTTAACCTACTTATAGATTAATCTATCTCAGCTTTATTCAACCAATCATATGTCTTTTGTTTGACATGTTGGGCTCTATTTGCACAAGTAGTGCAAACAATAATGTAAATTGATGAAAAGTCGGCACCAGGTCTACTTAAGCTCATCATGTTGTTGAACGTGTTATTATCCGTAAATGATTATCAGTAAACTCAAAAGGAGCCACTTTTTTTAAAATAATTTTTGGGGCGTTTTTCGCTTTATTAGACATATTTGGAGAGACAGAGTTGAAATGGGGCAAAGAGGGGAGGACATGCAGAGAACCGAGCAAGGATCAGATTGGAACCGGGTCTGCTGCGAGGAGGACTGAGCCTCTAGGGGGACGCTCTAACCACTATACCACAAGAGTAAATTCCAGTTCAAATGGCCTCTGATGTGCGTTTTGGCAGTATTCCATAGGTATGCATGTTGCCACTGTAAAACCTCCCGGTTAAAAATAGTATTTTCCAGTTGGTTAGCCATTTTCCTCATGTATTCTCCTGTGATTGGCACAGCTGCTTAAAGGTTATGAGATTGGCCAAGACAATGATTAATCATCACACACATCCAATTTATATTCTACTTCAACGAAACCTTTTGTGCATACTGAGCCGTGAGTTGTGTGAGCTTTGTCTGCATGAGCGAAAATTTGTAGACACACATGGATTCCCTGCCGCTGACTTTGCACACACACTTTCTTGTGCTTCTTTGTGCTAGACTTTGCAGTTCTGCTTTTAAACCAGTGCCAAATCATTTCTGAAACTTCCATTGTCAAATTGATTGAAATCAGGTGTTTTACAAATTGTAATACAATAAAACACACACACACACTTCATAGCAAACACACGTGAACTGATTACTTGGTTAGAAATGCTTAACTCTTATTATTAATGAACACAAATATAGCATTCATGTGTAGCACTTTTTTTAAATTACCTGTGACAACCAATTAACAAGAAAGTGGTCATACAGCATGACCTTGGCTTCAGGTTGAGTAAATTACATGCATGAAGAGAAAGGATTTATCAATCTGTGTTCACTAATACACTAATACAGGAAGGTGTTATGATACATTGCTACACTAACCAGCTCTGACTGGGAGATCTCGAGTCGTTCCCAGGTCAGTGTGGAGATACAATCTCTCCACCTAGCTGAATCAAAACTCTGAAATCCATAATTTTTTGTGCATTGTACTTAAGGAAATAGTCATTTAAAGTCATCATTTGGATACTATCAACATGGTAAAATTCCATCCGCCTAAACAGAGCCATAGATCAATGGAAAGCTAGAATCTATAACTTCCACAGTGGCAAAGTCTGAGTTATTATATAGCCCCCAAAGAGCTCTGACTGTTGGTGAGTTATTGCTGTGTTCAAAATGACTGTAATGTTCCCATGTGTTTTTCTAAACTGGGACTCAGAGTTAACATTGTAGCCCGAGGTAGCATAGCCATATGTGAAGGTAGAAGCTAATTAGGTGTTAAGACCTTAACGCTGCTAGTAGTGAATAAAGAATTAGCAGCCCTCTAATGCCCTCTTAAGAAAGTGTTATTCTGGGACGCTCTGGTGGTGTTGCGGAGAGAACGCGTACCATATTGGCGCCGGCCTTTGTTGCAGTGGTCGCGGGTTCAAATCTGACTCATGGATCTTTACTGCAGGTCATCCCCTCTCTCTCTCTGTCTCCCCATTTCAACTCTGTCCTATCTAACAAAGCTTGAAAATGCCAAAAAAAAAAGTGTTATTCTGTCATCCGTTTTCCGCTGTTCAGTGTTTGTTTTGTAAGCCATTACTTCGAACTAAAAATGAGAATATATCTTTTAAGTGAGCTGGGGATCTGAAGTGGTCCATCAATAATGCTGACTTCTCAAAGAGTGTCATAAAAACCTAAAAAATCAATAATAATAAAAAAAGTTAATATTATTAACAACTTAAAATAAACTACTATATAAATGCATATAATGTATTTAGATCTGTGTTTAATGGCCTAAATGACATTTTAATGATAATCAATTGGCTTCCACGCGTGTGTGACCTGCTGACACTATGGACTCGAAAAATTAGAATATCGTGCAAAAGTTCATTTATTTCAGTAATTCAACCTAAATGGTGAAACTAATATATTATATAGAGTCATTACATTCAAAGTGAGATAGTTCCAGCCTTTATTTGTTATAATTGTGATTATTATGGCTTACATCTTATGAAAACCCCAAATTCAAAATCTCAGAAAATTAGAATATTACATCAAATCAATAAAAAAAGGTTTTTAAATACAGAAATGTCGGCCCTCTAGAAAGTATAATCATGCATACGTAAGCCATAATCATCACAATTATAACAAATAAAGGCTTCACATATCTCACTTTGCATGTAATGAGTCTGTATAAGATATTATTTTCACCTTTAAAGTTGAATTACTGAAATAAATGAACTTTTGCACGATATTCTAATTTTTTGAGTTTCACCTGTATGTGTGTCATTTGTGTTCATTGAGCAATTGGCAAGCCAGCTCTATATTGATCCCAACAGTATCAGTTCTATTGCTAGCAAAAGGCCCCATGCAATGCTCTATAATCTTCCATCTAATAATGTGTATTACTTGTTGTGGCATCTGTGCTCATAAAGTAAAATGGGGCACTATTAGATAAAGGCCCTTATTAGATTAGAGATTATCTCTGGTTGTAATAGGATATTGACAGTGCAGCGGGTAGCAATGGTTCTACAATCTGTATGCACCTCGCCATGTCTATGCATGGTCGGATGACCTTCCCTTGTTGTTGAAGCTGTGTTTAGTGGGTGTTTTGTTGTTGATTTGGGGGTATGCTTTGTGTAATGGCCAGCGCTAGTTTCTCAGATTATTTGTTATTGACTAAGGGGGTGTCACCATCTTTTACAATGATTTAAATATTTAGAAAAAAAATCATCCTTTTAATGTTAAGAATGAAGAATTATCAATATTTACCTTTGTTTCAATGTTTAAACTAGTACATTTTAATTGTAATTATTAAAGGCGTGAACATTTCTCGATTACAAAATGCATCGCCTGAACTGAAAGATCCTGCATCGATGCAGAGACACTGCATTACATTGATATTGGTCTCGGACTGGTCTCAGCTAAAGGGGAAATAAAGTTAAGAAGGAGAGCAACTTGACTTTAGTGTCTTGCATTGTTATATGCAGTCCATAGGGCAAACATAAATGGGAGCTATGGTGGAGGGAGGCAGTGAGCAGTGAATGCTAAAAAGAAACACCTGGTATTTTGAAAACAGTGATTTCTCCCCTCACTTTCTGAGCTTGCGCTGATAAAAGACATCTCTAATGCTCTGAAAATAACTACTGCTCAAATGGCAGCGTGAGGACAGGTCTGTTCAAGATAAATTCTGGGTTTCAGAGGCTTTTTGACGTGCCATTAGCTTGCTCTGACTACTACTGTTGTGTCTGGTTGAAATTAGGTGGTCTAGTCTGTGCACATCAACAGAGGCAGGCTGGCTGTGTCTTGCTCCTATTTGTTAGAGTCACAAATATGTTTTTATGTTTAATTATTCTTAAAAAAACAAAAGTTAAGTTTATGTTTATGAACACGCAGATGCCCTCTCCCCCTCTTAAGGCATAAAAGCTTTTTTGTTCTAAAGTAATTGTGCCTGGTTCATTAGGCCCATGAGTTGTGTTTTAGAGGCTACAGCTGGGAGATTGCTGACAGCCCCTGGCTGTCCAAGCAAAGAACAGAGAGTAAATTACAGGGACACAAAGAACAACATGCTTCCAATTCTTAACTCAACATCCCCAATGAGGGTAAATCAACAACCAAGAGTGAATATGGAAGACAGTGTTACTTAGCATGCTCACAAAGTTTATTATTTAATGAATAATGTAGATTCTTATTAAACTAGCTGTACATCTCTAAATATATTCAAACCAAAGATCAAGCCTTTCCTCCACAGCTTCTTTACATTTCCTCAAGTCTGGATAGTTTTGATCACCATGCAGCACATCAGGAACACAACATTGTTTTGTTTCTTTCTGAAGCTGTTTGACATTTTATTTAATTTTCCATATACTTTCTCTGAGATATTTGTATACCACTTCAAACAATTTGTTTCAGAGTTGACTCATGGTTAAATGTAATTCATGACACTGTATGCATTACTCTGACCCTGGCTGAGATTAAGCTTGATATATTGTTACTGCAGTCCGTTCAAAATACAACAAACAGCTTGAAATGGCATTTGGTGAGGTGCAAGCACCATGACATTTGTGAAACAAGCTTTGGGCTCACTATGAACAATTAACAGACATATCAAAAAAATTAAAGAAATCAATCACATAAGTTTACCATTGACCAGACACCCAGATACGAGGAAAAGCTCCCATTAGCAAAATGTAACCGTCTTGGCAGTATAGTCAAACTCCTTTTGTTCAAAGTTTACTAAAGTAATGTAAACATTCACTTGTCTTTATGTTTCCTCTTCCTTCTTTATTCAGTCAAACATGCAACCCCCACTTTGCCTCCAAACACACACATTTTGATAGGAAGCTTGAACCACAGCACAAGGTTAATCAATGTGGTAGCTGGCAATAAATTAGGTTCAAGTGACAGGAGAATGTCCATACCTGTCTCAGCTGCTGGTGATCTGTGATTGGTGACAGCAGGCCCGGCTCCCTGGCTGGTGCTGAATCATCAAGAGCAGCTGATTTAGTTACGGCAGCTCCGACAGGGCCAATCTATCAATTGATCTGGGGGAGTAATGCATTACCAGCTTGGGTCAAGGGAGCCTGGGCAGAATTTAGCCATAGCCAGAAAACCACAGCAGGTAAAAAGGGGGCAACTAGGCAGGACTTTGAGTGGCAGAGGGAAGGATTTAGGGAGTGTGATAGTAAGCACACTAATCTCACTGTTAGGACGATGTGGCACATAGCACTAAAAAAAGGGGTTGTGAGGTAGCGTGATCATTAGGGGGAGACTGATGGCCTTCTCGCTCACACAGCTCTTCTGGGAGTGGCCATATAGAATGCTCAATCAACAATTTGGGTGACTGATCACATACGATGAATTGCGTGTTT
Source organism: Ammodytes marinus (assembly GCF_949987685.1). Taxonomy (NCBI): domain Eukaryota; kingdom Metazoa; phylum Chordata; class Actinopteri; order Uranoscopiformes; family Ammodytidae; genus Ammodytes; species Ammodytes marinus. The sequence goes on along the minus strand of NC_137235.1, from coordinate 13,531,293 downwards.
CTATACTGGAGCTCGGAAGCAGTTCATATCCCCTTCTTTCCTGACCTGCCATTGTTTCAGAACTCAAACTGAGAGTGTTAGAACATAATGTATAACACAAGAGAGCCACAGTAAGAGCAGACAAAGCTGCTGAACATTGAGCATTGACAGGTGCAGGGAAGAGAAGGTGTGGGTAGTGATCAATAGTGAGCCCTGGGCTAAAGGGCATTATATACTTAAAACAAGAAGTGCTGTTTGGACAGTCTGAGAGCAGTAACAGCCCCACTCAACAGGTCAGCTTTCTGCACTTAAAATACAGCTGCTGGGACCACTTCCTTACTTCTGCAAATTTATTTGGTGAGAAATGAATTGAAGCAATTGACTCGTTTGTTACTTTTACACACTTTCAAGATACAATTTACTGCAAGTTTTGGGAGGCAAAAATTCAAAAAGTTCCCTTGATTTTTGTCAAATCGAGATAAGATCTGCATGTATGAAGACTTAACACCTGCGGTCATGTGGCTGTCGTCTCAGATGGAAGTGTCACTCTGGCAAGATAAATCAGAGCCAGGAGTTGCCCGCACCGTCTCTCCGCATTGTCTAAAAAACCTCATCCCAAAGTTTGTATCTATCAAAACATGATGCTGCCAAAATACCATGTTAAAACACGGAACAAGCCTACTGAGTAGTAATCCTGTGTTTACAGCCCAATGGGATCTCCGTGTCACTTAAGTTTACATTTGAAGAACAGAGCCGAACAAAACAGATGTGATCAATACTGCGTCCGTCCCCTTGCTCCTCAGCTGTGCTCCACTGTCTATCACTTTAAGCTGGCTGAAGGTCACAGCTGTAACACATGCAAGAAGGCCGACTTTACTTTGACATTGATTTCTAAGTGGGTGTGTGGAAGGCATCAAAATAATGGCAGCGACTCCCAGGGAACTAGGGTAACACTTTCACTCTTTCTTTATTGTCATTCATTCGACCCGCTAATCCAAACTACTTCAGACTCAGTGCTGCATTCACTTTAGTCCTCAGATATACAGTACATCTATAATGTTTTGAAGGCACGCTGTTGTCCTTTCAACTATCCTGTGCTGTGATGTTGTTGCGCATTAACCCACTCTGTTATGGTAGCACCACACCAACGTCCGACTAACTTGATGTTTATTTTTTTTTCTACACAAACCCTGATCCTAAACAACTTCATACTCGGCACTGCACTTGGTTGGGTCTTCGACAATGCACCTGCCAAGTGTGAAGTAGATCAGATAAAGGGTTAGCAATTCACTCAGTTGACAGACACGTTAAAACACAGAGGCTTCTTTCTTCATAGTATGATGCTGTCTTTCTCTTACTCATGCTTTCTCTTTCACTTTTTCTACTTCTGTTTTTGTTTCAATTAGGTAATTGGTAACACACGTGCTGTTAAATGGCAAATTCAATTGAACGAGATTCCAATCAATAATCTGTATGTTCACCTTTATTTAACACCCTTGGTAGTAGGCCCTAGAGGTGTCCTCTTCAGTGTAAGAGAAACAAAGGATTTCCTTGTTAGAACCATGCAAACTCTGCCACATAATAGTCATTGGTTGACAGTTATTATTCTCAAGTGAATCAAAGTCATCCTTTAATGACGAGAGTTCAAATTTACAGGACTTCTTACTTTTTAGTTTTCTTTCTGTTTATTCCTTCTTTTTTTTCAATCGTTCTCACATCATGGTCCCTCCAGTATCAGCCCTAGCACCCCGTAAAATGTACCAGGCCCAGTAATAAATCACTGGTTCCCCTAAGCATCCCGAACCCTCCCTCCCATCTGTCAACACCTAATGCATCACACGACAAGCTGCAGTCCACTGTGCACTGTGAGCAACTTCGGTTTTTCTGCCATTGGAAGTGGACTCAGACACAGACCCTGAAGGGTAATGACCAGAAGGCCCATGTAGAAACTGTAGGGCTATTGAAGGCCCTCTGGACACTTAGAGGATACCTTTGTATTCCCACCACTTCAGTCTGAGAGTGAGTTTGAGACAGTTGAAGCAACTGACCCACAGTTAATATATTGGCGTGCGAAAGTAAGGCCACTTGTGCGTGGATGGCCATCAGGTTTTAGAAGGATCCTTTTTCTTATCATGCATGTTTGCTGGTACCCAGTCCCAGGTATCAATGGGGCTGGCCATGTGTGATTGCATTATTATTTTTTAAGATTTATCAATGACTTTAAAAAAAAATTATTAGCAGCTGGGCAATCGTGCTACTCCACTGCAACCTACAGCAAGTTTAATCAACTCCTCTCTCCTACAGTTTCAAGACAAATGTAAGAAAAGCTTTGCAGATAGCAAGTTGTGTCCTTGTTTTATATTCAATTAAACTGCACTTTACCAACCAAAGACACATCATGTTGTCAAGACCAATAACTGCTTATATATATACATATACTGTATATATAAAATCCTGAACAAATCCAATTCAAGTTTAATTCAGTTCTCTTAATTCCATATTCCTAAACTATTTTTCACTGTCGACGTTGATGTCATAGGGGAGAACGGGGGAATCTGAGGCATCGGGTAATGTGAGCCACCCCCTGTATCTAGGCAACGGAAAACTTTTGTGGTCATGTGAGATATATGTTTTTAAGCCCCTCTCATTTCCCCATGGCCCTGAAAGAGAGGACCTCATGGTGCTGTGGTAAGCATGTTTTTTTCACCAAAATAGGTATTTTGCCTGTAAAAGTAAATTTTCTTGCTGTCAACTTAATCAACTGTTGTGCCAAAGCAAATGTATTCACGTAGAAAAACTTCTATCATACGTGTTGATGAACTACCAACTTTTAAAAACCATGTGATGATATTAGCTAACAATTAGCCTGAAATGCTAAGAGAGGTAGTTTTATCTCAAATTGTGGTGGTGGGGGAAAGTGAGCCACTGTCTCACTTTCCCCCACCATGAGGCACAAGTTTTAAGTTTAGTCTTAAACACATTTTAATGTAATATTACATAACATGTTTTATTTTAATGGCATACACATTGTAGAAAAGCCATCATGCCAAGGAAATACACCAGGAAGACGACCTGGGGCAACCACACGGAAAGAGCACCTTCTCATCTTTCCCTGTAACCTTCAGGGCTGGAATGTAGAGTAGGCCTAGTTGTAGAGTATGACAGGCTGATGTTATTATCCAGTTGGGTCTTCTCCTGTGTTCTGAGTCCCAGGCTGTTCTCGCTGGTTCTGATTTTCCTATGCTTTGACCCCCAGACACAAGCTGGCTCTAAGGGTCCTGTGTTCTGACCCCCAGACTGTGTTCTAATCTAACTGGTTCTATCTTTCATTTGAATCTTATTAAAACCATTTGAATTATAATATGTTGTATTTGATTTTGTTCAGAGTTACTTTCAAGTGTTTGAAAAATTTGCTTTGCTTAATTGACCAAACCCCATTATTATTTTACTAGTCCGACATTAGTTCTGGAATGTGTGGCTAGCTTTCAGGATTCTAACTGTTACAATATGTGTTGTTATGGTAGTTCCAGAGTGGAAAAAGTAAGTGGTTCACTTTACCCCCTTGATTTTTCTGGTCAGCCACATGACAACTTTTTTTTAAACTATCATATTTTCACTGCCCTTTGTCTTGAAATAATTCTGCTAATGCCCATTTCTAGGAAACATCCTGAATTAATGGGAAATGTGTAAATTTGAGTGATAAATCATGTTAGCTCGCTTAGCAAATGTAAAAAGTGGCTCAGATTACCCCGTTCTCCCCTACAATCAAATGCAGTTTTTATTTGTGTGCTCTATTTCTTAGATTTTCTTTTTGAGGATTTTTTCATCATCCATGCTCTTGGAAAGTGTTTACAATAAATAATAGGAAAGGCATGGTTATTTGTGTAGCACCTTTCAACAACAAAGCAATTTAAAGTGCTTTACATAAGCCATCAGTCCTATTATATCGACAAAGTGACAAGTGGTTGAATATCTGCCTCAATTTAATCAGGACATCTAGTTACCCTTCAATCATGCCGTTTTGATGATTATGTGTCCACAGTTGCTTGAGTTTTCTGTTCTGAGCTGAAACGAGCAGGAACTGACATGGTATACTACTTCTTTCAGCTAAATTAACAAAGAAACATGATAAGCATATTCTTCATTTTTTCCCTTCCCACAAAAAACATATAATGATATATCCTTACTGCCAAATCTTGCAATTAGGCTGGACTTTCCTTCAATGGCTTCAAAATAAAAGCCTTCCCGTAATTCACTAATGAAAGGCTTTTAATATCAGTCGATAGCATGCTTTGCATGAATGGCAGCAGCAGACATATCAGCTGTGATCAGTATCACTGCAAATGCTGCAGACTGAATCTAAGTGCTACATATGCAAAAAGGGCTACTTGAGGGTGGTCAGGGTTAGGAATAAAGGGTGAAGGACTCAGCCAATAAGAAGGGTACTTGGGCTTACCAGCAGTTCACTTAGGGTGCACCGAGCCCATCCAGATTGACATGTAAAGGTTGCGTTGTCTGATCATACAGGCCCGAGGCTTATTCAAAAGGATCATGACAAGAACTTAGGCAAAGCAGGCTGTTAAGATGGCTATAAAGGACAGTTTATGGGGCTTAAGTCTTCCTCTTGTGTTTTCATTTCACAAAAGAAACATAAAGCTTGCAAGTTCTTATCAAGGCATAGGCATAGAGGAAACAATTACGCCCCACACTATGCACACAACTTGAAATACATATCGGTGAGCATTTTTGAGGATTGCAAGATCTACCATTTAAAGCTCCCATATTATACACTTTTCGGTTCTATTATACACCATATTATATGATCTTAGTGGTCCGTAATACGTTTTTCTTTAATTGTTTGCTGAAAAAAACTTTCAGATAATTTATTGTACTATGCTGATGTTCAGCTAATCTCACAATGGCCTATTTTTTAAAAAAGAGCTGCAGCTCCCCTCGTAAATAGACAATCTTTGAGCTCCCCCCGCCCCCTGTCCGGAAGCGAAGCCAGATACGACTCGCCCTCTGTCTGTCAGGGCTGTGGACCAATAAGAAATAGGGGTGTGGGCTGCACAGTGGAAGCTTCTGGCTTTCCAGTTTGTGAGGTCAGAAAAGGGGAGCATTCTGACTGGAGTATATTGGGTGGGGGAGGGGTGGTGGTTTCAGAAAGGGGGAGAGTGAGAAAAGGAGAGTGTTATTTTTTTAAATATTTTGGCAGTCTCTAGGCACACCGTGGACCCATGGATATGTTAGAACACATTTAAAAAGTGCATTTAGCATAATATGTGACCTTTAAGTCCCTAACCACCTGTATTGCAATAGTGCTTGGACTGGTCAGGGCAGTTTAATTGTTGGGGCAAATGGAATCTCAAAGCAATGGTAATCATGACCTGAAAAAAAAAGTTCTCACTTTAATCATGAAGTTTGACAATATCCAGCTTACATCAATTGTTCTAAGATACCCACCCTCTATTAGTCTATTATATCCCCTAAAGTCTATGGAGTGATTCATGTAACACTTCCTCGTGCATCTGATAAAAACAAGCCCCAAGGTACAGATCTTGTTTTGTCTTCCTTTGTGCTTACAAATTGTGTAAGAAATAGCTATAATAGAAGCTACAAAATGCTGGCTGCAATACGCTCCATTCCAATTATGTTTTGCTTAGTGGCTATAGAAGAAACTGAAACCTCTGTAGGCGTTAGCAAGCAACCATCTCATTGCTTTCTGAACGGCCCTGTGTCACCATCTCCGATTGAGGTGATCAGATAAATGAGACTTTAATTGGGTTTTTAGGCTAAGTAATATTAGGAGATGAGATAGAATTATCCAGGAACATATTAATGTAATAAAAAGCTCTCAGATCGGGCAGCTCTATTGCATTAGGAAGCTGCCAGCCCTTCTCTCTTCAACCCCTCCCTCCAATGCCAATCCCCCTTAAGGGCTTGCTGCTTTGAGCAGCGCTAACATGATTGACATTGATAGCTGGATCAAACTATAGAATCAACCCTAATGTCATTAAGTGAGCAGACATAGAAGCAAAGACCTGGGCTCTAACTGTATTAGCCGCTACATATGTTAGGCTTATGGATGCAGGGGGCTAAATGCATTGGGAAATCAAGCATGCAAGTCACAATTTGAAGTAAAAAAGTGTGCCTCTGTGAACGTGTAAACTTTGTACCTCTGGATGCGCTCTGCTGAGTGTTTGTGCAAATGTATGTGGATGTTGGCTTAATTTGGAATGAATCCTGTTTGTGTTTGCTTGATTTTACATTAATCAGGCATTGTTGTCAATCCTGGTCGCAGTACAGACACTTTCTTATTTCATGTAAATAAGCTGAGACCTTCACATCTACTGTTCATGAGGAAAATAGGATTAGTTAGACTGGGTTTCTACATGTAGCAGTGAGCGCTAATACCTTCTAGTCCAATAGCTAGAAGATATGCTTACTAATATTCTCATATACTATGCCAAACACTTTGGCATTATTGTGCTTGGCAGGTCAAACAGCTTGACAAGACATCCAGGAAACTGCACAAGCATTTTGTTCATGGTGAGCCTCATAAAACCAATCTCTGCCAACCATGTCATTCTAATTCAAAATTGCCATTGTATGTGCTGACTAAAAATACAGAATGTTGAATGTGTTACATTTGAACTAACTTTAAGAGTCATTTTAATTTTATGACTTCTTTATTCCATACACTACTTACCTTCTGCACATCACAAACAATAATCCAGTTTGTGAAGAACAACCTTTCTATGATGTAATTATTCAATATTAAACGATGTGAAACATTAATTCATACTATTTTTGTGATTGAGCTAGTCTTTTTTCTATGTCACAACTTTATTTCCCAGTGAAGGTATCCCAGTCTTCTGATATAGGCAGATTAAATGTGTTCTCTATTTATTTCACTACCCTGTCAGGGCTGATATCTTGCTACACATTTTTCACACATTAAATATTTGTTTTAAATTGTTCTCTTAATGTGTTTCTCCTTAAAACTTTCGAATAGGTAGACATTAAAAGTTCAGCTCAACTCAGTTTGATTTTTTGGGTTGGTTAACTACAAAAAAAAAAAAAAAGTTAATCATTCCATCTTCACTTAGCAGTATTTTAGTATCTTTCCTATCTTAATTCACTGTGTTGTAAAGTCACATCCCTGTCCCTTCACCCAGTTAAACTTGGTTAATCTACTGAAGTCTGTGTACCTCTCCACACTCCCAGCTTGAAGCACAACAACAACCATGACATTCAACATGCTTTGCAAGCCTACAGGCGTCCAGACGTGACTGCTCCATTGATTTGAGATGCTTGTCCAGCTTGTTATGTCCAATTATGTCTTAAAGTGCTGTTTTTTTTTAAATGGCGGTCAACAATGTTTAATTAGTCTGGTTAGTCACGATATTCCTGCCCCAAGCCCCAGACGGGCCATTATTGTTTCTAGACCATCAAAAAGTTGATGCTGGTCTGGAAACTGTTTTTGGTTTGCTGTAAAAATGCAAATATATGGTTCACAATTAGGCACCGGCTCCAAACCAGCCCTCAAACTGCCTGGAAAAGGGGAATCTGTGATTGAGCCGTTTTTTGAAATTTAGTGGTACCTAATTCCATAGCTATACCCTCTCGTGTTAACCAGCCGGCCTCCCTCCACGGTAGCCTGGCTCCGCCCGCCTACCTACTTCCACTCAATTTTCATTTCACTTCAGTTGTTAGTCTGGGGGTGGGGTGTGTTAGTGGGATTCTGCTCGTCCACATTTTTGGCGGTCCAATCAGCGATCAGAGCGAGTGGCTGAGAACGATGACGTCGAAGTCGCGCTCCAATTTCAGTTGAATGCTGCGTTCTTTTATACTCGGAACTCGGAAATTTCCGACTTGGTAGTTCCAAGTTCCGACCTGTCTGTGTTCCAGTGCATCTGCTCGGGAAAGTATGGATGCCTACAACCTTTCTCATCCCATTAACTAAACGTTAGGCTCTAGCAAGTTACCGTTGCCAGGTACCGGTAGATCCATAGACTACAATATAGTGAAATCGGACATTTCCTATTTCCCTGTACAACTGAAACGCACCGTCAGAAGCCGGCTCATGACATACGTCTGACCAAACGTGATGTGATTGGTTGGCTAATCCAGATTGGCACTGGGCAGATCCAATAGTTTTAAACTTCAATAGACACCCGCCTCCAAGTGAGTGAACGTTTGCCAATTACAGCACTTCCAGACCTTCTGTACAAATGAAATGAAGTACGATGGTCTGGTTGGACCAGGGTATCTCCACGGCCCTACCCTTCACCCTTTTGTATTATTTTTCTTTTCTGCTTTCACTTTTTTGAAGATGGACACTTCTTGATCTCTTCTTGAGATATGCCTCCAAATTCAATAGACTTACTTGTCTCCACTGAAGCTTTCCTCTGGCCCAGTCCAAACCAAGGGAGGCTCTACGACTAGTTGTTTACAAGTGAATTTGTGCAATAATGCACAAGTGTCTCTGTCTTTGCCACTCTGTTTTTACCAAACGTGTTTGCTCTCACAAGGCGTAGTGTGAGGAAGTGGAGCCTGAACACAACAACACTGATTGATTACAGTCGTCTAAACTGGGTTATCCGTAACCCACTGATGGAGCTATGAGAAATGATAGATGAATAAATGAAAGAAGATAAAGACATAATAAAGAATGTGCGAACATATTATAGGTAGAGGGTAAAGACATATGAGCTTGCATATAAGATCATATGAAATGTATGGTAAAATAAATTACCTCAAAGTAAGAGAGCGAAAACAATGTAGCCACATGCAAATGAATGACCCTACACTACAAACTCTATACCTGAAATATATTTGCTTGTATGATTATGTTGAATTTATTATGTTTGTTACGGCCAGCCATACCAGGCTCGTTAACCGGCCAGTAAACATTAAATAAACCACAATGAAACCAAGAATCGTCATTTAAACCATAATGTAATTTATTGAAACCAATCCCACAACTCAACTCAATCGGAGGCTGTAAATGAAAAGGAAAACGGGAGGAAGCCTGGGACAGCCACAGTTGGACTTCGTTATTGCCCAGGTCTTCCTCCAGCTAAACTATACCCCGGCCCCTCTAAAACTACGATCAAACAAACAGAACACAACCTAACAGCCCTCCATAAACTCAATCATAACAAGGAAAGCAGCAGCAGCGTGGTGCAGGTCAGCCGGCGAGAGCAGCTTGCGTGGAGTCAGAGAGCGAGCCAGCCGCCCAGGCCACGCCTTTTACGCTCCGCAGGAGCACCTGCCCCCCTAATCAGGACACCTGGGAGAGAGAGAGTGAAGGAGGGAACAGGACAAGAGAAAACAAGGCGGGAGCCGTAACAATGTTCAATGAACCAACATAAATAGTAAACACATGCTGATAATATGGCAGTTATTATTATTATTAAGACAATGAGAAAAATTTTTTATGGCACCATACTTCAAACTTTTCATTTGAAACAATCTTGCCGAACCAGTCTCAAAATGTATTCAAAACCCCTTGCAAGAATTGAAATGTTCATGATATCCTTTACATATTTTCTCTGACATCAGTGGGTACACACAGTCACAACAAGACTTGAATATTTTCTTTAATTGATTTTGTTTAGTAATTAATAATCAATTCAGTGTCATCCCGTAACTTTATTACGAACAGACAAACAGATGGAGCATGTATCATATTGATTCTTTGTCTCCCTCTCATTTTTATTATATTTGTACTCTGCAGCAGAGTGAAATTTCATCAGACTCTTTGGATCCATATCGCAGCACAAACTCACCTTCCTGTCATTAATACCGTGATTACTTAGATGGACAAAAGGTCTGAAATTGTTTTTCATGGCGGCTTGGTAATAATTCCCTGAAGTATTAGAACAAATATGAGTGACTATAGTGTCAACGAAGAATGAGAGTGGGCTGTGCTGTTTGAACAGGCTTTATATAGCTCACTGACCTTTTAAAGAAATAGATTGTTGTTCTCCTAAATCATGTACTCTATAGACACCCAGTACTCGCCTGTTCTTTTATAATGCAATATTGATTCCTGTTAGCTTTATTGCTCTATTTAAAGGCCAGAAATAGTACTTGCATTTCTTTCTCCAGAATATGATGGACATGAACAATGAGTTATTGTCTGTCGAATCAAGATTTTATGATTTGCTCTGCATTACAGTTGAACAACTTAATTGTCTTTCTGGCTAGCAGACATGATTATATGTTTAATGATTTTGTTTTTGTTTTTCAATTGCCAGAAGCAACATTTTATCGTTAGGTTTTCTTTAACATTGACCACATACCCTTGTTTGGTACTGATCTTGGGGAAAGAGCCAGCTATGTACATTAGTTTACCAGCCATGTTTCTTGTTAGATTTTTGCTGCAAATTGATTCTCTAGAGCCCTCCCACACACATTAGTAGCCTCATACTCTCTCGCACAGTTGGTACCTATGCTTTATCTTGCTTTTATAAAATATTTCTCCACGGCACTGGTACATGCCTCATCAAAAGCTCCCCACCCACCACCATTATTTGAAAACCAACAGCAAGAACCATTATGTTGTTTTAGTGTTTATAGCAATAGATAGTCTGAAAATGTAAAAATGTTAATCTTTATTAAATAAAGTAAAAAACAAACATGTGTTAACATGCACTGTAAATGTATTAAAACATTAAGTACATTTGATGAGACAAGTAGATAATGTTTTAATTTCCATGAAGGAATGATACACAAAACATGAGTTGAACTTACTTTTTAAGAAACAATATCAAAGACATTTTGAATACATTTTGCACCGGTAAACATTTTCACGTCAAATATATTAAATATACAGACAATTTATCTCTGGGAAACTGAATTTCCTCTTGGTTTGTACTTGTGTTTTCTTAAAACATAATGAAAACAAGTAAACTGAGACATTAGCCTTCTAAATAGCTCTTTATGACAGTATTTTGGATAAAATTATGTCTTTAATGTTGTTCTAAGAATCAAGGATGCACATGACTAGTCAAACTTTTTAATGTCCACTGCCCCACTTGTCGACACCAGAAATACTAGTCAGTTAGTCATTTATTGCCCATCACTTGGACTTGAACATAACGTGTGAGGTTGAATGTGTGTGTAGGCCTATAGGTGTGTGTTAGTAAAAGTGGGCGAGAGAGATATATATAAAATGGTGAGAGCAGCACAAAGCATAGCAAAAAGGTTTTCTTGACGGCTGCCTGACGGCCTGCTGTGATGATTAGTTATCATATTATCATATTTCAAAGTATAGAGGTTCTAAATGTGTATGCAATACCTGCCTGAATGCACAAGAAAACTATTATTAATCAAATATATATATATATATATATATATATATATATATATATATATATATAACATATAACATATCCACACCTGTATGCAATGACCACTGATACAACCTACCTTTTATACCAGCAGCTGCTCATGCAGTCACATCATATTTGAGGAAACACCCTCAGTTGGACATAAGTGTTAAACAACTCCCTTTATAAAAAGACACAATAATGTAGGGACAATTCAGAAACTATTGAAGTGTGAAAGAAAAGAAAAACATTGTCAACAAAGTGGTTCTAAACATTATCACATTTGGACAAATAATAGCCAATTGAAATACTCACACATTGGAACAAGTGCTTATGTACATAAGGGTGTGTAACTTTGCTGAAATGAGGCCAAACAGTAAGCACAAGCTTAATGCCTGGTGGAAATGCACATAATGACAAAAAAATGCTGAATATTCTGAGTGAACGGCTAGATCATAGTTTGCTTAATCAATAGACATGTTTATATTGGCAAACATGTTTGTTTTAACCTTTGGACATTTGGAACATGGTGCTGAACTAACATTACACACATTTGTAGTTTCAGAGATACATGATTTAAGTCAATACAATGCAGCTATTATTCAGTAGGGCTGGCCCGAATGCCATTTTTCAGGCTTCAAGTATTCGTTGGTTTTTCCGAGCGAATATTCGGATATTCGTTCCAGAAAAACACACCATCAAACCAACATAAATAATGCCAATGTACTCACTGAAACCGAGTGTGTGAGCCGAGACAGCAAGCTGAGTAGTTTCTTGATGCTTTAATAACTTTCGAACGGTAGTAAAATCGGAGTTCCTTACTTTTTCCCCGTGGAGGCAAACAGCTGTTTTTCCGTTCCAAATCAGCTGTCCTCTGCGCCATCGTAACCCATACAGCAGCTTATCAATTCATCCAGGAACGTGCATCTTTTCGGCGATTTATAAATCCATACAGAGATCCAATATTGATAGTCTTTTGTGTCCATATTATATCCATTATTGACTGCCTATTCCCATGATGCAAGCAAGTCACGGTTGATGATGGCTGAATAGCATGGCTGAATGTAAACAAACAGCTGAGCTAAGCTAACGTTAGCATTACGTCAAGCATTACATTTCCTTCCGAAATCGCGCTAATGTTGTGGTAGCCTATAGAGTTATTAGGAACACAATCTATTCTTCCTCCATCTCTCTCTCCCTCCTGCGCTTGGTGCCGCTTTTAGTTTGCCTCACTCTGGTAACATCACGTAGCCTACTACAGCTGATATCACCGGTTGCTTTGAAAGGGCAACTGCCAACTAGGTCAAAGTTCAAATAATTCGATAATATATTTTAAATGAACGTCTAATTTGTATTTTACAATTGTTTTATAACTTGTATATCCAAATATTATTTACTGACAAAATATACTGCAGTTTGAGCTACCTTTGCAAAAAATATTTAAAAAAAAAATATATATATATATATATATATATATATATATCCCGAATACTGAATTGAGCTCCGAATACTAATTTAACAAACAAATACTCGGATATTCGAATAATTCGGGCCAGCCCTATTATTCAGTACAATTGTATACATGTGTACTGTATATATATATATATATATATATATATATATATATATATATATATATATATATATATATAGTGTGTGTGTGTGTGTGTTTTAAAGCTCACATATTATACACTTTTCTGTCAATATTATATGGTCTTAGAGGTCCCTAATACGTTTTTCTTTAGATGTTTGCTGAAAAAAACATTCAGATAATTTATTGTAGTATGCCTATATAATATAGGCATACTACATATACCCTGATGTTCAGCTAATCTCACGATGGCCTATTTTTGAAACCGAGCTGCAGCTCCCCTCGTAAATATACAATCTATGAGCTTCCCCTGCCCCTCTCTGGAAGCGACGGGTCCATAGCCTGTAGTAGTAGCCTGTCCACAGTGCCTGTACTGAATGTTAGCACGGAAGCCAACGGCTAAAAATATCACGAAAATCAGTGAAAAAATTAGCTTCAAAGTTAGACTTAAACTCTATTACCTTCCTATGCTTTGTCTGGCTAAAAACAAGGCATTTTCAGACTGCTGTGGAGAATATAAAGAGCTTGTTATGGGCAAAATATCAATGCTTTTCCCGAAGCTAGCTCGGAAGCTAACGGCTAAAAATATCACGAAAATCAGTGAAAGAATGAGCTTCAAAGCTAGACTTCGACTCTATTACCTTCCTATGCTTTGTCTTGCTAAAAACGAGGCTTTGTCAGACTGCTGTGGGGAATATAAACAGCGTGTTATGAGCAAAAGCTGGTTGCTTGTCCCAAAGCTAATAGCTATACACCAGGCAGGCAAAAATACCAATAAAAACTTTTATTTTAGTTTCACCGTTTAAAAAAAAGCACAAGTAGCTTCCTATCCGTTGTGTTATTAAAAACGAGGCATTAATAGACTGCTGTGATTAAGATAAATTAGTGGAGTATGAGCAAAAGCATTCTGTGTTGGTGTATGTAACATTCAGGCTGTACTATGGGCATCTTGTCGCTTAGCGGGGAAAGCAACATGGCTGTCGCTCGGAACATTTTCCATTGGATCTCGGGGCCGTGGACCAATAAGAAATGGGGGGGGGGGGGGGGGTTATCATATGGTGGACGTTTCTGGTTTCTAATGTGGGGGGAAGCATGGACATATAAAGAAAATATGGGGATGTGGCTGTGCCGACTGTGACGTAATAGTCGGTGAGAATTCTGACTCGAGTATATTGGGGGGGAGGGGTGGGGGTTTCAGAAAGGGGGAGAGTGAGAAAAGGAGAGATTGTTATTTTTTTTATATTTTGGCAGTCTCTAGGCACACCGTGGACCCATGGATATGTTAGAACACATTTAAAAAGTGCATTTAGCATAATATGTGACCTTTAAATAAACTGAATCGCCCCCCTGGAAATCATGCTGGTGCACAGCCAAACCAAGTTGCAGGGCTCTTCCATACAGCCAGGATACCACTTGGCAGTGTGTTCTGGCATTACAAACTGTTCTTATTGGCCTGATTGGGTCTGATAGGCACACTGTTTAAACCCAAAACTGCTTTACCTAGGGTCCAGTTTTAATTTAATTAACCCTTAGGTGCTCTTTGGGACGTTTTTGTCCTTTCACACTTTTTTTTCCGCTCTTTATTGTGTATAACTTTGGCTGTGCTTATGTTAACTGAATACATTTTGGCCAGGGATTTTTTTTTCAAATGTTTTGTGAATTTCTACTCAGCAACTTTGTACCATCTATAATAAAGGCTGGGCACTTTTTTGTTCCTCTCATGTCCTTAAGGACGTTTTTGTCCCCTGTTGACTCCCATTCAAAATGGCCTTTTTTACCAATTTGATCCTGCTGTCATTACAGCATAAAATATTTTTTCAATGATTTTATGCTTTCATCCTAGCATCCAAAGCATCAAAATGTATCATTGTCAACACCATCACCATTTTGAGCCATTTCCCTATATTTGGCATAGGGTTGAATTACAAGCAATTTTCCAGGTTGTCGGTCCTGCCCCCCACAGTGCAATAGAAAAAAAAAATTCAACCTAAATGGTGTGAGTGTGTTGGTAGGGATGCTAGTGTGTGGTGCATATGTGTGTGTATTGAGAAAATATAGTGTGTGTGTTTGTGTACACATAGCCAAACTTTACAAACTCAAACTTGTATGGAAAAAATGGTCCAGTTTGAAAGCATAAAATCCTGTAAAAACTTTGTTTTTTCAAACCACAGCCATGATGACAAACACATGTGAATTTGATTATATTAGGCAATAATCCAAAACTTAAGACACCAAAATTGCTTTTTTAGCCCTATTTAGCTCAATCATTTATTTCCTCATGTTTTTTTTTGAGGATCAAATATGCTCCCTAAAACCATTTTTGTACTTTTTTTGTAATTCTTTAGAGTTGCAGGCCTAAACATAAGAAATATGATAAATTAATGGAAAGTGTGGATCCATATGGATACCTTAGGGTTGTGTCTGTGTGTGTGTTGTGAAATGACTGTGTGTGTGTGTGTATGTGTGTGTCTCTGTGCGCATGCATATGTGTGCAGCTATAAGGTGCAATTTGTGGGTTTTCAGGTGGCTGCAGGTTCACAGTACTTTGTTGACATCATCAAAGAAACTGGAAATAAAAGGGTCAAAAGCAACTGACAATGAATGAATATTTGATATACAGTCATATGAAAAATTTTGGGAACCCCTCTCAGCCGGCATTATAATTGACTCTGCTTTCACAAAAAAAATATAAAAGTGGTATGTCTTTAATTTACCAGGAACAGCTAAGTACTGGGATGTTTTCCAAACAAAGATTTTTTGAAAAGCAGTATTTGGTTGTATGAAATAAAATAAAATGTGAAAAACTGGCTGTGCAAAAATGTGGGTACCCTTGTGGTTTTGTTGATTTGAATGCCTGTAACAGCATGTAAAACTGATGACTTTAAACACAAAGTTGGTTGGATTATGTTGTTAAGCCTTGAACCTCATAGAAATGTCTGTTTAATCATGAGACAATGTATTTTAGGTGCCTAAATGCAAGTTGCACTTCTCTTTGACTCTCTGCTGAAGTGAGACAGAATGGGATCATCAAAACAGCTCCCAAAAGATCTGAAAAACAAAGATTGTTCATTGTCATGGTTTAGGGGAAGGCTACAAGAAGCTTTCCCAAAGGTTTCAATTAGGGGTGTGAACGTTTACAAAAATGCCTAACCGTGTACACGACAATTTTTTTTTCGTGTACACGGTTAACCGTGACGTCATTGTCCTCGTGCCCCCGCCGTCTTGTAGGCGCGCGCGCACACACACACATACGCGTTCGTTCGCCTGTAAACACACAATTGACATGAACTACGCTCGTTTACACACCTCTTATAATAGGTCCATGGTACACACACACACACACACGTTCGCTGTCATAATCGCGCTTCATTCATTTCCTGATTAATATAGCCTATCGCTTTCTACATGTCCACGTTAAATGCATGTTGAACAGGTGTTATAAAGTTCGGGCTACTTACGAGCGTAGTTCACGTCAACCGGGTAACTTTAATCTTTAGGTTATCTTTCATCACTCTTCCATGGCTGTGAGTCGAGTCCCAGCACGGCGACTCCCCGACCGTGTGTGTGTGTGCGCCGATACACACACTCACTCACACACACTCGCCGAGGGACAGACATATTCTCGGCAGACTAGCTTTTATCCTCCCCAATTGGTTTATTAGTGATGTAAAATCAATAAACGCGTGTCTCCAGAACATATTTAAAAACTTTGAAATTTGAAAAAAAAAAAAAAAAAAACGGTTTTCGTTTATTGATTTTTCCTAAACGGTTATGATTTACTAAACGGTTACACGTGTACACGTGTACACGTGCACACCCCTAGTTTCAATTGTCAATTTCGACTGTAGGGAACGTTGTCAGGAAATGGAAGGACACAGGCACAGTGGCAGTTAAACCCAGGCATGGCAGACCAAGAAAAAACAGGAGCGGCATAGGTGGAGGATTGTGAGAATGGTTGCACACAACCCACAGATCACCTCCAAAGACCTGCAAGAACATCTGGTTGCAGATTGTGTATCTGTACATCGTTCAACAATTCAGCGCAATTTGCACCAAAACATCTGCTTTTTATAAAGACAAAATAACTTAATTTTTGTCTCATCAGTCCAAAGCATTTTCTTCCAATATGAATCTGGCTTGTCTAAATGAGCTTTTGCATACTCCATGCAACTGTATCTGTGGCGTGGGCGCAGAAAGGGCTTCCTTCTCATCACCTGGCCATACAGATGTTTTGGTGCAAATTGCACTGATTTGTTGAACCATGTACAGATACACAATCTGCAGCCAGATGTTCTTGCAGGTCTTTGGAGGTGATATTTGGGTTGTGTGCAACCATTCTCACAATCCGCCGCATATGCCGCTCTTGTACTTTTCTTGGTCTGCTAGACCTGGGTTTAACTGCAACTGTGCCTGTGTCCTTCCATTCCCTGACAACGTTCCTTACACTAGAAATTGACAATTGAAACCTTTGGGAAAGCTTCTTGTAGCCTTCCCCTAAACCATGATAATGAACAATCTTTGTTTTTCAGATCTTTTGGGAGCAGTTTTGATGATCCATTCTGTCTCACTTCAGCAGAGAGTCAAAGAGAAGTGCAACTTGCATTTAGGCACCTAAAATACATTTTCTCATGATTAAACAGACATGTCTATGAGGTTCAAGGCTTAACAACATAATCCAACCAACTTTGTGTTTAAATTCATCAGTTTTACATGCTGTTACAGGCATTAAAATCAACAAAACCACAAGGGTACCCACATTTTTGCACAGCCAGTTTTTCACATTTTATTTTATTTCATACAACCAAATACTGCTTTTCAAAAAATCTTTGTTTGGAAAACATCCCAGTACTTAGCTGTTCCTGGTAAATTAAAGACATACCACTTTTATATTTTTTTTGTGAAAGCAGAGTCAATTATAATGCCGGCTGAGAGGGGTTCCCAAACTTTTTCATATGATTGTATATGTAAAGAGGTTAAGTGGGATAAAAGGTTTTAAAAAAAAAGTAGAAAAAATATTACTGTAGGGGAGAGTGGCCTAAGTTGTGCAACTTTTCACTCAAAGTGACTTTAAAGTAAGGCCTTGACAGTAAAGTCTCCAACTCAAATATGTACATATATTTCAGGGTATTGTGCATCCCTGGCAATAAAAACTTTGGATCTGGAATAAACTGTAGAAGAAATATAGCTTTCGGGAAAAAAAGTTGTCTTGATGCACAACTTGCCCCCGGTGTGGTGTAAGTTGTGCGGTTGGAGAGAATACCATGGGGTGAATTGTGCCATTGATATACATCTCATAAACTGTAATGCAAGACAAATCCATTAGACAATCACTTATTTAAGGTGTATTTAAAGTAAATAGTTGACAAAGATTGAAGGACAATTTTCTTAAACAAGGCCTAGCAGATCTAATGGTTTTACCTGCAAGGCTCACAATGACAAAATCTCCATCATCATCTTTCAAGCCATCTGAACTCTCATCAGTGGTGTCGTTATGTGGAATTGAGATGTCACTCTCTTCTGAGCTACTGTAGACAATCACTTTCGTTTGGTGACCAGCGTATACAGCCATGCCACTGGCACAACTCTCAGAAATGTACTTTGCACTAGTTGCTCCGTGCTTGTGGAACCAACTGCCACCTGACACATGTGATTCCCCTACATTTCTGCCTTTAAATCAAGGCTCAAAACCCATATGTACACCCTGGTGTTTCCTCCCCATTAACTATCTTACCTCTGCACTACTATCTGTGTTTATGTGGATGTATGGGCTTTACGTATTTTATTGGTTATTGTTATTTTACCTTCATTGTTTACCTACTGAATGCACTATGTACAGCACTTTGGACAGTACAAACTGTCATAAATGTGCTTTTATAAATACATTTTACTTACTTACTTACTTACTTACTTACTTACTTACTTACTTACTTACTTATAACTCACCCAAGCCCTTTGGCACAAATCACCCCAATCCCAGAAATTTGGATAATAAGCATGATGCAGCAATTTAGGGCTGACATCGTGCTAACTGTATAGACTCAAAATGTAGCATACCAAAGCACTAAAACATGTGTCAAATGTTTTCAAACTTGTTTATAATTGTTCAGACACAATAATCAAAAAACCTTGATCATGGAAATTTTACTTTGAAAGGCAAAACACAGTTTTTTTAGCTTAAATGTGCTTATATCGTATTCCTTGTGTCTCCCTTCTTTACAGGATGAGTCAAATGGATGGCTCTTCTTAAATATGTGGTCACATTTCCAATTTCTTCCACGGTTTTCTAGAAACAAGGGATGACACAACTTCCAAAATGCACAAATTAGGCCACTCTCCCCTATAATGTTTTTAGGGCAGTTTATAGGGAGGGGACGTTTTTGTCCTCTAAGGTCATGAGAGGGAGTATTTATTTGCATCTGTGACTGCACAAATACTAAACATGTATCAAAAGCAGTTTTATTGCAAATCATTAACATATCCTAAAGTCTAATTATCCCACTCAAAAAAGTCCACTTTGCATCTATTATATGAGAAATTTTTCAATTATTGTGTTTTTTTAAATAAAAATGGCTCACGTCATCACATAAGCTTGCATGTAAAGGGTTAAAAGCAATTACAAATGAATGAATATTTTATATGTATGTAAAGAGGTCAAGTTGGATAAAAGGTTTGTAAAAAAAAAAGTAGAAAAAAATATTACTGTATAATGTTTTTATGGCAGTTTATAGGGAGAGGACGTTTTTGTCCTCTAAGGTAACCAAGGCATAGTAAAAGTTAAGGTCACACAAGGGTTAAATGTCAGTGTGTAATTTGTTTTTTAAAACTCTGTGTGGTCCAAAGTATAGCTTTAAGTATCAAAATATGATTTTGCCTTAACTTGCCTAGTTATACTGTACATGTATCTATACATATTGTACAGAGAAATACTGAACCTATTAAATATTTAAGATGCCAACACATGGTTGAAAATTGTGATTGTTGTCCGACACATCCACATTTTTACGTTGGATATTAATGTGAACTGACAATCACAAACACACAGAAAGACTAAGGAAAATCACATGCAGAAACTAGTCAGCCATATTTATTTGTATGTTCACCCATCTTTACCTTTCTCCCACTCTCCTGAACAACCTGTATAAACTCCCCATTTGAGCCTAGCCATGGCAACATCACACAGCCAAGGGTAATCAAGTGTGTTCAACATAAATGGAGCATATGAAAATTCACAAAACTAAGTATGTGAAAATCTGCTCGAGGATGCGTATTAAAGTGGAGCTGTCAGATAGTTTAACCTTATAAGAGCCTTGGCTTGCAGCAGAGTTGGATTCAAGAAACAGTCCAAGGCGTAGCTCAGAACGGCATTGAGCTTAGCCTTAAGTAGGACAGGAGAACTCTCAAGGCTTGTGTTAAAAAAAGGAGAAAAAAAAACCCTCCAGGACTTTTCAAAATTGCAAGCATGACATTTTTTCAATCCCCACATCATCGCAATTATTGCAGACATTCACAGTTTTTATAAATCTGTTTTTTCTTTGGTCCTTTAGTAACATTCGGTTTTCCCAAAACAATGTTGCAATTTCAACACAACCAATAGTGTATTCAGAGATATATTATTGCATGTGAAATCACAACTTGTGTGTGTTCTCCCACATATGTTTTTCCCATAATATGTATGCTATGCAATAATGCTTCTAATGGTGGCTGACAGGGCAACAGCCATCACACAGACTTTCTGGAATATGCACAGATTGATGTACATTTCACATCAATCTGTGGTGATAGAAATCAGATGGAAATAACACAATAAAAACAAATAAATAAGAATAAATAAATAAAACAATCGAAAAACACACATGGATCAAATGTAAATGTTTACAATAAGCACCACACTCTCATCTTGTAGCAATATATTGCACGCAATTTCCCCATTTCTCCACATATTTTTCGAGCCCTGTCATTGATGTTGAAAAATATTTTTTCGTATGATGCCACTTTTGCCAACTCCGTGCTCTATACCTGGAAAGAGGGCTCACCTGGCTTCTTCCAGTTTCTAATTTTAATTTTTTTCCAACCATTATACAAGTCCGCTGCTCCACAGTTCGATGTAATTTGTGGATCATTTAAAACATAAAGCCTTGGGCAGAACTCGTCCGGATAATGGTTTCATTGCGATCATGAACCTTTAGCCAATAGTTCTGAATCATGGGACATTCCCAGAGCAGATGAAGAAGAGTCCCTTCTGAGCTGCAGCACTTCCAGCAATCTGCATTATCCCGCAGCTTTAGCCTAAAAGCCTGGTCGGAGTCCAACAAAAGCTATTAAGAATCTTAAACTGGATTCATCTCATTTTAATGTCTCTTGAGACCCTCTTAATGTTTTCACAAATACGATCCCACTCTTCATGCGTGACATCAATGTTCAAATCTGACGACCAAGTTAGATAAGATATGGTAACTGTGTGTTGGAATAAAATTGCATAAAATATAGCTGCTTTATGCCCCCCTTAAAGTATTTTTACCCAGTCAATTTCAAAATATTAACATTAAACACCTATGCATTATTTGTATTTGAATGCAGGGTTCTCCTTTCACAAATGTAGCATTAGCATTCCCATAAACTCTGCTTTTAAAAAAACTTTTCATTTGTTAAAAACCAAGAATATCTCTGCCCTCTCCATGTATTGGTACAAATATTTGTGGTATTACTCCTACTGGAAGGAACACTGTTCTAAGATATATTTCTAGTCAATTTCGCTCTGTCACATTGATATAATTTCCCTAAAACAGTGGGTTAAAACTGTACTCATGCTTATTCTGCAATGGTGACTCTTAAACACTCACAACACACATCCATGCTACTTGCACTACCTAACTTTACTGCTACTTTACCAAAATATTAATACATACATTTATTTTCATAACTACTCTACATGATACAAATGAAGAACAAGATCAGGAGTCCTTTTCTCATCGATGCTTTCAACATATAATCCCTGTATTTAGCATCACCTGTGCACTGAACTCACAATCGCTTTTTACATTATACCCTTGTGTAGTAGAGATTGATCATTGCAGGATATAGAGCAGCCGTTGTTTCTCCCAGGAGAGGGCTGGTGCATCATGGTTAATGCAGCATAAGCAAAAAACTAAGGTGTTGTTACATCTTTGTACATGGCTCCAGGTGATAAGTAAATTAACATTGTTGACAATGTAAACTTCTTGTTTTAGGTTGAAATGGGTTGGTCTTAAACACAGTACATGATTATACTTGTAAATATGTACATATGAAGACAATTTTTGACATCCCAGATCTGATGGCATGATGCCACTGTTTTCAGATACATAAGCGATACAAGTATGTTAGCAATGCAGTCTTCAGTTTGTTGTCTATTCACAGTATATACTTCAGGATATATACAGTGAACAAGTCAAGGAACATTACTTCAGCCTGACAAAAATAGAAACTACGTGTTTGATTTGCCAGCAGTCAAAATCATTTAGTAATCCAAATGGGCATGGATCACTAGGAGACTGTTTACCCCATAAGGCATGACTGAAAAGTGTGGTCTTCAGATTCTTGCATTTGGACAGCTGGTCTAGTAACTTGTTTGGAAAAACCCTAAATCCTATCTCAGCATTGTATGTTATTGCTGTGATTTGTATTGCCATTCATTCCATTGGAAGGTGTAACTATTCCCCAAATCAGGGTTTGTATTAGGAACTCATTTCCTTTATTTAACCTCGAAAGATCAATTGAGGGGTGACCCTCTTTTACAATGACGTCGAGTTTGTACATACACAATATACAATGAGAATACATAACAAGTTTACACACACACACACACACACACACAGACAACAACAATTTAAAACATTCAGATCAATTGAATGAGAGACATAATAGCCTAATTATGAATGAAACCTCTGCTGTGATCTGCTGCTGATCCCTTTTATAACAACAATGAATGCAACAAAAAATAATCAGTGGTGGTGAGTCGAAATACACGTCATTACAACAAGTAGTATTAGGAATTGGCAGCAGTAGGAAAACAGTGTATATCCGTAAGCAAGCACAGATGATGACTCAGTTTTAGAATGTGTTTCTTTCTATCTCTAATGTATACAAGACACATATGCCTAGTTTCAGGATGAATTCAATTAAACTTTGTTAAGTTCATGAACAAAGTATTCCACACACGCTGTCGGCCATAGTCGACAGTAATACATCCACTGCAAGCAAAACATAATGAATAACACATGAATAATAGGTTAACAATCTTTAAATCCTGCTAAACAAAATAGAAAAAAATATAATTAAAAACTAAGTAGGAGAAATTAGTGGGAGCCATGGAAACAGGTAAGCCTATGCATTCTTAATGTCATCTTAAAAAGTGCCAAGTTCAAGAAGTTACACTAAGCTTACTGAACAGGAAGTTTTCAGATAGCGCACTTTGCTTATCGTTAGTGGAATATGAGACAGTGGACTGAATACCTGTGTCTGTACTTTTGGAGGGCTTTTCACAAGCCTTAGTGAACTATGTAATGCAAGCCCTGCAAACTGAGGTCTCATTATCTGTGCATTTTATTCAGAACACACCTACAGAAAAGTCACACTTAGATTTCAATAACTACCCGCAAGCCCAAAGGAGCTCCCTTGTTTTTTTTTTACATTGCATATAAATCATGTTTGCTCACTAAATGCTGTTAGCGTGCCTTTTCCCCCTCCTCTCGCTCTATGCCCATGCAACAAGCTGCTTCAGTGACACGAACATGCCAGCGCTCAGGCAGATACGGTGGGACGTAAATTATTCTGCCCTGAAGGCATGCAGCTCTAGAGTTCCTGTGCATATGGTTCAGATAGGATTAAATGAACCCTGTAAGGACCCATGTTTGCCTTTTGTGTGTATTTATGTAGGATATTTCCATATTTTACATGAACCTTTGACCTTGAAAAACAGCTCAGGGAAATATAAATATATAATGTACTTACACATTGACATTGTGCATTTACATGTTAAATGAATAGAACAAGAGAAAGTTAATAATATGGAAATCCTGGACCACCTGCTTCCATGCTTACGGTATGACACTTATGCAACTTATCTGACATAAAGTTTACAATATCGACAACACATTCACTGCAAACCTTTTTTAAACGTTTATACCCACAGTATCTGTCTGTGGCATTGTTAAAAGGTGAGACATCTAAACACTATTTATAAAGGTCAGGGAAAGATCATGATTACAGTTAGATAATAACAAATATTGAACCGACAACTTGATGCAACTTGACCGTGCAACACCTCAACCTTCAGGCTGCACTTTTTTTTGCTGTGCTCTGTAAATGTCGCACTACTTCCTGAATAATGAATGACAAACCCAGGACCAGTGCTAACAACTGTGTACCAAATACATATTTCTTATTCTTCCATTGTTAGAATTTCATAAATGTAATTTGTTTCTCTTATAGGCCTAAGTAGTAGAATATTCATATCATCAGACTTCAGTGCATTATTTTTATCCTCAACAACATATATTTTTTTTAAGGGTGAGCCTGGAGCTTGCTGTTCTGCATTGCTGCAATAGCCACAACGACTTGTCACTGAAAATAGACCAGGGTCTTGGGCAACCCAGAGAGCCTGCAGCATAAACAAGAGGCCACGGGTAAACGAGCTAAGCAAGAGGAAGACAGAGATATGAGTCCAACAGAGCATAGCAAGAGGCGGGACAGGGGGTGAATCAAAGGGGTAAGAAGATATGGAGAGACATAGGGTTAGGATGAAGCTGCAGCTTGTGTGACCTACCTTGGGGTTAGTCCAGTGAGAGCATTGGTCTAATTAATGCCTTTTAAAAAGGGCCGCTCTCATAGAAAGTCCATGTGGGCGATTACTCACTTCAGGGCGGTGCCCTTCTCAGAGATAGCCTGTGTCTGCACATGGCCTTTAGACACAGTCACACATGCAAGCCTCATCAAGTATCTTGCGCTTATCTCATTAATTACAGTGCTAGCTTCATTAGCAATATGAGTAATCAAATGCAAGCAATTGGGAAGTGAAGCATTTCTGTTATTTCTTAAATTAAAATTGTGCCTATTCGCTCTGGGGTGGAATTAACAAAGTCTCACCCGCTTAATTGTGGAAAGTGTGCACTGTTAAACAATATTCAATCAATCAATACAACTCTAGTTAAAGCAGAATGTCAAGGCTTCCCCTGGGCATTCAGAAACAAATATATTAAATACAGCTCAAATATCATAATGTGAATACATTGTTTAAATGTAAGAAATTGGGAAAGTTAGAACTGGAACTATTTTTTTTTATCATCTGGTTTTGGAGAGCACCTATAGCAGAGATGAGTAAACACAAATGACAATGGAACATCTCTTGACCCAAACACCTTATGAGGGTCAACATTTGTGGTGGTACTGTAGCTACTACCTTGACTAGCGCCCCTACCATTGCTTGAGCTAAGCTAACCTGGATGGGCAACCTTTGCTCATTTAAAAACATGCTTGCACATTTACAGGGATCGTTTCTGTTGCCTTTTCCTGAGCCGGATAGTAAGGCCAACAGCTAAACGTGTCAAATGTTGAACTATTCCTTTAAGATTCACTCAGATGCAGGGCTTGACAGGGCTGGAAAAACACCTGTCAACTATAAGTTAAAAATACAATGACGTCAGGTAGTGCCATACCGGTAGGAGCCACCATGGCTAAATATAACATTCCTACAGAGGAGCGAAGTGCTTGTGAGGTTATGGGATGACAAGCACTCAACATTTTTGTTGTTACACCGAATGCGCAAAACAGTATGTGATGTCTCATGTAACTCAGGGAGGTTGTGCTATGTTTATCATCACCCTTTTAGTTGTATTGTTCATTGCCTTTCTTCAACCGGTCGTGTCAGTCACAGAGGCAACCGAAAAAGAAGAAAAAAGTAGCACCAAAAGCATAGTAGAGACCAGACTGGTTTTTCTAGTAAAACCATTTTCCTGTTAAAGGTTCTGAAGTGAAGTAAATGATTCAGCACTAGTAATTTGCAACAAAAAGCAAGCCCTCATACTGTGCTTGTATGTTGATTTACGCTTGAACGTTGCTCAAATGAAATTGTCCATTATACAAAACTATTACAGGCTAGCATACCATAAATACAAGGGGTTTACTTATATATTTCTGTTTCACTACTAGCTACTAAAACCATTACAATTGTGAAGTGCCACACCATGTGTTATTTTAAAGTTGACATCATTTGCAAATGCAACTGCATTTGAAAGTAAAAAGACTACATTGTACTGTGCTGTGGCATCTACATACATATACTGTACATCCAGCTGTGCCACTTAAAGGAGCACTGTGTATAATTTATTGGCATTTTTCAGAACAGACTTGGTAGAAATGGAATACAATATTTATAAGTATAGTTTAATTAGGCCAGTTTATAATCACTTGAAAATTAAAAACATGTACAAATGTATTTCCTCAGAATTAGCCTTTTATATGTGCATAGGAGCAGGTCACCCTTCACAGGGGTCGCCATTTTGCATTGCAATGATTCTACAGTAGCACAGAATGGACAAACTTAATGGCCATATTCATTTTTAAAGTGGGTGTCCTGGGGAAATGCACCTGTTGGAAGACCAACAATAAATGCTGTAGAATAAATAATTAAATACATCTTACTTATCACTTGATAGTGTGGAAAGACTTGATGCTATGGTGGATGATGCCATCTTTATTAACTAGCTTCTGGTTGTTCAAGACAACTGTAGCTTATGTCATTATTACCCAGGGAGCTTTGCATTTTAGAACTTTCACCACCACATGCCACTAAAAATTATTATATTACCAACTGCACCTTTAATGCACTCTGTTGTTAACTTGTTTACAACATGGAGCCATTGATAGGCTGTATGTTTTTACTGCAGGGTCCTATAAAACAAAATCTCATTTACCTGCTAATCGACTTCTAAAGATGTCACCTTTTTTGTTTTTCAGTCACCTACTCATATACTCTCCAAATCAAACTCCAAAGTAGGTTTTTGGAGTACAAATATTTTCTCAGTTGGCTCTACTTGCTCATTCTGCTTTGATACAGAAGTTGCTGTTTGCAAAGCTGAAATTGTCCTGAATTTGTTCCGTGTGTACATAATTGACTGGAACAAGATATAGACTGGTCACCTATACAGTTTGCTGCATACAGGCAGCTCAAATTCAGTGGACTCCAACAAAACAGCAAGATACATTAGCACAGAGAATAACTAGCTAACTGGGAAAGTGCATTATACCATTAAATGAACGTTGCAGCAACTAGAAGTACCGTGACTCACTCATAACTCTTCACAAACAAAGATATATTCATGAACCACAGTGCATATGGAATATAGGCATGCATACACAATATTTGTACGCAGTGCTGCACTACACAACTCACCTCGGTGGCAGCTCTCATAAACTGGCATTGTTTCTACCATGACTGTGGCATTCATCGCCTTCCGCTGTGGGAGGGCGCTATTGAGCCATTAAACCAACTGCAATACTCCCATTAACATACAATCGCAATAAAGGCAAGTGAAATAACATTCTATCCCTGTTACATGTACATCTGCAAAAATGAAATTGGAGGATGTTTACCAAAAGGAAGTGGGCATAAATGTATCGGGCATCTTTTGTTATGGAAGTAAATGTCCCATTGAATTTTGTTTTTCTCTTTGAAAAAGTTACTTGACTTTACTCTGTTATATCTAGTTATTTGAATGAGCATTTGCATCTTACAAGTACGGGGTGGACATTAACTTATCTCCCTTAAGGTGCATTTTAGCGAGAAATATCAACAGATTTTACAATCTGATCTAATTCTTGATCTCTTCGTAACTGCACTGCCAAAGTGTTATACAATCTCCACCAATCCTGTTCACATTCTGACTGACTTTTCCTCCATGGCAACAGCAGTTGAGGCTCATGGCTGTTGGGGTTGAGCATTTTGTGATTTAAAAAATGGTAACCAAAAATGATGTTGAAATGATTAAAGATGGAGGTCGTAGCATAAACCTATAGCCCGTCATATCATAATTCAGGAAAGTCCCATGTTAATAAAAACATCAAACAAATCAAACTCAGTGTACAATTTGGGGATGAATAACTGTGCTATATAAACCATAGTTATAAATGACGAGCCTTCAAACAAACTATAATGAAATTGTCTGTCTAGGTGATAGGCTCACTCTTGGTACTCAACCCCCTCTTTCCTAGCCTGGTGTTACCAGACCATCGTACTTCCTTTCATTTGTACAGAAGGTCTGGAACTGCTGTAATTGGCAAGGGTTCACTCACTTGGAGGCGGGTGTCTGTTGAAGTTTAAAACTATTGGATCTGCTCAGTGCCACTCTGGATTAGCCAACCAATCGCATATTGTAGTCTATGGATCTACTGGTAGCTGGCAACGGTAACATGCTAGAGCCTAACGTTTAGTTATTTGGATGAAAAAGGTTGTATGCGTCCATACTTTCCCGAGCAGATGCACTGGAACACAGACAGGTCGGAATTCGGAACTACCAAGTCGGAATTTCCCGAGTTCCGAGTTTAAAGGACCGCAGCATTCAACTGAAACTGGAGCGCAACTTGGACGTCATCGTTCTCAGCCACTCGCTCTGTTCGCTTTCCTAAATGACATTCAAAACTATATAGACAATCAAAAAATTGTATTTTATATCATTCGACCCACAAATGACCTATTGTAGTGTCAAAGCCACCACAGGGCTTTCTCATTTCAATCTAGGACTATTTGATGTCTATAATGCCTCATATTATCCATCTGCTGCTTCCATCTTGAAGGGGAAAAACATATTTATCATAAAAAATTAATGCCTTCAAATGAAAACTTTCACTTCATTATAGTGGAATATATAATAATGACAAACAAAGATTACTTCAGATACCAATTAAAAATGTATATGTTTTGCTCTGGTTATGAGAAAACCACTCAGATTTTTTATTTTTTTTAAATGTAAAGTTTAGTGTAGAATGGGTAAGAGAGACTGAGAGTGGTCTGTCAGTGTTGATCTGAGGTCACGGAGAGTTATTAACCCCTCCGATTGAATCACTCTGTCACGGGTAAACAGCCAGGAGTAAATAATCACACTCTGCTTGCCCTTTCCTCACCCTTTCCTCACCTCTGACCAATTCACATCTGCTTGGGCAAACCTGCAGCTTTGTTTCACTCTCTCTTAGCATCACACACAGGTATTCTTCCAAAATAAAACACAAATAGGGGCCATACCTTGGAAGTCCCATGGGTTGTTTTTTCTCGACAGGGTGTGCCTCCATAAATCGCATCCTTTCTATTACAGTACCTGTCTGTACAACATCTGACACCAAACCCTCTCCAGAGACACCTTCAAAGAGAGATTTATCATGAAATGTGGACACAGCTAAAAACTGTAAATCAAAGTTATGATGTGCGCTGTTTAATAGATCTTAAATGAGATGGGAGACGGATTGCATGATCCCACTTAGAAATGATAAACTGATAAAAGTGTGATGCATATTAATTCAAGTTCTCTGAAATATACTATTGAAGTTGCAGGTTTCCAGAAAAAAGAAAGACACATCAACTTTACTCGTCATCATCAGCTATGGCCTTTACAAGGGCACACAACAATATATACTGTATTTTCCGCACTATAAGGCGCACCGGATTATAAGGTGCACCTTCAATGAATGGCCTATTTTAGAACTGTTTTCAGATATTTCATTTCATTTTTCATTTAACTTTTATTTATCCTCGAGAGACCAATTGAGGGGTGACCCTCATTTACAATGACGTCGAGTTATAGGGCGCACCGGAGTATAAGGCGCATAGAATAGAAGATACTGCAGTCAAACGTTTGACTGGGGTTGCATAGATGGAGCTGTGCTAAAGGGAATGTCAACAAAACAGCCCAAGGGGATAGTAGCCGAACTGCCCCGCTAGCTCTGATGCTAACCCCGTGAGCCTGTCAAGCGCTGCCTGCCTGGGCAACACCGGCTCGACTGCTCTGTCAGCGGGGATATTTGATCCTCTGCCCATGGTGCAAACACCGACAGGTCTGTTACTGATGGGTTTCAGTGTCCGAAATGAACTTTGATGATCACACAAGCGAGAAAAGCCTGGTGCGGTCGGGCGAAAATAGTGTGATGGAAGCGCAGTGGGGCTAGGAACTAGGAAGCGCTTAGTGTTTCTGCTTCATAATAAAAGTTTATGCCGTAATGCTGCAAGCGGTGCAGCTTTGTAGTTTACCAGTCGTACTGAAACATGTTATTAAATAGTTTTTATTGGTTTTTCATACTGAAACATTTTGACAGAGCGCCTTGAGCGCCGTGTAAAACCAGTATGGATCAACCAACTAACCAATTGATCCATATATAAGGCGCACCGGATTATAAAGCGCACTGTCGTCAAATCCTTATAGTGCGGAAAATACTTTATATGCTATATGATAGCGTGAGAAGCTCTGGATTAAGATATATATATATATATATACAGTATATTTTTTTTTAATCCAGAGCTTCTCACGCTATCATTTTAAATTGACATATTTTAAAACATATTTACCAAAGTTTCTGCTGGATGGTTGGCTAACACAAACATATTAAATATAATCATTACATTGTGTGTATCATGTGCTTAATCTGCTACAAGTATACATATATACCTAGTATACACCCATATCAATAATCTATATCAGTATATATATTTTGTTGCATCATCTCCATGCTCCACAGTCAGTGTGCTCTTATTTAATCATTGTTTTTGACTTTCCAACAAAATTATATTGCAATTAGATGAGATTTTGGTTGCATTTCGGTCATTGTTGCTTTAGTCTTATAATTTCCTTTAGATGGCGCTATTGTTACTGTGGTTATTGTTGCCAGAATTTGCCGCGGGTTAAGTGGGAGTTAAATTACCATGACTGTCATACATTATGTGTTCTGGCTGACATGTAATTTTTTTTCTGAGAGAGAGAGAGGTCTCAGACCTCCTCCATATTGCAAATCAAACATTGATTCAGATACAAGCCTACATAATAGATGATTTCACCCTATGGCAAGAATAATCTATAATTTTTTAGGAGAAAATGAAACGTTGGGGGAGAAAAGCCTTTTCCAAATAAAAAATATATATTAATATACTAAGTCAATTATAGAAATGAAGTAACGATAACCAATTTAGAGTACATAACAGACAGGGAGAACCTGTTTGTGTTAAAAACAGCAAAAAAACAATAAACATACCTCAACACAAAACAAAGCACACGATAGAGGTAGCTGTCATATGAGAACCTGATTCTACATATTGACCTTAAAGTGAGCCTTGAGTCGATGGATGTTTGACAGAGTCATTTGAATGTGGGAAGAGGAGTTGCTGAGATTTGCTGAGTTATTCCGTCTCATCCCAAACATATTCCACATTCCATTGGATGTCATTACACTTTGCTGTCTACTAAATTAAACACTAACGGGAGAGAGAGAGACGAGAGGAGAAAGAGGAAGGAAGGCTAAAATGATAGTGAAATGATAGGCTTGAGGGATTTGCAAACAAGATGGCTGCAGGTGCGACAGGTGTGTTCACAGCTCTCCTACTATACACTTTCTGTATTGGTTTCATACCATCTAAAGTTGAAATGGACCTCAAACATGCTGACAACAAGCAACAACGTTCATTCTATGGAAAAATGTTGTTCAACAGTATGGATCTACTCTTCAAACAAACAAACAACAACGCCAAGCCAAACATTGGCTATGGGAAACACCTTCTGGCTATGACTTTCATTTATCCCTCTCTCTACAAACAAATACGGAAAAAGACCAAGACGACTTCAGGCTTACAACCGACCAATGCACTGATCATCACAATTTGTTTGATATTATCTGGTGACATACACCAATGCCCAGGACCGCACCGTGCTACACCGGAGGAGAGACCTGTGGAGGAGCGCGCTACAGTCCAACAACTATGCCCACTGTATGATGCGCCACAGCGTAGTCCTGGACATTCTAACCTTTACTGCCCGTCGTCTCTGCTTGGTGCTGATGCGGATGGGACGCTGGGGAGCCGTGATGGTGCTGTGGCGGAGGTGGCGGGTCGGCGTGTGCGAGTTTCTCATGCTGATGTTTGCATCGGTGGAATGCCTGGTGTCGACGCAGGTGGAGCGCGCCGTGTCCTCCGGGGATTACGGGGAACGGGCCTACAAACAGATGACTTCGGGGATGGAGCCAATGTTTCTTTGGAGCCTTCTGCGACCACTTCAAAAACTGGCGCTTCACGCGTCCCCATAGTGACGCGGAATGTAAACAGAAAACGACTAAATCCAGGGATCGCAAAAAACCGGAAGTGGGAGGTGTTTCAGACTGTCAGTCATTCACGAATAGTGTGGGACCCTAATGCTAAAACAAAGGGCCTTTTAGGTGGTCATCTAAACATTAGAAGCATACTGTCTAAAAGTGAGCAGATACAGCATCTGTTACTGGATTCAAACCTGGATTTTTTATGTTTATCTGAAACCTGGCTTCATGAAAATTCTCCATCAGCAGCTCTGAATATTCCTGGTTACAACATCCACAGAAAAGACAGGGAGGGATCCAAAAAAGGGGGAGGAGTGATGGTATATATAAAAAACACATTACAGTGTCACAAAATCCAGTGGTCCAATTGTATAACATTAGAATGTTTAGGTCTCAGTATCAGTCTTTCACCACAAATGTCCTTTGTCCTCGTTGTAATTTACCGGCCTCCCTCGACAGATAACAGCTTTTATGAAAACTTTGAAAAGCTGCTAAAAGAAAGTAATTTTGATAAAGAAATTATTATTATGGGGGATTTTAACATCAACTGGGAAGACAAATCATCTAGAAAAAAGCTCAAACAAATCACTGACAGGTTTGAGCTGACACAAGTTGTTCGTGGGCAAACAAGAATAACTAATTCCACCAGGACACAAATTGATCTCATATTCACCAATAAACCAGAAAGAATTTTAAAATCATTTAATATGTTAACAGGTTTATCGGACCATAATCTAACACTTGTCAATAGAAAACTTACCAAAAAACGTTTCCAGTTTTGTGTTAGAGAAAAAAAAACGGAAACTATTACAATTCCTAAAAGCAAATATAAAAACTTTGTAGCTATAGCAAACCAAATTCAATGGGATGACATTTTACCCTTTGTTGACTATGAAAAGGACAGCAGATTATTTTTAAAAACACTTGAGAGAGTTATTAAAGAATTCTCACAAAAAATTGAGTACAAACAACACAAAAACACTGTACCCTGGATAAACCCAGGCATCATAAAACTCATGAAAGAGAGAGACCAAGCACTAAAAATAGCAAATAAAACTAAATTAACTCATGACAGAGGACGATTCACAATGTTGAGAAACAAAGTTGTAAGAACATTAAGAAAAGCAAAAGCAGATTTCTTTCTAACTATAATTGAAAAATCAAACGGAAATGCTAAAATGATATGGAACCAGCTAAGAAAAATGACAGGTGATCGCCCCAAAGAACAAAATGCACTAGAAATGAAAATAAATAAACAACTAACAAATAATATTGAGGTTGTAGCGGAGGCATTCAATCGCTATTTTATTGATTCTGTGGCTGACATCGCAAGGTGCTTCACACCTGAGAATACATGCAGCCCTGCATTAGACACATGTCAATCAATCTTCAGTTTAATAAACATCACAGCATCAGAGGTATCACAGACCATTAAATCACTCAGATCATCAAGATGTAAAGATATTTTTGGTATGGATACAGTGATGCTCAAGGAGCTCAGTACATCAGTCCTTCGCCCTATTACAACAATTATCAATCTGTCTATTTCACAAAATTTGTTTCCAAGCATATGGAAACCAGCCATTGTTGTTCCCATTTACAAAAGCGGAGACCCTCATTCCATGTCAAACTACAGACCCATCAGCATACTGCCTACAGTGTCTAAGATTACAGAGAAACTGGTAGCAAAACAAATCATTAATCATTTGAATACCACAGCCTTTGCTCTCCACCCTATGCAGTTTGGCTTTAGAGCAAATTACTCCACTGAGTCTGCAACTTGCCACTTTACTGAAAACATAAGAGCTCTGTTGGACCGAGGTGGGGTTGTTGGTGCCGTGTTTCTGGATCTTAAGAAGGCCTTTGACACTGTCAATCATAAAATCTTGCTGTCAAAATTATGCCATTTCAATTTTTCGTCAGATGCGCTTAAATGGATTGAGTCTTACCTCACTGGCCGTTCCCAACATGTCAGAGTCCAGTCTGTTAAATCAGCGGCCCTCAGTCTGTCCACCGGTCTTCCTCAAGGATCAAATTTAGCACCTTTGTTGTTTTCACTTTATATAAACGACCTTCCGTCGGTCTGTTCTGATGTTTCTGTGCAGATGTATGCTGATGACACCGTAGTTTATGTCCATGGTAGTGATATCTCTCAAGTGGCAGAGAAGCTCACTAACGCTATGGTTACTATCTCAGCTTGGTTGAAGCAATCCTGCCTTCAGTTGAACACTTCAAAAACAGTAGCAATGTTCTTTACCAAGTCCCACAGACATGTCAATGTTGAGCCGAATGTTTTGGTTTCAGGGGAAAGGCTGCAGATTGTATCCGAATATAAATATCTGGGAGTTTTATTTGATTCAAAGTTGTCATTTACATCACATGTAAAAAGGGTCTGTAACCGAATCAAATTCAACCTCAGGAACTTTAGACACATTCGCCATCAAATGTCTATAGAGGCAGCAAAAATGTTTATGCACTC
Source organism: Ammodytes marinus (assembly GCF_949987685.1). Taxonomy (NCBI): domain Eukaryota; kingdom Metazoa; phylum Chordata; class Actinopteri; order Uranoscopiformes; family Ammodytidae; genus Ammodytes; species Ammodytes marinus. Next base: position 13,496,588 of record NC_137235.1, on the reverse strand, counting down.
TATGATTTTCTCACACATCACTTACTGTTTACCCATTTGGTCACAAGCTACTGTTACATCCCTGAAACCTATACAATCACTTTACAAACGAACTGTTAAAATCCTGGACAAGAAACCTTCTAGATTTCATCATTGTCCAATATTACAAAAGCACAGATTACTCAAATGGGAAAACATGGTCAACTATTCAAATCTATGTCTTGTCTATAAAATCATTCACGGTTTATCATCCCCTCCGCTCCATCAGTTTGTCAACATCCGAACAGCTGATCACAGCAGAACTAGAGCATCAGCGAGGGGAGATTGTATTATCCCTTTTAGGAAGAGTGTATTTGGCCATACCTCTTTCTCTGTTCGTGCAGCTACTGAGTGGAACCTCACCCCCATAGCCATCAGAAATCTGACCCCATATAGGTCATTCAAATGCCAGTTAAAGAAATGGCTCATTGATAACCAGAGCTGTTTACATTATCATTAACCTGTTCATGTTATTGTCTGCTGTTGTCTGATTGTTGCTCTGCTGTGTTTTTATTGTATATTTTAGCTTAATAGTACTTTTTACTTTACTTACTTTTTAATAGTACGTTTTACTATAGGTGTGTTGTATTATATAAATGTGTAACTTATTTTCTTTTAGGGTGACTTTTACCATCTGTCTAGGGACTGCAGATGAAAAATAGCCTTCTGGCTAATTCTGGCATATTGACAGAAATGTTTGATAATATGCACTGTCCCTGTATTAAATAAATAAATAAATAAATAAGGGCAACACAGTGACTGCTCAGTGAAAATGACATCTCAATTGTGCTCACTGGAGCAGTGTGATGAGTACTGGATCCTAACCAGATCATCTGGCTCCGTTACAAATTATCCGCCCTCATTTGGAGCTGCAGAGGCCGTGGCCAAAATGGTTCCTTAGCTTTTGAACAGCACCTCACATCTTCCCGATCATTATGTTAGTTGATGCATGGACTTCTTAATACTTCCCGAAATGCTGTGAAAACAATGATGCCCTGCGCTCTAAAGTAATAATAACTAGGGCTGTCAAGCGATTAAAATAATTAATCTAATTAATTACATGCTCTGTGATTAATTAATCTAAATTAATCGCATACTTATATGACACTTGTATGCATGTTAATAAACAGCTGTATAGCCTACCGTTTCTCTCTCTCTCTCTCTCTCTCTCTCTCTCTCGCACTCTCTCTCTCATAACTTCTGTCTCTTCCCCTCAGCCAGGTTTCTACATGAAATTAAATTAGGAACTAGGGCCACATCTTCTACTTAAAGGTCACATATTATGCTAAATGCACTTTTTAAATGTGTTCTAACATATCCATGGGTCCACGGTGTGCCTAGAGACTGCCAAAATATAAAAAAAAGAACAATCTCTCCTTTTCTCACTCTCCCCCTTTCTGAAACCCCCACCCCTCCCCCCAATATACTCCAGTCAGAATTCTCGCCGACTATAACGTCACAGTCGGCACAGCCACATCCCCATATTTTCTTTATATGTCCATGCTTCCCCCCCACATTAATAACCAGAAACTTCCACCGTGCAGTATTCTATAGCCCCTTTTACACAGCCAGTGAAAGCCGGGAATATGCCGGCCTTTCGGCCCTCCGCCCTGCTGTATAAATGCGACAGTTGCGGAACGAGGGAAGAAAGGTGCGAGAGATTGTTCCGGGAATTTTACTACCTCGGGGGGTAGTAAGATTCCCGACACAATCAGTTCCGCCTCTCTGTTTAAATGCTCCAGCTTGTTGTTGCGGAACAGGGGGGCGTTTGACGTTCCATAGTCTATGTTCTAAACATGCAACCATGTTAGCAGTTGAAGGACGTGTGTTTAACATTAACCACGGCGGCCTGATGTCCCGTAAAAATCACCAAATAAAAGGAACGGTGTATAATCTAGCTGATCATAAGGTCCGTTGCTCAATCCAAACCCCCGCGCTTCATTTTGCAGAGTGTATGAGTCTATTTCTGCCCAGGAGAAGTTGTACAATGGGAAAGCTAGGCTAGGCTAAGTAAGGGATAAAGTATAGCGAACGGGTCACTTGCTAGAAATAAAGACCGACAAGCTGAAGCAGGAGCCCGACGCGCAGCGGAGGGCTCTTGTTCAGCTTGAAGGTCGACCTAGTAACGGGGGAATAGTCTGCTCGCCCCGCTAGACTGTCTGCTTCAGCTGACTGAAGGCTCCGGCTCAGCTGTTAGCCACAGAGCTACTGTTTTGCTAACACATTCCGCCGCCGCTATTATTATCCTAAGTCTGAGCGTATATCCACACTTTATTTCTGTCTACAGTAACGTGACTTCACACACTGTGTGTATGTGTATGTTTATGTCTGATTGGCAGATCTCTGCCCTCACAAAGAGACTCGCTCACAACCAACCTGACACACACACACACACACACACACACACACACACACACACACACACACACACACACACAGAGGTGAAGCGGTCGGATTGATTTAGTCAGTTTGGTTAACTGTCCCAGTGATGTTGGACTCAGCGCGTAGCGAGATCAACTGGCACATCGTGGGGACAGTAAAATACGGCCCTCTTACTGCAAGCTCCAGCACTTCTGCTCTCAATTCACCGGCCAGTGTTGTTGTAAAGCAGCTGACCGGCGCGGCGCTAAATGTTTACGTCACACCTGGCGCTGTTTACAAGCATCTCTTTCATTCCGGAGCGCTGTGTAAAAGGGGATACTGATGCGCCAGCAGGCCGGCGTTGCTTGGTTCTGTGTAAATAACACAGAAGCAAGCAAAGCAGGCATTTTGGAGTGATGTTGTTCCGTCAATATGCCGCAATCTCTGTGTAAAAGGGGCTTATGATAACTCCCCTCCCCCCATTGCTTATTGGTCCACGGCCCCGAGATCCTCTGGAAAATGTTCCGAGCGACAGCCATGTTGTTTTCCCCGCTAAGCGACAAGATGCCCGTAGTGCAGCAAACCATGCAGAGTGTTGCATAAACCAACACAGAAGCATTCTGCTCATAATCCACAAATTTATCTTAATCACAGCAGTCTTAATAATGCCGCGTTTATAACGAGACAAAGCTTAGGGAACTACTTGTGTAGTAATTCCATCGGTGAAACTAAAAGGAATCTCCTCAATGGTTGTTTGCCTGTTATTTACCTATTGTAGCATGTAGCTTCCGGAGTAGCACCCAACGTTTGCTTCTATTACACTAACTTAGCTTTCCCATTGCAGTTTAATAATGCCTCGTGTTTAACACCACAAAGGGTGGGAAGTTATTCCTGTAGAAACCAAATGTGAGGCTACTGTTTTCACTGGTTTTAAATCGTCTGAGTGTTACTTTTAGCCGTTAGCGCACATGTAGCTTCGGACGTAGCACCCAACGTTTGCTTCTATTACACTAACTTACCTTTCCCATTGGAGTTTAATAATGCCTCGTTTTTAACACCACAAAGGGTGGGAAGTTATTCCTGTAGAAATCAAACTTTGAAGCTACTGTTTTCACTGGTTTTAATCATGTCAGGTCATGTCAAACTGTGTTCGCAGTCACGCAGTGTCTCTCTAGTATCACGAGAGCACGGTAGAGACGGTGGGAGGGCCCGACAGAGAGGTGGGAGGGGCCAGCCAGATCGCAGGCTGCAGACACCAATATAGGTCATCCGGAGACCAGAGGAACATCAGGGTATAGAGGCTTGCTACAATAAATGATCTGAACGGGTTTTTCAGCAAACATTTAAAAAAGTAAGTATTAGGGACTACTTAAACCATATAAAATTAACAGCGAAGTGCATAATATGTGAGCTTTAAATCCCCCAAAAAACAAGCAGGCTAAATGACGACTGTATCTCCCACAACAGACAGCGCTGCACTGCCACAGGTTTGCATAGCCTATGCCGACTCATGCACCATCGTCCTACTCCAAACTACCACAAATATTGACACACACACACACATACACACAAAAGAGGAAAAAACGCAGGCATAGGTTAGGAAGAGTAACATGGGGCGGGAGTCCCTTTATGCGAGACGAGGCAGCTAGCAAACAAAAGTGAGACACACGTAGGGAGATTGAGAGATACTGAGAGTTTTGAACCTTCATTGTTAATAAGGCACCCACTAAATCAATAATGCACAGACACTGCGGAGAATAACATAAGATGTCTTCTTACCTTCATGCTTATTTGCCCGAAGCATCCTATAACACATCAATAGAGCCCATGGCCCTTTCCCCTGCTCCTTCTTTACCTCTTTAATCCCTTGTGGGCCGTGTCCGCAAGCTACAGGTGCAGCTGCGCTATCATCGCACCCCTTTTGCACCAGGTCAAAGGGCACTATAGAAGTGCGATTAATCTGCGTCCATTTCTTTACCGCCTTAATTTTTCTGTGATTAATTAATCAAAATGAATGCGTTCATTTGACAGCCCTAATAATGACTAATCTAAATAGCATTAGTAGACAACTTGTGCTCTGGCTTTTCTTGTTAACTCCTGTGGGGTCGGATAAACAGTGAGTCCCTCAATGAGTAGGAAAATGTATATTTAGATAAACACATACTGTAAAAAAATTTTACAATGTCAAAGGTAATTTAAATGCAACTGTGTAACACCAGTTTTGTAGTCACAAGAAATGTTACTGATAGGTACTTGTTCATTGGCCCTATTGGACAGTCATACATGGGAATAATAGTTGAGCATGAACCTTACTGTAATTTTCTTAATTTTTTGTCTTTATCTGTAGTGCATGTTTTGCAATCGTCTTTGTATTCCTTGATTACACTCCAATTTTCATATCATTCCAGGTCGGGTCATTGCTTCTTAAAATCAGTACTGTTCATTACTTTCTTCAAAATGGGGATAATGAAATGGAGAGCTTGTCACAGTTTGCTTAACAAATCACGGCTTATTACTTAATCAGCATATTATGCTGAAAAAAGTTTCCCGCTTCACTATTTTCAAATGAGTATCCAGAAGCTAACAATGGGTTGGGTAATGAATAGATGAATTGTTTGAATGATGGATTGATTGGACAGTTTCAATGAATTTATTTAAATCATGTTGCATAGTCATACAGTAAACTACATTGAAAGCTACTGAATATGCGACAGAACAGAGTAGGGGGGAACGGGGTGATGTGAGCCACTTTTTACATTTGCTCCCCTCTAAGCGAGCTAAAATGATTTATCACTCAAATTTACACATTTCCCATTCATTCAGGATGTTTCCTAGAAATGGGCATTAGCAGATTTTTTTCAAGACAAAGGGCAGTGAAAATATGATTGTTTAAAAAAAAGTTGTCATGTGGCTCACTTTACCCCAGCTGTGGGGTAAACTGATCCACTTACTTTTTCCACTCTGAAACTACCATAACAACACATATTGTAACAGTAAGAATCCTGAAAGCTAGCCACACATTCCAGAACTAATGTCGGACTAGTAAAAGAATCATGGGGTTTGGTCAATTAAGCAAAGCAAATTTTCTAAACACTTGAAAGAACAAAATCTGAACAAAATCAAATACAACATTAATAACATTATTATTATTATTATTATTATTATTATTATTATTATTATTATTATTATTATTATTATTATTATTATTATTATTATTATTATTATTAGTATTATTAGTATTATTATTATTAGTAGTAGTAGTAGTAGTATTATTAGTATAATTCAAAATGTTTTAATAAGATTCAAAAGGAAAGATAGAACCAGTTAGATTAGAACACAGTCTGGGGGTCAGAACACAGGACCCTTAGTGCCAGCTAGTGTTGTTTTTGTCAATGAAATATATGACAAAATATCGTCGTCAATGAACATTTATCACGTGACAGAAACGAGACGAGACACAACGTAAATGGTGGTCATGTGACGAAGACTATAATCAAATATATAATGCTTTATTGTTGACTAATAAAAACGGGACTAAATGTGGTTTACAAAAACAAAAACTCTGATAAAAATATCTCTTCATGTTCATTGACAAAAAGGAGAGGACACGAAATGTTATAAGGCTATTTTGTCTCGCCATTATTATTATTTTTGCAATATTTCTGTTTCCTGAGTCTCGGGGCTGCAAACAGGCTACGGTTTCAGATTAAAAGCATTTCACTGGCTTAACATGAGTATTTAACTAGACAAACGTGAGTTGGCTTTTATTTTGAAATAGCAGGAAGTTAGCAGGCGACGTTACTTCCTCAATCCCCACTCGCGGCAATATGGAGGATGCAGCTGCGGCGGTGGGTTAACTTTAACGACTAACCAGCTGCAGCCTGAAGTTACTGTATAGGCTAACTGTCAATATGCGGCCAAACGTACTCACGTCATCTTGACTGGATTCCTGTCGGATATTAACCATGACTCCTGTGTTCCCTGCTCTCTTGAGTCATGTCGAAAAAGTATTCCATTGTTTTCTGAACGAGTAGTAGCCCTGTTTGTGGACGTCTATCCATCGAAACTATGACGCAGGTCCTTAGCAACGGTCATTATACCCTTGACAGAGGTCTGTCTTGCTGGAAATAACAGACCTGTAGAATGCTGTGATTTACATAGGATTTTCAAAGTGCCATGTAATAAGTTCTGTCAACGAATTCCACTGTATGCAGTCTGTGCTTCCAATCTCATGGTTCAAACCATTTGTGTTATATCTTGTAATACAAAATCTGACTTCAGTTTACAAGCAATACAAGTCATACACAAACATTTTATTTGCACTTTGTTATTATGTTATTGTAGCTCTAGCATTCAAGAACCATTTTTCTCTTAATTAAACTTGAATGTAATGTCAATTTTTTCTGGCATTGTCATTTGAAGCTATTTTATTTAGGCCTATTTATTGTATGTAAATGTATGTCATTAGACAGGAGATTTTGAAAAACAAAGAGAAGCTGTCTGAGTTCCACCAGACTGCTGTTCAGGTTGAGGAATCCGGCATTCTTACATGTTTGGTAGCTCAAATAAATATGATGTAAATTCAATCAGAGCGTCTTCCGTGTCTGGAATTGCATGTATTCTTGAGTCTCTAAGGTAAAAATAATATAATAAGATAAGATAACCTTGTTTGACTTGTGAAATGGGGTACTTAAAGAACATTTAGATTTTGGCTGTACTATACTACTTGTACTATATTAACTGGGTTAAATATAATTGCATTACTAAAAAGACTAAAATACAAATGTCATTGACTAAGACTAGACTTAAATGTCATACATTTTTGTTGACTAAGACTAGACAAAAATAGTCCCAGATAATTCTGACTAAGAGAAGACTAAAAAGCTCAAGACTTTTAGTCAACTGAAACTTGACTAGACTAAAAATAGTTTAAACGTGACTAAGACTGATAAAAACTAAAATGACAGTTTGACACAAAGGCCAGACTAAAACTAAACTTAAAACAGGCCGCCAAAAACAACACTAGTGCCAGCTAGTGTCTTGGGGTCAAAAGCATAGGAAAATCTGAACCAGCAAGAACAGCCTGGGACTCAGAACACAGGAGAAGACCCAACTGGATTATAACATCAGCCTGTCATACTCTACAACTAGGCCTGAAGGTTACAGGGAAAGATGAGAAGGTGCTCTTTCCGTGTGGTTGCCCCAGGTCGTCTTCCTGGTGTATTTCCTTGGCATGATGGCTTTTCTACAATGTGTATGACATTAAAATAAAACATATGTCATGTAATATTACATTAAAATATGTTTAAGACTAAACTTAACTTGTTGGTAGTTCATCAACACGTATGATAGAAGTTTTTCTACGTGAATACATTTGCTTTGGCACAACAGTTGATTAAATTGACAGCAAGAACATTTACTTTTACATGCAAAATACCTATTTTGGTGAAAAAAAACATGCTTACCACAGCACCAAGAGGTCCTCTCTTTCAGGACCATGGGGAAATGAGAGGGGCTTGAAAACATATATCTCACATGACCACAAATGTTTTCCGTTGCCTAGATACAGGGGGTGGCTCACATTACCCGATGCCTCAGATTCCCCCGTTCTCCCCTACTGTTCAGGCTTTGCACAAAAAAAAGGTTGGGGCTGTTGCCCAAACTGTCTCTTGTCAGCTCTCCAAAGGTTAGGCATATTGGAGTTGTGACCGCGTTCTCTGAAAAATTACCATTTGATCGTTGAATAACAATCACATTGTTGGCTTTATTGGTTGCTATGGTAGCAACTCAGGTTCATGTGAACCGCTTCAAAGCATGGAAGTGAGATTTAATTATGTTTTGCAATGAGATATGTGCAAGAAATGCAAACGGCACCTTGCTTGCTAATTCTGTGGAGGGAGTTGTCTGCAGCGACCCAGTGCCTCTTTCCTTCGTTGTGAAAAGCTTTGATGGCAGTGTGTTATTGCAGTAATGTCTAGCTTTTCCTTTTCTCAGTTATCTTCATCTTCTCTTCCCACCCCTCTGCCTCCTTTTCTTCCTCTAGGACATATCACATATATTGCAAAATATGAGACTTAAGTCACTGTAATGCTGCAGGAAGACATACCCTGTGTTTCACAGCCATGCTCAAACATTAAAATACATTCTCATTTTGCAGTCAAAACTGAGTCATATTATAAAGGCATTTAAGACATCTTGTTCTGGCACATTTATATCTGGCTTTGATCTTTGAAATACTGCAAATGATATGACTTCATAATCCTAAACCATGTAATTTCATACTATGTTATTATTTTGTGTGTGTGTATATGCAATAAAGAGATATACAGTCATTCAGAAGAGGCATTTAAGAGCTGTAAATAAAGCGACACAATTTCTTCAAAGCACATGGGCAACACAATCAGCATAATATATACATTTGGCAAAATTACAGTGATGGCTCTAAATGGATCCTCTTGTGTGTGGTAATCCAGAGCTTGTTTCATGCATGTCACCTTTCTAAAAGCAGTGCTTCCTTGATGTATTTAACATAGGCATGGTAATGAAATCAGGCTCATTATATTTCAAGCAGATCCTTCAAAATTAAAAGGATTTGTTCTGCACTGATAAAGATTTGACATCGGCGTATGACCTCTGTCAGCGTCATTGAAACAACGTCACCTATGATAAAGTGTTTGGCACTTCAAACGTTGGTATTGTGTTGGATAAAGTCAGGTTATATGGAATACGAGGATCGTAGGCTGCTGTTAAAAAAAATCTTACTCATGTTAAGAAAACCCACCACTGGCCGTGTGTGTGTGTGTGTGTGTGTGTGTGTGTGTGTGTGTGTGTGCATGCGTGCGTGCATGCGAGCGAGTGAGTGCCATTGCTGAGAGCATGCACACACTTTGCCAAATCAAACACGTAGTGTGTCATGCATGAGTAAGAAGATACGTAGAAAAGAGAGCTAGTGCATGGTAACTAACATCCCCAGCCTTTTTTTTTTAATAACGGCGACTAAATCATACAACATTACCGACATGTTCATGTATCTCACCCATAGCCCTGGTAACACCATTAAAACCTGACTGGCACAGTAAAGATGCATTCAAATGATGGTGGCATGATGGCATCACTTTGTGTGAGAGATGTTGACACATCTCTGACGATAATGTGTTAAATTTTAACCAGTTCAATGCTGTTAAGCATTTGGGGAAATGTTTCTTCGGTTACTGCTACTTGCAGTTATTTTCTGCTTCACTTAAGATGCTGCTAAACTGCGTAAACACACTCTTCCCAACCCTTACAGTCCTTCACCTTAAGCTGTGAATAGACATGCAAACGTGTTTAAACTTTAAAGACAAGACAACCCCATACATAGTGTGACTGTCTTCTAAAGCTTTTTTAGTGTTGTACTCAGATGGGATTCCATAGTACTTAAGGATCTGTCATAAAATAATGATTCACTGCAGAATGTTGGTGGATAATTTGTATTATATCTGAACAAATACACCCATTGGCCATCTTATTGGGAGCTTTCCCTTTATTATGTTCTAAGAACACCCAGTTGCTGCCATCAAGGCTGCATTCTGCATCCAAGCGACAGGATAATATTTTAGCAATGAAACACTAATGTGGGGACTGCAACATTGTGTTTATTGTACGTACTTCCAAAACACAACCATTAAGTAACGCAACCACCAAATATGGCTATTAGTGCCATTAGGAGGCATGTATTAAAACAGTGAACGTTACAGTGACAATTATGCTAACTATCTGTTGTTAGCAGCTTTATTAGCTGCACTTAAGCATCATGGGGTTATCAAAACCAACTGTTATTTTTTTCAGATGTCTTACTGGATGAGAGGGAGTGATTGTGGTTTACAGGATAAATATGGCCTTAATATCAGCCCTTCACAAAGGGAGGAGCTGTCCATGTTTATGCTCAACTTTTGTACCCTAATTGTTAATTAATTTTTTTTTTCATCATACTCCAGTAAAATTGCAAATGTGCACTGGAGAGTTACAAAGTGTGAGGCTACCAAGGTTAGTCAGCTTTTTGCATGGGAAATAAATCAGATTTATTCATATCCCAGGAGTTTAATAAAATGCTAGATGGTAATGTAGAGAGACATGGCTAGTGTAATGAAAAGTACAGCAGTCATGCTTCATGATCAATAATTCGCTGTTTGATAAGCTCGGACCATGTAGCACAGCACTTGCTGGCAGCTGCCTGTTGTCAATTGAGATTTAATAAAGGAGGCATACTAATGATTTTGCATTGAAAACTATGCAGTCCATTTTACTTTTCTCTGCATTCCATTAACATTTTTCAGTGAGGAAAAACCCAATACATAATACACAATCATTTTGGGGAATGCTCATTTTAAGAAACATAAATATGTTCTGACAAAATGTTGATATTATTTTCAGAAATTATATTTTAGCAGTGAATGCAAGCCACAATTGTGTTCTATTGTGGTGTACTGTAGTTAAATTGTTCTTATATAAATGGTAGAATGTTTCTTCTTGTATATGACCATAAAACCGCCAAAGAGGTGTTGTTGAATTTACTTTTGTAAGTGTTAGACGGAAGAGTTTGGTCCAGCCGAAACATATGAGCTCTAGTCCGCCTGTTGACAATCAATGTTTCTTCTCATACACCCAGTACATACTAGAAGTCTTCTGATGTTCTTTTTATGAAATATCCTGTCAGAGTCCATGCTGTGAATTTGTGAGTCAAAAACTGTGAGATTGTCACAAATCCCATTTGGTTACTTACTGTTTAGACACTCCATCACCATCCTAACAGGGGTTTTGAATAGCTTATTCCGCCTCTATTATATTCAGTGTATATAAATCTCACACTCTGGGGGCATAGTTATACAGCATGCCAGAGCCTATCAGACTATAAATTGAAGGGCATCCCTGTAGATTTGATGCAGCTTTTTCTTTTCTTCTTGTTTTTCCCCAATGTATTTATTTTTTGTACATAGGTGGGTCCCAGTCAGGTGGTGTATATTGATTTTGTTCTTGATGTGTTGCTTTCATTAGATGGGAGTCAGTCATCTGGTCCGGTGCTAACACTGGCAGAATACCCTCTTCAGCAACACTATCTAGACAAGTGTGATGGACCACCGCACCATTCAAAAATAACTTGGATTTCAAACCTTGCATGTCATATCCTTACAGTATGTGGGCAAGTTGACAAATTCATTATAAAGGCATCGGTTTATATTGTATGTGGTATTGGTATCATTAGGGTCCCTGCTGCCTCTCCTTTTGCTGCTTTTAAGTTACAAAGATAATTTTATTACAGTATTATTTCATATTTTCGACATATTTGCATGCGCTTTCATTTGCAATGCCTACATTTACATTTAAACTAACACCTCCTCTCCACTAGTCTGTGCTGTGGAAGAGGAATTAGGCATGGGGTTGGCTCTAGCTGTCTGTCTCTTCTTGATATGATATAATGGTTGCATTCTGAATCGCATACTCTTTCTTTTTTCTATTCTACATACTACATCTGACGATAAAAATAATCTAGTTTGGATGCAGTAGGCATACTATTGGGACATACTTTTCTCTCTTATTTCATCATAACATTGCGCCTTGATCTTGCCTCTTGCTTTTATATCCGTCGCATCCCTGTTTGTTTTCATATGGAGGCTTCGTCGATGTTACGTCACTTCACGTGCGCACTGGATTGTGGGTCAGAATCGCCCAAATAGGATGCACTTTTCAACACTAACAATCTTGGCCGCATGAAGTAGGACATCCGGGTACTTCTAACCATCCTAAATCTGGCCACAAGAATCGGGACATCCTAAATCTTTTTTCTACATACTATATAGTAGAAAGTATGCGATTCGGAACGCAACCAATCAGTGTGGTGTTTTGTTTGAACCAGGGAATAGACACATTAATAAACATTATGCTACGATGAAAAATGCAAGGGTCCTCATTGCTTTGAGGCAGGCCCCTAATTAAAATCACTCTTTGTCAGTATTTTAAATCCATTATTGAGAATGTCTGACCTTTTTGCCCACTGACAGCATGTCACTCTCCTTGTGAACCTTTGTATTATAAAAACAGATTAAACATGTTGTTGAGCTGCATTGTATGTATAATGGGTCAGTACAACTGAAAGGAGACTCGCCGTTCAGCCGCTGCAAAGCCAGTTCAGACTAAATTACTGTGTTATGCCAAATGCAAGCGTATTCAGTTCAAGTCTGTGCAACTTCAATAGATGTTCTGTAACACAGAATGGCTGCTTTATGCAAATTGTCCCTCTACATGCATAAAAGGTATTACACTAAAACAGATATGGGACTTGGGTGTTATTATTGAAGCAAATATGTGAATGAATGACTGAATACATTTATTTTTTTAGTTATTGTGACTCTGATGACCACCCTGAGTGAAAGTACTGCATGTGCAAGTACTGTACTGCCCTGTGGCCATAGCTGTAAGTCGTAGTCAAGATCTGCTCCATAATTCACAAGAGATACCTTTTCAACCTTGTCCCTTATATCCTCTCTTTGAAAAGAACACACCACTGTAAATTTGGCATGTTCTGAGTCAGCAGAAAAGGTAAAGCCATGATCAAAACATTGGGAACACTCATCTTCACACCACCACCTTTTCCACAAATCCCAATGTGCCCACATATTTCTCTTTTATTATATGTCTGTAATAGGCAACATAGAAATATAAACAAAGAACATTTTAGTTGTGAGCATTTCAGGGTTTCACACAATCTTTGTGAAGCATACAACATTGTGCCGTCTTAAAAACAATGGTCACTTTTTTTGTTTGTTTTCCATTCATGTCATGTTATAGATGCAAAACACAGAGGTTAAATCTAAGAAACAGTTTTGTTTGATACAGATTCAATGCAGCACCATTCACATGTGTTTTTCCGTAAAATCAGTTGTCCCTGAACATAAATGATTTTAGTATGCATGTCCATCTTTTTAGTACCACCCATCCTGACGCATTAAAGTAGGACACAATTCTGTGTTTCTGCCTTTTTTCGGCGATGACTCATAAGCAGAGTTAGATAACATTTGCTATAACACTTTTACAGCCTTGATATGGCACACATAATTTTATTTCACTGACCTGTAATGCAAAAGAGAAAGTGTAGGTGGTCATGCCTGAGCATAAAACTAAAAAAGGTGCAAACTAGCTGTCTTCTATGAAAATATCATGTTTATTCTGATTCCTGCTGTGACCACCTTTTTGCCCAATCTATAATTAAAGTCAAACTTAAAAGGCGAGGGGTTTGCAAACGACCCGCGGGTGATGCTGACTGCACTTTAAGTGGGCATTTATTAATACATGTCTGTGTTTTCACATTTTTTTTCTTCAAAACACATTTTCTTGGAAGACTTTTTAACTTCAAGGCACACTTTCCCCTCAAATGCTTTGGGATAGAGGAATGCATCAGGCTTTTCACACAAGGGCTTCTTCTTGTTCAATTAGAGAGCTTTCACTTATTTATTTACAAGGCTTTTAAGGAATACTTTTAGTACATTATTTCCTCCGGAAGTGATCATTGTCTAAAAATATGTATCACACCCATAGACTGTATACAAAACACCTTTTAGGCCGCATTCACACGATATCAGGCAGATTTACTCCTGCTTACCAGACGTTTGGATAAGACACTCCAAATCCATGAAAGCTATAAGGACCCATGACACAGAGAATAAACTGGCACATCTGCTCCACATCTACCTGCCTCTTAACTACGTATAAGTTGTGCAATCTTCTTGATGTAAATGGAAGGGTCTGAAATATAAGATGAGCTTAAAAAAGATAGTGGATCAGTTTTTTTTTACGAATGGAGATTCAGAGGATCCCATACTATCAGTGATCTGGACAATTTGACATGGGGTGGCGAAGGCGGGGCAAGAGGTCTTGGCAGGGGGGCATGGGAGGACGGTAGCGGGAATCCCCATATATATTATATTGATCATCATTTCTGATATATATTAAGCCTACATAGCTTACCCTATATACAACACATTGCTACAACAGAAAACAGGCAATCATTGAAACATGTTATTTTGAGTGACATGACATATCATTCTAGTCTAGTGGAATTTATATGGAAGGAGAATAACAATACATAGTTTAGGATGGGACTGCAGTCAGACCCTCTGCCTACCTTTCATCTGCCTGCTGATCACTACCTGCCTCTGTCCCTCTGTCTGAATATAACACCTCCTCTTCATCCCTCACATTTATTTCTTCTTTTACCTATTTTCCTTCACTTATTTATTCATGTCTTTAACATATGATTATTTAACCTGGTTTAATTTGTGCAGCTCGTTTGCTGTGATATGTGAGAGTTTTTAGTAGGCTATGTTTGGCTATTCAAACAAAAATGATCGATCTCCTAGCTAGCACTGTCAGTGTCACTGTAGTAACTCAATGCCTCAGAAACGGCAACTCTCTCTCTCTCTCTCGAAACGGCGACCCACTGTTAAATTGTATGGATCCGACCATGCAAGTTTTTTTTAAAATATTTTTATCAAGCTCTTGCCTGTACTACAATAGGCCTACAAATTAATAAAAGGGCAATATACTCCTACAAGTCACAAGCGAGTGATTTCCCTTTTGGCCAACGATGAATGGGTGTGCTCTTATTGATGAATTAGCTACTTTTACATTGCATTACATTCATTACAAAATTTAACTTTAAGTTAAATTGGTGTGTTTGAAATTCACAAGGGTAAACTCCACCTTCATATGCTCGGGGCAGGTCAGTTACTCTTCGCCGGGCTGCATGGCACAGCAGCACGCTGACTCGCTGTGTGTGACAAACTGTGTGATCGCCGAAATGCGCATATGATGCAGGGCCGTGGCTAAGTATTTGAAGGGCAGGGCATAAGATTAGATTCAAAATGATTTACTTTTGTTCAATGTATTGTTTGTTTCAATTATTTGAGTGGCTTGTTGACATAGTGGCGGTTTGTTCTTACAAGTACATTTGTGATAATGCAAAAGTTAGGGGGACAGCTGGGGGGGGCAAGGCTCCTCAGTGGGGGGGCCGTTGCCTCCCCTTGCCCCCCTGTAGAACCGCCCCTGCATACTATGATGGATGAATGTTAAAAGGTAGCGCTTACTCCAACTACTTTGTCCAGATTTAGTTTTGTGGGTATTCTGAGTGGTCTATGATAATGATGCACTTAAAAAACCTCTTGAAATAATAACAAAATAAACTTCCATTTTGGTATGCTTGTGGCATAGCAACTTACACCTAGAGAACCCTGTTGTAGCCTTTGGTTAACATCAGGCTTTAGCACTCAAAGCAGGCTGTGTAAGGTGTTTATTTGTAGCTTTGTTGCTGAGATTAGCAGTCCATTGTTTTCATACAGCCACATGTTGTGGGCAAGACACTGAACCCCAAATTGATCCTGGTGGTTCAGACAGTGTCTTGCATGACAGTTGCTGACATCGCTGTATGAGTGTGGGCGAATGTGGCAACACATTTACCATATACCCATTTCTAGTTGTGCAATTTGGATAATTACAACTAATAGCTGAAGTGGTAAAATAACTGGTTGAAACCATTTCATATAACTAGAAACAAATTCATGAATTGTCTTTTAAACGCAAACAAGTATCAATACATCTTCATCTATTTTATCCAGTGTCATACTATAACACAGAACATTATGTTAAGACAAGTTGCTGTGCTGTCAGATTTATTAATACAAGTGTGTTTAACATGGACCTCATATTGACAACACAGGGAGCAGTTAAGTAGGGCCTGTGGTGCTTTATGTCTTGTTGTAATTGTTTTTCTTTTTTTCCTTTGTGGCACATGAAGAGAAAGATTTCAATCGCCCTTATTAATCCAGCTGGCCTGCAGACATGCCAGGACTTCGTTGTCTACGAATACCGAATTATCGTAATGAGCAATGTCAACATTTCTTTCATTAGGCTATATCAGGCATTGGAAGTCACTGGCCATTCAACAGTAAATAAAACACATTTAAAAAAAAAATTAAAAAATAAAACACTGTGGGCATGAGGACAACTTCTGACATGTGAAGTTATTTAAGAAATGTGGCCCTGAGGTAAACATTGTGCAAATGGTGTCAGGTGTGGGGCTAAGATACATAATGCACAACTTTACAGACATTTGCTAAAATGTGTTGCAGTTACCTTGCAATATGATGGTGTGTTTCTTCTGGGTGCTTGTGGAAAACAACCCTGCCATAAATATATTTATATACATGAATTATTTTGTAATTTCACAACTCAATCAGTGTCTACACTATATGGTATATACTGCTTTAATTTTTGTTTTCAGTGTGATTTGCATTTGGCCTAATTGTTATTTTACACTGTACATTTTACGATTTCTTTCTAACAAGTCTCTGGCCAAGTCTCCATAACAAATCAGGTTTTATAATCTCAATTAATGATCTCTGAATGCTAAACTGGTTTTCTCAGTTTTTGTCGAGCAATTCTTTATTACTTTTTTGTTTATCTTCAGGATATCCATTTCATGTAGCTCTGCTCCTCTATAATCCTACGGTTACAGTGGGTGTTTTGGACTCACACATGTATTGTATGACACTATTATCTCTTATCAATCAGAACATTCATGTTGTTCAGTCAATAGAGGAGCGGAGGTCCTGTTTGGTCTTGGTCTAAAAGTCATTGTGTCACATTTCAGCGTAAACTCTCCTATCGTGTCGGACAGGGAAGTTTAATTCTGATTTATAATAGCATTTTGTGATGGTATTTTTCTCATTTTCAATCCATGATTGGAATTACTTTCAGACTGTTGATTGACACCAAGCTAGACTCAGGAATGCATATTATCCACTTATATTGCCAATAACAAATAACAGCATTTTCTCTGCAAATGGGATGAATGACATTTCAATAACAAACACATTTTCTATAGCACTTGAAAAGTGACATATTTTATGCATGAATAATAATTTGTGTTGACATGCCCTGCCATTGAGGAACTGCTACTACTTCAGAGGTTTGTGATGCATAACACACTCAATAATACAATGGCAGAACCTCTGTGGGAGTTTGGGTTCCACAAAACTGATATAGGAATAACGCAACAATCACAAGTGGCTAATCGGAGAGTTCAGCATAAAGGCAAATTCCAAACAGAATTTGTAGTGTGAATTTGTTACCCAAAAACCGTACTAATTACTTTGCTTATTTACAACAGAGTTTTAAAACGCTACAAATAACAGCAAAACAACTGAACAACAGCAAAACTGGTGAACATGAGGTAAAAATGTTGAGGTAATAAAGCCACATTTCAAGAAGAATATCTTTCTTGGGTTTTTAGTTCTAAACCTGTTGCCATGTTGCTTGTATTATGTTTAGGGCTGTCAAGCAATTAAAAAAATTAATCTAATTAATTACAGGCTCTGTGATTAATTCATCTAAATTAATCGCATACTTATATGACACTTTTATACCTGTTTGTAAACAGCTGTATAGCCTACTACAGTTTGTTTCTCTGTCTCTCTCTGTCTCTCTCTGTCTCTCTCTCTCTCTCTCTCTCTCGCGCGCGCTCGCTCTCCGTCTCTCGTAACTTCTGTCTCCTCCCCTTAGCCAGCTTTATACATGAACTAGCGCCGAATTTTCTCAAAAAAACAAGCAGACAAAATTACGACTTTCCATCTCCCACAACAGACAGTGCTGCACTGCCACCATTTCGTAGCCTACTCATAGGCAAAAATATTGACACACACACACACACACACACACACACACGGGGCGGGTGCTAGACAGCTAGCAAACAAAATTGGAGGAAGATTGAGAGATATGGCCTACTACTGTTTTGAACCTAGCCTACATTGTTGCACCCACTAAATAAATAATGCACGGACACTGCGGAGAATTAAGTAAGATGTCTTCCTACCTTCATGCATCCCATAAACCGTCCATAGAGCCCTCGAGTCGGCCCCTTTCCCTTGCTTCTCTCTTTACCTTTCTCCCTTTAACCCACGCGCCCGGCCCGGCGAGCTACAGGTGCAGCTCCGCACCACTTTTGCACCGGGTCAAAAGGCATTATAGAAGTGCGATTAATCTGCGTTAATTTTTTTAATCGCGTTAATTTTTCTGTGATTAATTAATCGAAATTAACGCGTTAATTTGACAGCCCTAATTATGTTTGATCTTATTTTTAATATTCAGCCAAACAGTACCTTTGCTGGCTAAATTTACTTAGCACCATACCCAAACAACATGTATCCAATGATGCTGATCTCTGTAAAGGAAGGCCTCGTTGGTATTCGATATTGATTCAGTTATCAGCCTTTGTATAGCAGCACCTTATATTAACTCACTTGAGGTGTGCAACTATGTCAATACAGAGCTATGCGTAAGCCTATACATTGACTATATTAAATACTAAAAGATTCAACAATTCGATGATCACACAAATTCCAGATTCCACTCTTGACTTAATATGTGTGATGCTGAGATGGCTTACTTACATAAAGATATTAAAGTATGTCAACAGAAACATTCCTGTTTTAACATTTAATCAACAGTCTGTAATTTTTTAAACATGCATTTACGGATCACTGTTTGTAATTGTACATAAAGCATTTCCCAAAAATGTGTGCATTTGCAAGATTTAGAAGTCCAGTTACAACTTCTCCGTAGTGCACTATTCTTTTGTTTTTAAATATAATTCAAATATACATTGACATGGATAAATACTTGGTATCTGAGTTCATGTATAATCTCACTGCAGGTTAGCATCAGCTGCCAGACCAATAGTCGTATGAGTCTTCCTCACAGTATATTGGTGATACAAAATCCCATTTACCACTGCTGCACTTCAAGGCGTCAACTTCAAATATACATATGAATAGAATATGGGCTAGTTAATGCTATTCAAATTTGGTTTGACACCTGGCCTATGGAATACTGTTCAGCATCAGTATTTAGAGAATGTCACAAGGGGGCAGTAGATAGGTCTTGCCCCTATTAAGGACCAAATGGTTACAATCTTCTAGTCTTAATCACATGAGAGAAACAGATGAAGAGTTCTGTATGTAGCTGCAATCCTGTCTTAAAGGCAAATGTCACAAAGATCACAATTCAAATGTTTTTCTGTCAAACTCTTTTCTTTTCCTCGCTATTCCTTCACGCTTGTGTTCATTGCAATTAAGACGAGAGCACTCCGGCGTATGGATGAGGGACTGCATATTTAAATAATAGGGTAGTTCATACACTTTGGTTGCATGCTGATAAGTTTGTTTATTAAATAATGCAGTTCAATTTAGAGAGTAGGAGGCCTCATTTGGATTTGAATTAATAAGGGCACGACACGGGGGAAAAACTATCTACACAAATTCTTGCTTTCCTAGTCTTTTAATATTTATATGACATTTTCAAATGGAATATTTTGTTTTGATGGCTGCATTGTCATTTTTCTGCTCTAAAATATGAATGCATAGATTGATTCAAATAATAATGGATGTCATCATCATCTCCTCACACACCACAGGGGTTAGCACTTAAAGGAAAGCATAAGAAATTAATTATTATAATGAACACAAAGACCCAGCAATAATTTTAGAGCTCTAAAAGTAAAGTCAATGTAAACTCTCATATTTTAATAAATACCATTATCTTCAGCAATGAAGGTGAAACTACACTGTTTTACACTCTTTTGACCTGTGACACTAGGATCTGCTTATGGACAACAACCAATGTGGAGTGTTCCAGAGCTGGAAACCTCTGCAGTTAAACAAAATAAGACACTGCACACTGATGGGATTTCCTATTGTCGCCAAGCCTTCATAGATGTGACCTTCTCTTGGGCCAGAACAACTTGCCATGAGTAGTGCTGTGTTAATTGTAGTAATTCCAGTAAATGTGGATGTGGATACATTACATATGGTGGAGATCTCGGGCTTGGTCCAACACAGATTTGCAAAACCAACTGTGGGACCAGTAAGAGGGAATTGTGGTCCTATGGTAGTGGCTGACAATGGAAGCCAGGTAATGTTAGCATCAGCAAATGCTATATGAGCACTGTCTTTCTACTGTTTAACTGCAAATTGTCAGGTATCCTATTTTTCTCCATTGCAATCATATCTCCCTCTTTGTTTAGAGATAGCTTCAAGTAGAGTTCAGCTCTGTTACTGTCTGCAGCTGTGTGTGGGTTTATTTGATTGTGTTGCATATTTGTTCAAGAACTGTCAGATATCTTGCACTTTATTTAATTTGCATATTTAAACAGGACTATAACTTTAACCCGTAGCAGTCTGGTTTTCATCATCAATTAAATTAATGAAATAGAGTGGAGGTGTTTTCGGCTCTGAATTCCTTCCACACAAGCTTTCCAAATCAGTTGGATTGGAGTCTTTGAACAGGCCATAGGGTTCTTTTTTCCTGTCTCTAGCACAATGCCTGTAATGCCCAAGTCGTTCACACATTTGTGATATGCACATAAAGGTAAGATTTAAAACCTGTGCTCATTTCATCAACTGTGCTTTTCAGTTGCCCCTGTGGGCATTTTGAGGATTTTCTAGTTAAAGCCAATGGAAAAATAAAGAAATACATTACCACACTAATTTGCAGTATTAGCAGAAGAAGTAGTATCTTTACAGCCTCGCAATAAAATGACATAGAATGGTGATCACGAAGCAGATGAAAGCTGTTAGAATCCGCACAAATAAACTGTGCTCCAAGTTAAGAGAAAGCAAATTTAGAACTTTTCACTTAAGAGCAAGGTTGCAGCCAAGGAAAGGAACGCCAAGGCACCCAGGAGGCTGCCAGTGTGCTCTCACACACCAAGCCCATTGCAGCTCTCATTAAAGATGTGTCATCTCTAGCATCATTCTCTGGGGAGCATGGACGTCATGCCAAGCAATTTACTGGCAAATAATTGAAAGGCAATATCTCTGGAGTCCATATTATTTTGGACTGCATAATTTGGGTCTTTTGAAAAACTCTGCGATTACAAAAATACACAGGTCATTAACTTAAATGGAATTTCTATGAATGTTTTTTTTTTTGAGTGAAGCCAATTAAAATATCCAAGCACGTTTCTCAGTGTATTATCTGAGTGTAGATGTTACAATTATATTGTAGGAAGTTGACCGTTGCTTTGGCTGACAACATATTATTAATGATCTATCCACTTTTTTTTTAACATTGTCTCTATTGTAAAGTGATGAAATAGATGTTAGGGTTAAGGTTTTGGTCAAGAGTGTAATGCTGGCTGAGATGATAGTTTAAATGAGTTGAGTAGGCCTATGATGTCTGATATGACTTCAAAACCTTTACATTAACATATACTCAACTCCACATTTTAAACAGGTCGCTAATTCTAGCAAACCAACTGAGCATAGACAAGAAACTCTGAAAGTTTTAGCTTTAATCAACAACGTAGATTTGTCCTATCACACAAGGATGTTACATTTATTTAGAATTGGCCTTTTAAGGTAAAATCCTGGCTCTGTATGAGCATATATTCTAGCTGAACATGCCTGCCCTTTATAAAAATGTATTATTTTGTCAAAGTCTCGAAAATTCTCCTCCCTGCTCAATCAACTGTGTGTTTTAACCCAACACCCAAACCTGGGCTTAAATTGCTTCGCAACATTGATTGAGTCAATGCAGTCTGTCAGATATGCTCAATATCCACACAGTGCTGATTTGCTGAACAGTCACTTGTGTTTAGCTGGGTACAGCGTTTTGGGAGGTTGAAACGAGCAAGTCTGTCTTGCTACCAAATTGCTCCTATGCAAGACTGTTCTTTGCTTCCTCTTTCAATGTTTCTGATTTTTTTCAGTCAAAGTCTTTAGTGGCCTTTTAGTCAGATTGACAGCCTCTCATGTTGTAACGTCAAGTATTTTGGTTTTCCAAGTATGATGATTAAAGTTAGAGTCACACATTATATTCCTGTTTTCTTTCTTAATTTCTCCCTTGGTTTCTCTGTCTTTCTTTCACTGGCTGTCTTTGCACTGGGGTCGAACAAGAGATTGTATCAGCATGCTGCATGGCACTGAGGATTTGGACACTATTTGATTCAGGAGACTGCTAGGATCAATTTCAACCTGGCCGGCTCAATGCTTGGGTAGCTTCTGTGGCTGCCAGTTCAGGGCTCTGACCTGGATTACAATGCTCAATCAATTGGGCTCAGGCAATGTTACCCAAAGCAAGCAAGCGCTAGCAACTTGGTCCTTCAGCTGTACACCCACGCATTCTTATGCTCACACGTGACACATTTTTCATTTGTACTTCCTAGTTTAAAAAATATTTAATCTGCCAAGCATGTTATCCGATGCAGGAAGTACACGTACATCAGTGTGCACATATTGTACAAGCATGAATGTAGATTGCAATATTGTCTTTATCACAGTTTGGGATTTGTCCAGAATGTAGCATACATGATTGCAACGCTCCTCCGTATGGCTTCTTTAACATAAGCAGCAGTGAGAGCAGTTGGAATCTTCAAACCACATGTCAGCATGACATAATCTGTTGTTGTTTTTTTGGTCTGGAGACAATAATGTTATTTAGGCTCAATTTTGCAATACATTTTAATCATCCATTGCTCTTTCTCTCCCCTCATGTTCTGCTGTGCATCCTGATTACCTTCCATTGGCTCTCTAAATAGGTAAGTAATTTCATTTTTTTTTCTTTAAATACATTCCTCTTTTTGCTTGAACAACTATAAAAGGTTGGTATAAATCGATTACCTTGAACCAATGGAATCATAATACTTATGACACAATAATGTGGTGACATTACAAGCAACAAACAGACTATTTACTGTCGTGTGTTTTGGTTGGATTAACATGACTTTTTACTTTGCAAACATCTAGTCCTGATACAACTATTTTCCAAAAAAAAATTGTCATAAGAAAAAAAATGTGTCATATGCATCACTTCTATTTTCCAATTTCTGTAGTCTGTGCATTAATTTAATTGAGGAATCGTTTGCCTTGGTAGATAATGAATCAAGTCCTTCAGCAGGAGGTGCTCCTCAATCTCTCCCTGCCAAATCAAACAAAAATCTAATTTAGTTTTTTCATTATAGCAAACTGTGAACCTGAATAAAAACCTCTTCTCTAATTGATTTATCAGAAACATGTAATACTCACTGCATCATGCTACTGTTGTTAACATACTTAAGAGAGTCAACTATGTTAAGGTATGATTGCACAACGTGTGCTGTATTATATTTCCCGCTAGGACATTGTCATTAGCATTGCAAGCCATGCCCCTCACACATTGGGTCTCTTTAAAAAAACATCAGATGGTTCAGGTAGTGTCAAGTGCCTGTGAATGGATGGGTGGTTTGAGGCAGACAGCCATGCTTTATGGCTCCTTAGTTTTTAGAGTGGCAGGGCCGGAGTGAAGTGTATCCACAATGACAACAATGACCACACTCAAAGCTGATGATGCAATCCCTGTAGGCAGACACGCTTTATGTGCACATGTATGGACACAACCAGAGGTGGGCAGAGTAGCCAAAAAATGTACTCAAGTAAAAGTAAGTTACTTTAAGATTATAATTACTCAAGTAGAAGTAAAAGTACTCATAAAAATTATTACTCGAGTAAGAGTAAAAAAGTATGCAGTGAAAAGACTACTCAAGTACTCAAGAGTACAAGTAGGCCTACTGAATTATTCCGGATTTATTTTTGAAATATACAGAGCAACACTAACGGTACAGAATAGACACGAACATAATATAAAACAGCAATGTTCAAATAAAGATATGTTAAATAAAATAATTTTAAATAAAGCAATACATAAGGTATTTAAAAATCAAATGAATAACCCTTGAACTCAAACAATAATAAATTAATTATCTGCCAAATTAAATACATCACCCTTCAAATAAAATTATAATAAATTAGGCTTGTCCAAAATTATATCAATTAAAACCAATACACTTATAACACTGTTGCAATTGTTTTGCACACACACATTTTAAAACAAATTCCTACAATATGTCACTGGCCCTGAGAAAATTATCTAGGTTGTGTTTAGCCCCAAAAATATAAAACACAAAATTAAACTTCGTTACACATCAACACCTGCTGGCACACTCACTTAACGTATGAAACTACAGAGTGACTGAACAAAGAGACCACTCTCAGACTCTCACACAGCCAGACTGGGGCATGCGAAGTGAGTAGGCTACAGGGAGAACAGGACATGTGTCAAAGAAGAACAGTTTCTCTGTAATTGCGAGTGTGTGGGAGTCTGCGTCACTGTGATTGTGAGTGTGTGATTGTTATTTTGTGAGTTAGTGTGATTGAGAGCTTGCGAGTGTGTGAGTTTGTATTTGAGGCCAGGGGTGTGGCTATTGCTCCTCGGAATCAGCGGTTTCTTCCATTTTCTCGACTCACCCAAATAGTCGGTAAAATATGCGTTTAACCTACATGGCACGGCCACGGACACAACATCGGTGCGGAACCGCAGCCTTTAAAAAAGTCCGCGGACATTGTTGAGCCCATGGTTGAGCCCTATGACAACATGACAACACTTGTCATGTGACTGAAGTGGCTGCATTTGATTGGCAAGCTTTTGTAATGTGGTTTTTATTGGTTGAAATAGTCACGTGATAGAGATGTTGGCTGAAGACGTCCCGGGGAGAGAAATCATGAGAGAAATAGCTCTCGCATGTAATAAATAAAATATATAAAAAAATAAGGTAACAACCGTCACGTAGCCAAATGGAACGGCGTAAAAGTACCGTTCTTTCTTCAAATATTTACTCAAGTAAAAGTAAAAGTATGTTGCAATAAAACTACTCCTAAAATTACAATTTATTCAAAAAGTTACTCAAGTATTTGTAACGGAGTAAATGTAGCGCGTTACGACCCACCTCTGGACACAACAATAAACACAAATTGATGAAACAAAACTGTTTCATTATTCAAAAGCTAACAACTATGTCAAGTAGGGTGGACAAAACGATGCAACAGATTTTGAAGAAAAAAGAAAATAAACAATTTGCTGTATTTATTTTAAACCAGCCAAGGGAAAAGTGTAGCCTGTCTCTGTGAACGACGAACAAACCTGTATACTATGCACATAAACACAGACACACAAACAGTGCATTCAAAGACAAAAAAAGAGAGTAAGATATATTGAGTCATTTCCCAATCCTATTCGGGAACTGACAAAAACAATAAGCACTTTTCCCGGCAGCCAAAGCTCAGAGTATTGCAGGTGCTCTCTCATACTGTTATACTTCCCCGTCCCATATCCCGTCTTTTTAAATAGGCCAGAGGAGAAGGAAAGCAACAGAAGCAGAGGGAGGTTCAAGGACACAAAGGGGAAATGTGATTGATCTAGAGGGAGATGTGTCTGGCCAGGCTTTCTACTACACCCCCCCCCCCACACACACACACACCCCATCCACCAACCCTGTTACAGCCCATAGATCCAGCCGTCCTACCTAAGTCAGGGTGATGGAAGACTTTGTCTGCCTCTATGCTGCAATGAGAAAAGAAAGGGGGAGTGCAATTGTACAGGCAGTTCTGGACAATTTTGGGGAGTTGGCCGACACAGACAGTAACCTAACAAAGTTGAGGTTTCAGGGCCAAGTCTAAAGATATGAGTTTTTTTTTAACTTCATATTAGAACACATTACATAAATTGGTGTTGTAAGTTCAACTTTAATTGAAGTTGGAAATAGTTTCCTAAGTAATAAAACGATGTCTGCAATGAAAGGAAGTATATATAAATCAAACGGTAGCCCATCATTTTGTCTGAAGGGTGGTACATTGAATTTTAAACTCCATATTCAAGTCGCTATTAAGCTTTAGGAAAGTCAAGTATACCCTTGGTACATGTTGTTCCCTTTTTTAAAGGTATTTTTGGGACAGTTCTGCCTTTTTAATGGGCAGTTGGAAAGCTGAGAGACAGGAAATATGGAGAGAGAGAGAGAGAGAGAGAGAGGGAAATGACCTGCAATAAAGGTCACCAGCTGAAATCGAACTGGCAACTTGTTTGATATATAATATATTGATGTACAGTATGTGTTGTATATATATAGCATACATTTATTTGCATGTTTGTCTTCAAACAAAACAACTGATACTACTATTATTTTTTCAACATTTAATGAAACAGTACATGACTTGAAATCTACCTTGAAATATTGTATGTAAGCATGTTGCATCTAGACTCAAATAATAGAGAAAGTACACTAATCCATTATTTTCTGTCAGGCAGCTGAAACACATGAAATACCTCCACATGGTCTGCCCTCCCACCACAAGCCATACATCATGGGGATTCAAGCAGAATCATTTAGTGCCACGGTGTCTGAAGCTATGAGTAGGAGTGGATGGCAAGGTTGGGAGAATTTGCTCTTGGGGCTGCAGTGGAGGATATGACTTAACTCATTTAGGCCCTCTCTCAAAATTAATGTGGCCATTTTACCCTTCTTGGGGTGAGACTCCATTGTGATGTCCAAGACCCCCTTGAATGACTTTGTAAGTGGAGTGCTTAAGAATGCGAATGATTAGCAGGAGAAGGTGGGCTGAGATTTAATAGTTGCCAGATGAAACAAAGAGACCAAAAGAGATCCCATGCTGCTGGCCAAGAAGTAATACATAGGCAAGTAAGAAAAGGGAATGAATGAGTGACATTCTCTAAAATGGAGAAGGTCAGAGCAAGGTTTCTTGCTGGTGAATGATGGTGAGGGTGAGGAGAGGGTTTGGTCTAGCCCTGGATTTTCTCCATTTTGCATTCTGGCCCTCCCCTGAGGGAAGAGGATACCCTGAGAGCTCCTGGCCAACCTGTGGACAATCTTGGCATCATCAATGAACCTGATGGGCCTGAACTTCGGCAGTGGGCTGTAACCCAGGCAACAGGCTCACCACCACATGCTCCCTGAAATTGTTTACAAAATTGCAAGTGGCTAAGGTTACAGCGTCTTGCTAAATCAGTTTGACCCAGCCAAACTTTCTTGGAATTTATAACATAAAGGCGCTGCCTTT
Source organism: Ammodytes marinus (assembly GCF_949987685.1). NCBI lineage: Eukaryota > Metazoa > Chordata > Actinopteri > Uranoscopiformes > Ammodytidae > Ammodytes > Ammodytes marinus. Next base: position 13,469,238 of record NC_137235.1, on the reverse strand, counting down.
TCTCTTCACCAATTTGTTTTGTTATTTCCTCTTGCATTTTAAACGTTCCGGAATCCTAAATCACATCAAGAGAGGTTAGACCCCTGTGTTTCTTCTCCTTTTTTATTTCTCATCGTATTATTGATGTTGTTCTTTTCTTTTGTCCAAGGCCACAAGTCCTCAGGTATTCAAATACAAATAAACAAACTAGATGATATACAATAACACCTCATGAGTCTCTGCCTAAACCACTGTACCAATTAGCTACGGTAGCAGCAACAAGTTATACTGTATGTTAGCTAATCATATCAGCTTAATTCAATACTTCTAACCATGCCAGCGACAGCTGGCTGTGGTGGGCATTTTCCAGTAACATTGACACTCTTCAATTTATGCCTCACACATTCAAACACGGCATGAATCAAGATGTGTTGCTGGTCTTTAAAGCATCTATGACTGTGCATATCGAGTCACTGTTCCTGTGTGAGCTTCGATCTTGCAAAAAGTTTAATGCTAAATGTAATTCAAAATCTCTTAAAAACTGATTGTATTATGTAGCCTGGTACACATTCAGAGAAGGGAATCAGGTGAGAAAAATAAATGATTATTTAATTAATTTCAAATTATTTGGGTTTAACAAGAAAAAAATCCACTTGACAGTAATAAGGTGAAAAACTATGGGTTCTCCGCTAACCGGCCCACAAACAAGTGTCACAATACATCACAATGGTATGTGTGTTTTCTATTGATTTATTATCGTTAAAAATTATTCTGACATGTGTTTTGACATTTTAGACTGTATAGGTTTAGTGGCAAATGTGTGCACTCATTTGCTTCACTACGTTTGCCTCCAGCTTTCCAGAAAACAACAACAACAACAAAACAAATGTATTTAGGAACACTTTTCCCACAAAAAAGGGGTGTCATAGTCAATATGAAACCCAAGAATATAGGGATCCCATTGCTCATTGGAAATATATCAAGGAGTGCCAAGATGTCAGAATGAATAGTGTAATATACCATCATTCATGCAAATTAGCGATTTAAACTAAAATAGGACTTGCTGTCAATCAGTAGTCTGGATATAGGCTGTATATGTACATTGTTTCAGTCAGTTCATTATGTGAACAATTGTTACCATAGATTGTTAACAAGACTGTTGTAAAGGGTAAGGTTTTTAGGAGACACAATGCCAAATTTATTATTTAATAAATTGCGCTGGTGCCTGCTTCACAGCGACAGTTCGGTAACTTTTTTCATTATGTAGTTATAGAATATGTCGAGGCACACAATGGAGGCCATGCAACTTGATAATACACCTGATAAAACATGATAACACGTCATCACTGTGATCATGATGTGTGAAGAAATGTTAAAAAGGAATGCTGAGGAATTGGTGTGCAGTTACTGTCAGCACTCACATCTAAGGATGATATTTGTGCCATCAACACCGAAGGATGTATTTAACAGCAGACACGTTGCTACATTTTTGCATTGGTTCCAACAGCTTTAGGACAGGGGTAGATACATCTACAGTAACTATATGTCCCATCGTCTGTTCCCTATGTTTTTGTACTTAGGATGGTCAAGTGTTCCCATGAGTTGGTGTATCTTAACTGTCACCCTTGTTTTCTAGAAATGAAGTTAAACGTGTTTAGTTGGTTTAGGGTTAGGTTGACACCAGAGACCGGCCCACCTAGAGTTCTGTCTATCATTAGGTGTAAGCAACAGATGGTTACAGTTAGGAAAATATTGTGGTGTGGATAAGAAGTTAATAAACATGCTGTGTCTTATTAAGACAATGATCTTTCCATATCCTTAATCAAAGGGGCTTGTGAGGGCCTATAAATATGTACTGTATGTTCGATTACGCTGTAGTTGCCACAAGCAGATATTTTGGTATAAACAAAAATGAAGTACATTGGCAATGAACATTTTATTAGAGGACACAGGGCTGTAACTGTATATGTGAAGAATGATGCCTCAGTACCTGCTTTTAAATTCAACGTCACTGCCCTCTGCAAAGGAACACGCTAAAAAGTTGTTAAAACCACATAGTGTCAACAGAGGGTGAGTGTTTAATGCTGGAATTTATGGTGAAGTGGTTACTTCAGCCACAGCATGTCGCAGAAAACTGTGGGTGTTTGTTTATCACTGTGTGATGGATAAATCACAAAGTGTTTTAATGGCTTCCCTTCCACTGCCAACGACACTGTCGTTTCAGAGGTTGTTCTTATCCACACAAGCTAACAAACCTAGCTTTGTTTCATAGTTCCGTTCAACTCATGACAACCTTTCATGTTTTTTGCTGAGGTATCACTTACTGATTTAGATTTAAAATGTAAAAGTTTTTGTGTACAACATCACATTTTTAAATCATTGTTTCCCTTTCATTATTTAATCCAAAAAATCAAATGACATTCATTATTCAACATGTATTGTTTGGAATTGGAGTCAATCAAGTTATTCCTTCATTAAAGCTGGGGTGGAGAATATGGGGAGAAAATAGCAGTTGGGATAGAGATGTGAATCCAAATACCTCAACCGCTCCACTTGCTCTCTTTGGTCCCTCCCCTATGGTCCCTCCCTGACACACTCTACACCAACAACATCAGTGCCAAAGTGAATGGACAGTCCCAACAGCCAATTAGAACAGAGAATTTAATATTTTATTTATTGTTTTGAATTGGAGCCTGGTCTGATTGGTCAAAGTGTACCGCTCATGTTAATTTTGACCAATCAGAAATCACATACCTCAGCTTTAACCTGTTCCCTATGTCTGAGGAATTTTGTTCTAATAGTCATTCAACTATGGAGCTGGCATGTCATTGTCTCGTCATTTTGGATAGCTTAACTAAATATTTTACATAAATATTTGTTTACTTCCTTTTCACAATCATATAATGTAGGAAACAGTCAACCGCAATCTTCCACCGCCACCTTATACTGTATATGTATGTGTCCAAATGGAGAGAAAAATGAGGGCCAAAGAGCAATCTGGAGGGGCAGATTGCAAAGCTTGGGTGGTTGAAATTATCATAGCAACCCCCTCCCATCCCACCATCCCCGCAACATTGCCAGATCCTGCCTTCAGGATGTTCTCACATTCACCCAAATGACTGACCCTGAGGCTTAGATGCAAAGCCTGATTCAGGAGTTTTTTTTTGGTGTGTAACACGTCCATGATTATAAATATCATTATCTGCTGACATCAGGACACAACACAGATTAAAACACCATTATCCACCCTGTTGTTATTGTTTCCGGTAAGGGATTTAAACTAAAAAGTTGAAGATGAGGGAGCTCAAATAATGTACATCAAGCTGTGCTTTTTTGTTTACATGTCTCGGGGTGTAATGGGCCTAGTTAGAGACTGTGTACATGAGTTGTTTATGAATCCTAGTAATTGCAAACCTCTTTTTCTTTGTTTGTGAATACAGTATTGAATCAAGGACAGGGTTTCTCTCATGCCCCCCACACCACCCTAAACAGCCTTTAGAGACACATTTGAATTTGTATCATTAGATTAAGACACAACCAGAATGCAGGTCCTTCTATTTCCCCCTGTGTTATGTATTGGCTGAAGCTATCAGTTTCCTCTCTCCCTTTGCCTCTTTGTTGCCATTTTCTTTGTCAACTTTGTCATGCACACCATCACGTCTGTCACAAACAGGCAGGTGACAAAGGTAATCTCGGAGCCTTTGACAGGGTGTCAGCGGCGTTTGCAAAGCCCTTTCAACACAAACCCGTCCAACTTAATGGTGCACTCTGAAGGGAGAAAATGGATAGCCTGAGACACAGAGGGACGTGTTGACAGCCTAAAGCATGAGGACACACACACACATGCTCGTCAACATGTGATTATTTTACTTGGGGCCCTTCCAACTAGAGCATGTATCTCGAATACTGTTTTCCGGGGCGGGTGCAAACTTGAATTCTTTATTTTTTTGGGATGATTACTAGTTTGTTTTTTTCTGCCGTTAGACCAGGCGAGTGCAGCCAAGACACAGCGGGAGGACAGAGTGATGTTTTCCGCCAATCAATCCTAGGCATTCAATGGGGGACTGACTCACGGATATACACAACATGTATTCTGTCAAAACATACTATTTGTTCTGTTATATGGCTTCATACATTGTTGAGACAGTGGAACTCCCTGTGTGTATCTTTGAATACAGATGTGTGTGTGTGTGTGTGTGTGTGTGTGTGTGTGTGTGTGTGTGTGTGTGTGTGTGTGTGTGTGTGTGTGTGTGTGTGTGTATGTGTGTGTGTGTGTATGACCGTGTGCGGGTGTTTGAGTGTTTGTGTGTATGTGTGTGTGTGTGTGTGTGTGTGTGTGTGTGTGTGTGTGTGTGTGTGTGTGTGTGTGTGTGTTTCTTAAATACAGTTGTGATATCCCTCCTACACCCCTACCCATTTTCATACCACTATACTCAGTTTGAACATGTGGATGCAAAGTGCTGTGACTCTGCATTATATTGTTATATTGTTTGTTTGTTTTTCTTCTTTATTCGTCTACATTCATTCATCCTGTTCCTGGGGGTTGTGGAGGGTAATTACTGATGTGGAACAGCAGGAGAAGAAGCCAATTTAAGTGTTGGGCACCAGTGAGGTGTGAGGCCAGCCCCAAGAGGCTCTAGTTCCCCACCTTATCCATTTAGGCCTAGAAGAAGAGAGGGGGCCACTGGGGCAAGCCACAGTATAGGATTAGACACAGCATTTGGACACACACACACACACACACACACACACACACACACACACACACACACTATATCTCCCCCGTCTCTACCTCTCAAAATCAATAAATAATAACATGGGGACAAAAATCTTCCTCCATCTATATGAGTGAGAAAAAAAAATATTTTATTGTGTTATACCATACAGAGTGCTGAAGGCTATTTGCTCACCAGGCAACCAGAAAATACACATCATTACACTTCAAAAATGTATTAGGAAAATGAACTTTGAGACGGTATTGTATTCGAAATCCATCTCAGGTTGTTAACATTTTTGTTTGTTTTGTTTGTTTGAATATTTGTTTTAATGTTGCAAGAGTAGCTTCACTTCTTTTCACATCTGTACATGAAGAATAGGTATTTCGAGGGAGAATCACTGGGCGGAGAGACAGACACAAACATAGAGAATGAGAATGGAATTTAGTAAGAAAAACTTTCACACAACTGGTACAATCTTCCTGAGAAGCTTGGGGCAAGGTCAGGGAAATGTAAGGTTCTTTATTCTCTCTCTCTCTCTCTCTCTCCCTATCTCTCTCTCTCCCTCCAAAGGGACTAGGTGCAGAACACAAACTCTGGAATCTAGAATATTGATTATTCTACCGTGATAGCTTCATTCCAACAACCCCTGTGAAACCCAATCACCATTCCTTCTTTTCATACCACACAAGAACTCTTTAGGGTGCAATCCCAAAGGCATGTTGGCACCAAGGCTGATTCCACAATCACTTTCACAACTGCAGGCTTATGTGTTACTGTTACTGGTCTTGTACCAACTTTTTAAATCTATCATATAGCAATATCCCAAAAAATTATTCATTCATTCAAATAAAATGTTATTATTAATGTAGTAATGTGCGGTCATTTATTGTACATTTTGGTCACAGAAGATACACTTTGAGAAATAGTCTATATACCACATAGGTAACACTTAGGAATTGAATTAGGTTTGCAAAGACTGGCGTACCACTTGCATGAGGATTCCATGAAAACTGAAATAAACAATACAAAGGTGTCATAATGTTATTCATGTTGGACTGAACCCAAGAACCCAATATCAAACTAGGAACAACAATAAAATTGTACAAACAGCAAACAATCGCTATGTTTGCTGTTTGTACAAATAAAGCCACACACATACACACAGACAAGCATGGGCATGCAAACAACCATATGGCCATTGTTCCAAATGTAAGCTGTTATATACAACCTCTACCATGCTCCAGTGGTCCCGGATTGGACAATATTTCTTTGTTTTTCCTTTCATTCCACCTCAGTGTGGAGGACACTCAGACCAGTACTGTCCAAGGTCTGCTGAGTGCTGACTTGGCTCACTGCTGTCACTGTTTATAGTTCACGGTACTCATATAAGGTCAGCTTTGTCTACCGTATTCAGGAGTTGCTTGAGGCCATGTGCAATTGCACATGCAGCACAGGCTTCCATAGTAATTACATCCTGCCATATGTCATATTTTGATGCTGAAAGAATGACCAGTTTTGACAGTGGTACCTGTATACAAACTGGTTGGACTATATTAAACGTCACTCCTCTTTCAACTCTCAAATGAACTGTTTTTACATCTTTACACTTGTGTCTGTGAAAACCGTCAGACAATTTGTCAAAGTTACACATGCTCGACAGGCCAGCAGAGTTAGGACTGGCATCTTGATTGAAATTGACTATCGTCCTTTTCCTTACTATACCGATTCTTCTGCCTTAATTGCAGTAATATATTGGTGTGTCTGGGCGATCGCATTACATTTGACTACCAAATGACCTCAGAGCCTGCACTCATCCATATTCTCTGATTCCCCAAAAGTGACATTAATCAATCAGCTGATCCATACTCAACCATGCTCTGTGGAGCTCTGCCTCATTCATCTCTGTCTCCCATCTCCCCATCTCTATCTTCCCTCCCTAACTCCTTTCCCTTGCCTCATCTTTTTATCTTCCTCCCTCATCCACTCTTATATCTTCCTTGCCATTTATGCATAGGGGTCACACGTTTAGACTGTAGGCATGTTCTTCTGATTTGGTGATGCCATACCATGTTAGATCCACTCGGGGCTAGTCCTCAAACTATTCTCGCTTTTTGTTTTCATCTTTTGATGTGCAAGCCTGTGCTTTTCTCTAAATCTGAAATGCTGTCTTGAACCGTTGTAGCGGAGGTTCTCCCTCTATTTTTCTTCCTTTCATCTTGCTGCTGCGATAATTGGAGCAACCAGGGGACATTTTTAACCATATGCATATACTCTGGTGCTGATATGAATATGTGTCTTGGAATACCACAATTTACAATCTTACTGTTTCTATACAGTGTCCATAGATCATTTTAATTTGAAACACTTTTGAAACCCCATCCTCTGTAGCTTCTGTTGCAACGTGCTGATCAGTGAATTATATTTGTTGCAATCCCTGTCACTATCTCCTTTTTTCAAAAACATGCAGGACAAGCTACATGAGGGCAGATGTTTTCTCTTCCCTGTTCACATGGGTATTTCTGTTTTTTTTGTTGTGATAGCCTTTTTTCAGTGAATGGAATCAACACACATGAAACACAATCAGCAACTACATCTCCTTGGTTAAACTCCTCTTCCAAAAGGCCTTCATCAGCATGCTTCATTATATGACTCCTCTGATATGTACTGCAACAGGCATCAGGGTTGAACATATTGAAAATCAATATTTGGTCAAGGGTTGTATGTTTAAATGTGTTATAGCAAACTACTGACCTTGTTTGTGGTAATGTGTGGCTCAGATGCCCCAGGCTAACCCATACACCATGCCTATAGGCTATATATAGTTTATTTGTATTAGTAATACATGTAGCTGCTAGCAAATATACTATTCCTTCAAGATGAGTTTATATAATTTGTATTCAACATTGTGATATACATATTCCATTAGGTCTCTGTATGTGTTTTTTTGTTCTTTGTAGTTGTTATTGCTTAGGCCAAATCAAAAAAATAAAATCCCATTATTTGTATTTTTTATGACATTCAGGTTATTGAACGCGATCCACACAAACAAATTGATGAGCTCTGAAAAAAACTCAGATATAAGAATACAAAACGAGGGTTCGAGGGTTGAGTCGAAGGTGCTGAAAAGTGGAAGAAAATGATTGCATAGATCAAGTGCAAAGAGAAGTATGAGCGAGAAGGCGTGAACCAGCGAGAAAGAGGTGGAGACAGATGGAAACTAAATGAGGGCTGATGCTGCAGACTGCTTGCTATCCCTCTCCCACCCTACCTCTTTAATCATTTCGTTGTTGGTGGAACTGGCCTTGGGCCCTATAAGATGCTGCTCACCTTTACTCAAACAGGTCAGTCAGACAGACTGCCTACCTCTGATGAAAGCTATGCCCATGGAATCCCTGTGAGATGCCGAGTTCAGCATTCACGGCACATAGAAGGGGGGGGGGGGTGAAAAAAGAAAGGGGGGAAAACAATTATTGACCTGTCATCCTGCTATCATTGGAAGACATGCTAATGAAGTTGTGTTTCCCGTCAGCTGATATTTTTCTAGTCAAACCAAAGTGCCTTTCATGGTGTTTGTTTCATTTATTTAGTGAGAATAGCATCCAGCATGTGTTTTGATTTCTTTTTTTCATGCTCCATTTCACGGCGTCAAACACATGTTTGAAGCTGCCACAATGATTTTAGTCAGTGTCACCCTTCCTTTCTTTTCACCACTTGACACTTCCCTTGACACATAAGGCCTCTCGGTTTCAAAATCTCCCTTTATGAAATTGCAACAGGGCCAGGCGAGGAAGAGCATGCCTTCAACAGACTCACTGTCAGCTAGATGTTAGGGGGAACAAAAGGAATTATGAGTGTGAATGGGTGTAGGTTGGTGGACAAAAGGATGGTAGACAGCAGGTCTTGGTGTTGTGAAGATGACAGACACCCAAAGCATATTTCTGTTGATTCCATTGCTCTTTGTTTTGTTTATCTTTTCACAACGTCAAACCTGTTTTTTTATTCTCCCTACATGTCATCTTGAGGTAGAAAAATAACAAGACATTCTTGACACAAAAACTCAGCAGTTCCCAGGCTCACAGCAGGTTACACACTAATCAAAGCCAGCAAGCAGAAAGTCCCCCTTTCTTTTTTGCCTAGCCCGTAAACGAAGCAATAGGGGAACGTCAGCCGTATAAACCAGCTGTTTAGGATCCCATGGATGGTTCACTCTTGTGTACATATGCGCTTCGCAGGGATCCTGCTCATTTTCCGGATGATTTATTTGGTCATAAGTAGCATTTTGAAGTCATTTGTTCTCTCTTGAGTATATTTTCTTAAGGAGCACATTTACCATGCTCTTACATTTAAGGAGCACATCTGGCAAGCCACTGATTTACTTAGACTTCACATTTAAATCTTGTCAAAGGCAATTATCTAATTATAAGATGGGAGGGGGGAACAGCTAGAGCCTCATGCTTCACATTACACAACGGTTCATTAAACCATAGGCATTTAGGTACTGTAGATAGGAGAAGAAAATGAATATTTACTAAATCATATTTACAGGACTGCAGTCTTTCCAGTCAGACTGTTCTGCCTGCTTTGTTTTCATTATTTTTATACTGTTACTGGTGTCATGTCTGTGTGAGTAAAATTGGTTACATGATAGATAACATGAAGCAAATAAGCCATTAAGGAATGAAATGAGCTGAAAATAAGTAAATACAGGAATATGAAGATGCTACTGTTCCTAAAAAATGGGTTTGCTTTCATTTCTGTGTTGCTTTTCAAGAAGCGGACAATGTGACCACCATTCTCATTCTTCATTTCCATACTTTGCTAATTGACCAAACGTCCCCCTTACAACCATGAGCCACATAAATGTTGGTGCAGCACTGTGGAACTCATTATCATTTAAACTGTTTGACCATTAATTCAACTGGCAGTGTCAGTTGCCCTATTGCTGTTATATTATTTGCATTGTTCGTATTTAATTTGTAGTTTTTCAAGTTGTTCCATTTCAGTTTGCTCATGATGAGTGTAAATACAGTATGTACCTAACACATGGACTGTCAGTCTGATGGATTGACTGGACCAGTTGTAAACACGTATTGTAAGTGTATGTGTGTGTGTTTGATAGTGTGATTAGTAGTATACATATAAAAACATAATATGAGCCATCCTGACCTTACTGGCTTGCAGACTCATCTCCCCTGTCCCAGTAATATTAGGATGTATGCAGCACTACTGGATACGTTACCTGGTTCTTTCGGTATCCCAAGATTAATCACAAGAAGCAACACTACTAAAATGCAAGTTTACTGGGAGGCAGAAGTGAACAAGAACATCTCTTTCTGCCCTCCTTTTGGTTTTGGTTTTAAAACTTGATTGTTAGCGTTCCTTTGATTTTCAAGGTTGTTATCTGGGTTACATTTGTGTGACACAGAAATCAAAATCCATGTTTCTGTTTCTGTTTTGAATGAGAACATTGTCCTGCTTATCTTTAACTGAATCAAGATGTAAATCAGTTTAGTAACCTGAACAGTGTAGGTGGTTCTTCAACGATTTCTGAAAGAGCGTATATAGGACCTCCTTTACAGTGGGTCAGGGCTAGCGTTAGGATTGTTTCAGACCTGATTTTTTCCAGGGTTACCGCAAGCATATACAAATTAATTTAATCACATGGCATGGTTAGTGCCACATAGCAAGGCATGCTTGGGACAGTTACTATTTATAATTGCATAGTTACCCTATGTGATTCAGAGATAAACGGTGTCTAATAATTTTTTGCATTATGCTAATGCCATGCAGCACATTATGGGAAAGTGATAACATTCCTGGTAAGCCTTGCTAATCCGCCCTAGTGCTCAAATAATGATTGCTTTTTGTGTGCTGTCTAGAAAGCGGTCCACAGTGCGTGGGTCATGCACCCACTGAAAAATGCGTATATGCATGCCTTATTTTAATACTAAGTACTACTTAATACTCTCTCTCTCTCTTTCTCTCTCTGTGTCTCATCTGCATCTTGCAACAAAGCCTATTTGCCACTCTCGCTGAGCCTTGGGCATTTCTATTAAAAAGCAGTGTAAGGACAGATGTGTGCCTAGGCACATCTAAACATGTACAAACAAAAGTGCTCTTTATTTTCTCTCACAAATGTATCTCCCCCCATGCCTGCAACACATTTGTTGGTAACTTTTCACATAGAAATCCGCAGGAGCATGAGAAGAGAGTAAGGAATACACACAGGAGAGCCAATATAACAGTTCTCATATGGTTATTTGCTCGTCTGCCAGAAGACCGCATACTGCACCAAGTAATAATACTTGACAGGAACCCAGGGGCTTGCTTGTGTCCTGCTGCAACCCGCCACCATCTCCACCATGGCTGCTTTTTTTTGCTGCACTATTGGCTCGTGCGTGCACAAAAGGTTAACACAATGTAGCATCTATTTGCTGAATATGTATGTCTATCTGCATTTGCTCTCCTGCATATAAAGACAATGGGGGAGAGAGGGGTGTCTCTTTGTGTTACAGTAGCTTTAAATTTGGTTTAAAACGCGTTCTCAAAAAGCCCCCCAGAATCTCGCCAGCTTGCTAAGACTCGGTCATGGCGGCTTCTATGTTGAGTTCCACAGCTGAGAGGCCTGCACGGCAAAGGCAAGATCACATTTAGAGACAAGTCGAGGTTTTGGAACCTTAAGTTAGGCGCTGCAGGAAATCTGAAGCAATAATCTTAAATCTCAGTATTGGGATCAATTCTAAAGGTTACAGGTACCTTGGTAAGAGCAGCGAGGATTGGCGTGGCCAGTGTGTGAGCTCATGTGTGTAGATACTGGATTATTGCTATCTGACCTAATGCTACAATGACCCGAGTCACAGGAGAGAGCTTAGAGAGTATGAGATGGTTTGTTCCATGCAGTACGATTGTACGATGGTACAGGTAGTACTGCACATTTTTATTTTCTTATTTGATTAGATATGATAAATGATAAAGTGAAACCCCCAACAAGGTTTTAGTCATGGTTGTGGTAGAACAATGTGAGTGTCCTTGCTGATAAAAAGACCAGAGTCTTTCAGAGAACACTGGTCCTCACTGATTCATGACATCAAAGCATTGCTGTTTTAAAATAAATTAGGGTATATATTCTTAATGTATATTGCCCCACCACCCACCCCCCACGTAAGATCAAAGCACACTGTTTAGAAATAAATGAGGGGGACACAATCATTATGTGAATTAGCCCTAGTGTTGAAATCTGTTCTTCCGTGTGGGGGCATATTAACAGATTTTTGATTCGTCATTATACTTTCCCTTCATGTGCAGAGCCCACATTATGCATTCCCTTCTCCAACTAAATGCATAATTTAACAAATGAGCATCCTTCTGTATTTCAAACCATCTCTCCCTTTCATTTCCACAACCATGGCAGAAGGAGCCGTTGGCCTCTGCAGCGCTGGGGAGCAGCTCGCGCAAGGATAGATGTCTTGTTGCTTTGATAAACATTAGACCGCGTGCTATCGATTGCTCTACACTATGATTGGATGTTTGCATGCCTTAGCCGCATCTATAGCTGTGAGGGGGCTGCACCACGGGCTCAAACCGCACACATCAGCAGGAAAAGAGGCCCCACAGAGAAACAGGAAGGAACGAGGAAGTGGCGGGCATTTGCCAACTGGGAGGGCTAAATGGGGGGGCAGAGTTTTTGACAGAAGAATGGATGGGCTGCTGGTGTGTGGGGGAGTGCTGCGGTACAGCAGTTTGACGCAGCAACATGCGGTGAATGTGAGATCTTTGAACGAGGTTGGATCCATAAAATACAAAAAAAAACAGATGAGTGTAAAGCATTAGATCAGAGGCAGATGCGTTTACAGTACAGTGGTGAGCGGTGACCACCAGGTTGAAATAAGGCGATGTCCTAGCCTGACTTCAGGGATCGAAAGGAAGAAGAGCAGCATTGCCTCCACTGCTGGTCGTCTGCCATCCATCAGCTCCCCGCCAGCTGCTAGGTTGGCATGCTCCAGGGGCAAGAGGCAGAGATATGTGTTTGTCTGCTGTAGGTGTGTGTGTGTGTGGGGGGGGGATTCTCTTCACTGCTCATGCTGCTACTCTAACCACAGTAGCATCAACACAGTCTTTCCGATGATGTGTCCTTAAAATGAAAGTCTTCGGAGTGTGGAGCCTGTAGCTAGAAAATTGGCCACAGTCCCTCTGTGATTAAGCAGCCCTTTTGTGATAGTGTTTCACTTTAGCCTGACGAAAGATTACTTTTCTTTTAATCATAGTTGCTCCAGCAGGACCCCCCTCCCCCCAGAGAGAAGGCTCTGGAGATGGAGAGTACCATTAGTCTGAGGAGCTAAATTAGAGCTTTCAGTGGGTCTGAGAATTCCAGCGTTTGCTTAATTTTCCCATGCGAGCCGAAAGCCTGAGCCCAACTAGACCTTAATTATCTTTCGCATCATGGTGGTAGAGAAAGAAGAAAAAAACCTGACTACCACAAATTAATCCTTATTTTCTTTCATCTGTCTTGCACCTGAGCCTACAGAGGATTGAGGAAATGGTTAATGACACAACCACACAGTGAATGAAAATTATATTTCACCTTTCATCAATTCAGTGTACCAGAATTAATTATTGATTGTTAATAAAGAAAAAAGGACTAAATTCAATAATGTGTCATGTTTTCCCCAAACTTAATCACATTTTGCTGCGTAGTGTAATGGAACATTTTCCATTAGAGTGTGCCAGTTTCTCACTTGTTGTTCTCTGCCCAATGAATGGCAAAGGTAAACATTTTGAGAGATTTAAGGAACCCAACAATAATACTAACAAAAGGCTAGTGTTGTATGGCAGAGTTTGTTCAGTCGTTAAACAGTTCCTGAGGACATGAGTGCAGGTCTGGCTTGTACGGAGTCAGTTACAGAAGCAGTTTGAAGTCAAAATACTTGGTAAGTCATTCTGAGTAAGACATCACAATGAGTCACGTCATGTGTTGACCATAATGCACCAAATGTGATTCGCCCCAAAAATATAATGAAAACATCGCGATTTTGCCATAAAGACTTAAAAAATCTATTTGTTTTATGTTCACTAAAATAATATTATAACCTTGTTAAGTGCTGCAAGGTGGTCACTGCATATGCTAAAGAAGTCTCTGCATGCCTCTGCTGTATTCTGCATTATTATTTTTTTGTCTCACTGCCTTAAAAAGCATGCGCACTAGAGCCTTGACTTTCCAAATATTAATGGTCAAATGGATCAAATTCTGAACATCAAAAAATTTGGTTTTGTTACACCAAGAAAAACATACTGTATATTCAGCATTGAACAGCCACTCCTTTTTCGATGTATTGCATTTAAGAAAAATGCCTTTTGGGCCAGTGTGCTGCATATGATAAATGTCAACATATCTTCACAGCCCACAATTGTTCATAGGACCTTGGAAAAACCCAATTTCCTCATTGATCAAAATGTTTTTTTCTTCCTCTGACTGTCTGTCTGTCTGCCCGGTGGCGAGGGGAACAGGTGGGGCAAGGGTAATCCGAGTTTAATGAACCAGGGAGGGGCATGTCTGCCATCCGCATAGATCTGCCCTCACCCACAGCCAAAAAGATGAGATAGATGATGTTATTTACTGCAAAGAGACAAGAGTCAACGGTTGCTATTTGCTTTGAATTATGTCTGTTTTGGCTGTGTTGCTTGGGCTGTCCTTGTCATTGTACTCTTAGATGGATAAATATACAGTGGGAGAGATTGCGTATCTGTGTAAGTTGGTGCCGTGTGTGTGTGTACGTGTGTGTGTGTGTACGTGTGTGTGTGTGTGTGTGTGCGTGTGTGTGTGTGTGTGAGCATAGGCAGGTGCATCATTTTTGCACACCTTATTTATGGCTGGGACTTGTGGTATTTTCGTTCCTGTCAGTACATTTGAGCCGAGTTGACAGTCCATTTTATCTTCCTTTTGGCATTATTTATCTGTGATTCAATGGTGACTGCAAAGCAATACAGCAGTTGATATGATGAGACACTTATCCTCGTACTTGCACCCCTCCCTGCTATGGACAAATACTCGCAGAGAATCAAATCACAGGCCGAGCGGCTAGGGAACAGGGAAGGGATAGAACATAATTAGGAAAACAATTTGTCCCTCGCTTTTGTCCTCTCTTTCTATCTTTGTCTGTCTTTCCGTCTCTTTCGCCTTCTATCGCTCTCGTCATCCAATAACTCTAAAATTCAAATGTCATTACACTCCACTTTACTGGACATTTGGGACCTTCAGGACTAGCCAAAGGAGAAACTGGCTAATGGGCCATGATGTATTAATTGAATCATTTTTCTCTGGCCAAATCATTCTGACAATGTGACCACTAAATAACATAATTGCTCAGAATGGCACCCTTAATTCTTTTGCGTGTTACTGGTATTGTTTAAGTGGCTGGGAGAGAGCAGTGGGTGCAATTCTGTGGTGATTTACAGTCGACAAAGGTCTACTGTTCTCTGCATTTTCCACAAGATAATATAACTTATGTGGTATACACACAACAAAAAACACAACACAAATATGTATTATTAGTATATTTATAATTATTTTTTAAATTGATTTTTTTTCACCTTGCCCTTATTATTATTTTTTTTTTCTCAAATGACATCGCTCTGGCTCCACAGACTCCAGTTAGATACCAGTGACTGTATAACAATGTACCAGACTTATTTGTATAACAGCTTGTCATAACTTATAGCTGACACTTTGATTTGATTTGATGGCCTACCATGTAGCCTGGCAGACATAGTGTTTGTTTACATGATACGTTAAAAGTTTAGAGGCTACAGTATCAGTTGTGTTTGGAGACGTGTGCTGGGAGCATGTTGAAGAGGAGCCAGTGAACTGTCTATCTTTGGTCAGCCACAAATGCTCTAGGCCATAAAACCTTATTAGAGACAGAAGCAAATTATCCATTCTCTCCACATACACACGTCATTCCCATGCTTCAGGGCTGGCATGTAAACAAGTATGAGTCTGTATTCAAGTCAGTGGATGCAAGTGAGTCGTGACAGGCTGCTAAAGAGGGACAGAGATATGGAACTTGAAAAAAATATTCTAATGAAAAAATTCAAAGTAAAATACTAATATAACAAGGCACACATGACTTTTGTTTAGTGCATACCAAGGCCACACAATCCTCTTCATGTTTTAAATGTTTCATTATACAAAAATTTTCAAATTATGGATCTGGATCTTTGTCAAGAGAACCTCTCTACATAGTAAAATGCACACGCATTTCGAACTGCACCTCCAGTTCGTAAACTAAGCTTGTTGCAAAGTCTCAACCCCTCCATGCATGAATTACAACACACTCTGTCAGTAGGAAAAATGTATATTGTGTGATGATCATGTACAATGTTGACCTTAAGACCATCTTTGTACCCTGTCTGTGTAAAATTTGTATTGAAATAAATAAATAAAACATGTTTTTTTTTTATGTGAAAACACACTGGTAGGTCATTTTGACCTGTAAGAAATTGTTTTTGAGTCAGATACTCTGTAGCGATTGATGGCTGAGCGGTTGTGCTTATGCTGTAAATTAATGCATATGTCTTTAAGAACCAAAATAATTAATCATCTTGCAACATGTTAAAGGTGTTCATGACCATTGATCAAAGAGTGATCAACATGATGTGCAGTGGACCCTATAGCGTCACATTGATTGTTTCCCCCTCTTTGTTCTATCCATACAATACAGTCTTTTCACATTATTGTAACAATACATTCATTTGTGTTTACATGAGTTAAAAATCAATTGATAGTGTACTAGATGTATCAAAGGCTATGAGTAAGCTAAAGCAAAGCCAACATCCATGATATATTTAATAATAATAAGAGTTAAACGGGATGTAGTAAAATGTGCTTGTGCAAGATATGATGAAATGAACTGGTATGGGATTTTTAAATTATAACTATGTGCAATTCAATATCATCTCTTCTAAATTATGCTCTCACTTAACTTGAGAACCTGTGGGTCCTCGGACAGGGTTTTATATTCGTGGTCTATTTACTTTTGAACAAGGTGAGGTTGCACTTAGTAATGGAACATGCCACCCACCCTCACAATTAATGGCCGGAGATTCAATGGGTGGGAACCAATAAAAGTTTATGGACTTGTACACGTTGAAGAGGCTGGTTAGTGGCTCTTGTTGGACAAAAGGCCCCATATAGTTTAACGAGCTCATTATAACACAGGCGTCAGGTATTAGCTTGTCCCATATCTTGTTGCTCGTTGAGATTGGTCTGCAAAGATACGGACACTTTGATGTTAACAGTCCCCAGGTCACACTCACTCTGAGATGAGATTTGTCGTTAATATTGGAAGAATAGGCTTCAACCCAAATTGTATCCGCACAATGGGCTACTGTAATTCCACATGTCAAAGGGTTACGAAATCTACCGACCAGCAACTCTAACACATTGCTGATTCCCAGAGTATAGGAAAATGGTGTGTGTGTGTGTGTGTGTGAGCTCTATACATGGATGAAAGGTAGGGTTAGGAATACGGACATCTAATAAAACGCATCTAATCTTTCTATAAATGCCAACATTTATGGCGAAACAAGGCTTTCACACATTTCACCACTGATGATGCAAGGTTTCTGTGTGAAACAACCGTTAAAAATTATTGTTGTCATCATCACTGTGGGTTGGTCAGTGGAAACCCCAGGAATGGAAACCCCAGGAAGTCTCTCTCCCTTGAGAACCCGACTTGGTTTTACATTTTAGTTGTTGTATGACTGAACCAAAAAACATGTGTTAATTAGAGAGGAATATAAGTGTTGGTGAGTGTCTTTTGTTACCTATACACAAAGCAAGATAAGCTGTTTCCCCCTGTACCCTATCTTTATGCTAAGCTAAGCTAATCATATGCTGGCTGTAGCCTCAGATTTACCATAGTGACATGAGAGAGTGGTATCAATCTTCTCATTGTCCACTTTTATGTGTAACTATTTATTTAATGTGTTGTGTTGAACCTCAAATGGTGCTAATGTTGATCATCATTTTGTTCAGATCTGTGGAGGCAGATTTTATTCCAAGTCAGTGAAATATATTGCGTACTGCAGAATTCCGGCCGTATGTGCGGAGCACAACCTCACAAAACCTCCTTTTAGGGTACTGCAGTGTTTTGCCTTCTAATTGAGAAACCATACAGCGTGGGCTAAATATGGCTCTGCAAATCATCACTACGCGTCTTGGGATGCTTGTTTTTCATCCTTTCCCTCTGTGTCTGTCTTTCATTTCATTTTTTCTCTCCCTCTCTTTGGTCCATTTATCCCACAAACACATACACACACAAATAAACATACACACACACACACACACACACACACACACACACACACACACACACACACACAATTTCAGTCTCTCATGTTCACTCCGTGTGTGACCGAATATGTCTGACTGGTCTGACTCCACTATACGTAGAGCCAAACCTGCCCATGAATTGCTGTCCCCATCTGTATTTATGTATGCACTTGTTTCTACTTTAATTAGTCAACTGGAGAGCACTGCCAAACCCCCAATTCCCCAGGCAGCTATAGGCACAAAACTTGAACAACTATCTACAATCCCCTACAGATGCTGACATACTAGATTGCAAAAAGCTGGTGGGTGCGTTATGGCTGTGTCTTTTCAATATATAAAAGCCATAATGCAATGGATGAGACATGTTGGAATGTTCTTAAGGACAGTGAGGATTAGGCAGCTTGATCTTCCACTCTCCTGTGGTCTGAACAGCTATTTGTAAGTGTGGCTTTGTGACTCTGTGAGGGTGTTTTATTGATGACAGACAGAGCGATGCACACACTAACATCACAACCTATCACCATAAAAAGGCACTGACTTTGATTGATGGCCCTTTTTGGTTTGAGGGTTTGCTCAGATGGGCCTCCATCTGTGTTAGGATCCTTGTTTGCCTGCACTGTGATCCTCAAAGGATGTTGATACAACAATTATCATTTGTTTCTGTCAGATTTATTTTTCTTATTTTCTTCATTTTTTGTCTTTGCATTGTTTTGCATCTCACACTCTCAATTGCTCTACACTTTTTTTTTTTTTTTAAACATAGTGTTTTTGTCTTGATGTGTTGCTAGCTAAGGTTACAGGCTTTTTTCATTCACTTTGTAATGCTGATCCAATGCAACAATAGCCATTATTGAGTGAATTGTATTGTTGCAAGTAAATGCTGCTAGTGAGCTTTGTCCAACTGTATAGTTCTCAAAGGCGGCTCCAAATTGATCTACGTGTACTCCTTGAACCAAGTCTAGACACACATAACTTGTTGTACCATTACAGGTCATGTTATCAGATAAATAGCCATGAATCTATGGGGATTAGGTTAGAGGCTCCACTGTCCGTTCCATCAATCATTCATAGGCAAGCTGTTCTTACCCCTCTTCACTAGGAGCATTGTTTTAAATGTAAACAACTGGATGTCGTTGACTAGAAGGGCAACATTTCAGTTATTCCCAATGTAATTTGCAAACATTTACAAATTAAAATATTAGTCATGCAAAAAGTCTACCTTTTCTGATAAATTTAAATATTTGAAATGTAATGATGTAGCAGTGTCTTCTAGTACTTGTGTATTGGCTAGGAATCAAGCATGTTCAGGCTGATACTGATCAACAGTTAAAGTCATTAGTTTTGGCCGATCTAACATGGATCACCAATACACATTATTGTAGATACTTCCTGGATAAGAGGCCAGGCAAAAGAAAATACGTTTTCATTGCATTTATTTATTCATTGTGACAAAACAAATGTGAAAATGTGCCAGTGTTAGCCAGCTAGCTATTTTTTTTTCACCACAGTCCTTTGGCTAGATATTTTAAAAAAAACTATGGAATGATGGTCAAAAGACAATTAACATAAGACAGCAAGACACCGTAGAAACAGAAACAAAGGACATTTGACAGACAGTGCAGCCATTCAGAGTGTCTGGAACAGGCACACAAACGTTACAATACCACAATATTCGCTATTTAGCAGATGCAATCAAAATGAAGCAAGAAAACATTGCCAAGCAAGATGACTATAAGCATTATTGCACACGTGCAGAAAAGCATTAAGACAAGCAAAACATTATTTTTCCTCGATAAAAGGTTAAAGGTATACCTGTTTAGTAACTAATTTAGTAGAAAACCCTACAAAACATAGCTAGAGCATCACTACTTTCACTTGACGTTTTGGCCCTACACTCGTCATAGAGCTGTCTGTGGTGCTTTCCCAGTGCTGATATAGGTTGAGACTACCAAGCAAGTCGTTAGTAATGAATATCATCCTCCTCTCTCACATAATGTTCCATCTCAAGCAGCTCCATCAGCTATCTATGAACGATGCATTTGTGTATAGGCTTATTGAATAAACTCAATAAGCTCAAGTGGATAACAAGACCCTGCACTGAAGACAAAAGTTGTTGCAATGGATGTGAGGGATGAGGATATGCAATTAATCTCTTTATTTCATTATTATTCATATTTATCTTGCACTTTTTGCATTTGTACACCCATCCGAACCTGCTTTCCACACTAACTGCTGAAAGTGACTCCCAATGTTAGACATTTGCAGCAAGAAACAGTCCCTTTAGCTTCACTTTTGCCCTTTTCCATGGGTCCTCAAGGACCAATGTGTGGGTGGGACTGTCAGAAACTGTTACCTCTTGCAGAAATGTTGCCTATAAAAGTTTGATAGCGGTTCACATAACATAAATTGTTTTGGTCAGTGTTTGCCAATTGCCAACTACACTGAGCTGGAGAGCGATGAACATTTGTGTGCATATGTTTTGCATGTTTTGGTGACATGTCACAAGCTCATTAATTGGTGTTGAGATTCAGAGCCTATCCCAAACAAAGTTTCAAGACACTGCCATTTCCCTCTCTGGGAATGCAGGCTCTCCTATTTCACTTGGTTTGTGTGACTTGAGGATCAACCAAGACCTTTTTTTTTTATAATCACACAAGGTTCTTATGAGAAAAATATCAGTAATTGAAAGTATGTGGCCAAAGTGTAGGAGTGTTCCATTGTCCTCATTGAAGACTGCTTTGCAAATCTTGTAAACATAGCAAGTGAACATGCATATATGATGCAAGAACCAGCCTCCACAATGTTATGCTTTTCCCAGACATGATGAGAAATGAGCATTCGGTGAAAGGCAATACATAAGATTGCCAACATGGCAAAACAAGTGATTGCATTGCTTTTCCTTAGGAATGGTAGGAATAGATACAGCTGGTATTACATGAACTCATGACTTATCAATTGTAATTTGAAAACGGGAAGTATGTTGATGGTGTCTGGTATCCATTTGAGAAGGACACTACACAGACCCTAGTAGCTGTTGAGAATGCTGTCAAGAGCCCCCACAGTGTGTATGATGAATTGTCCCCTTAACCGCTAGTTTTCCTCAAACAATGGTCCTGTGTTGCAGCACTACTGGGATGTCGACTACATAAGTGATGTAATATAAATTGGAACGCAGCACGGAACACGCTGTTTTCCCCTATTCTCTGTGACTCTTTCAGAGGTCAAGATCATGAGAACTTACCCCAGTTGATAGCATTTGGAACAAGGCCTGGGGTGGAATTCTGCTGTTGACCCAGTAGGTCAATAATTCCCTCTTTATTGAAGGGCTGCATTTAGTCAAACTGTCTGGTTTTCTGCCCAAGTCAGGCACGTTACAGTTTGTGGACAGTTCCATTCAAAATGTACGATATAATAAACAAATATTTAACGTATATTGGTGCACAGTTAACTGCTTATAAACATGGCCAGAGTACATGTATTTACATTTGTTTTAAAAAACACATTTTACAAATAAAAAAATTGTATATCACTGTATTACACATAACAATTGTTATAATTTGTTAAAGTTCCTACAAGGAATGTTTAAATATTTCTGAAACAGTCTAATCTTTATTGTCATAAATGACAATGCAAATAATGCTATTTTTATATAGTTTCTTTTTAATGCCTTTGTCATGGGTCCCTCACCTCGGAACTATAGCTGGGTATAGTACAAACACTACCGCTTTTGTCCGAAGGAGGTGCAAGTATTAACACAAACTGAAAGTACCTTGGAGCACCTTTAAGTATTTTTTCTTCATTTACTGTACACATGCTTAATATAGTATTACAACTATTCATTGGTTCACTTTTTTTAAATGATTAATTATTACTCAAGTTATAAATAATGATTAACAATGTTGGAAATGAACTAGTTATGTTTTGCATTGTACAACAACAACAACTTAAAGCTGGGGTGGAGGATTTGGGGAGAAAATGGCAGTTGGGATACAGATTCGAATTCAAATACCTCAACCACTCCACTTGTTCTCTTTGGTCCCTCCCCTATGGTCTCTCCCTGACACGCTCTACACCAACAAAGTCGTGCCAAAGTAGAATCGGAGCCTCGCTCTGATTGGTCAAAGTGTACAGCTCATGTTAGCTTTGACCAATCATAAATCATGTTCCCCAGCTTTAATATCCAGTATATTTAATCATGATCATACTCAACATTAAACCATGCGTTATACCATATTCTACAAAAGGGCATCATGTTACTGATCCAATGCACTCTCCAACATCCAAAAGTAGAATAAAATAATTTCACACTGCGTCTAGTCTTATCAACATGAGCTGTGTGTTTGAAATGAAATGGCAAAAATTGAGCTGGTGCCACATCCAGACCAGACCCATGAGCAGCTTGTCCTTTTATCCCGACAGGTCCATGCTTTCTCCCTGGCCTAGGTTTTTTTCATTATAGCAAAAGAGGACAGGATATTAGTCTTCCTCAAGGGCCGGGCAGCCGACTGTTAGTCACAGAGCTGAGAAGTGTTGGCCATAAGGAGATGATATGGAGCAAGAGAGCCAAGTCTTTAGGGAGGAGTTTGGGGTGCAGGGTGAGTAAAATTGAGCTAGGAGATGGGAAAATTAGGCTCAACATGCCCATGTGTTGGACGATTTAAAGACAGATATAAAGAAAACATGTCTATGTATTTTAAGTGAATAGACACATGTTTACCACTCATGTTAAATTAGTTGAGCACACTGAAGAGTGAGACTTATCCAGAAATGTTTGGCGAAACATTCAGTTACCACAAATCTCACAGCTTCCATTAAAACATCTAGGTGCTTAAACTGAACAACTTTAAATTCAGTACACTTTAAAAACTGAAATGATGATTTGTTTTTGTTTGCTGAATTTGTCTTGTTTTAAACCATTGAATGCAGATTGCAGTTTGGTGAAAAGTAACATGCTTCCACAAGGCATCCATCTTATTTATAGTTTTCCATATATGTCGTAGAATGGAGAAAAATACATATTTGCGTCAAAGG
This sequence comes from Ammodytes marinus, assembly GCF_949987685.1. Taxonomy (NCBI): domain Eukaryota; kingdom Metazoa; phylum Chordata; class Actinopteri; order Uranoscopiformes; family Ammodytidae; genus Ammodytes; species Ammodytes marinus. Next base: position 13,446,180 of record NC_137235.1, on the reverse strand, counting down.
AATTAAGGATGGCAAAAAAGTTGCCCAAATGATTGATCATGTATTTAATAGGATGCTTAATTGATTGCAATGTATGTGTGTGTGTGTGTGTGTGTGTGTGTGTGTGTGTGTGTTTGTGTGTGTGTGCTCCGTGGGGGATGGTAGACAAACTGGAAACTGAAAGCAGCCAGAGTGACCTAAATTAGAAGAGGTGATAACTCAGACAGATAGCTAGAGATTAACCAGGGATCAAGAGGCTCAGTGGCATCTCAAACAACAATGATTGGAGAGCATATCCGATCCCTATCCTCACCTCCCCATACAGAGACCCTTATGGCTGGTATGGGGCAAAACATGCATGCCGGCATTCTTCCGTAAAATACATTTTACACGTGGGCTTTTAGTTATTTTCTTGTTTAACAGAAAAAAGGAGAGCCATGGTATTCCTTAGAATTCCCAATACCAAAAAGAGCTGTAAGCTAATTTTCTGACTACAGAATGCTATTGTTGTTGTTTCATATCCAGATACAGTTCATATTGGTCATTAATTAATCACATGATTTGTGGCATAGCAACTGTGTCGGAAAGCAATTTTTCTTTACCAGTCATTTGGTAAATAATTACAGCAATTGAATTACATTTCAGTTTAATGAAATGGCTTTCCTGATTTGATTTTGAGTCATGTGTGCCCACCAGGCTGGGAGTCAGTATTCTGTGTGTGGTGCGTGTGACTGCATGGGTGTATGTGTTTCAATGAGATGGCATAACCATTAATTCATGATTGATTGATGAGTCTCCCACACTGTGTGGCCATTAACAAGCCCATCTCTTCCTCTCAGGATATGTGCGAGTGTGGGATGTGTTGGTGCGTGGGCTTTGTGAAAGAGGGGAAGAGAGGTTGCTCACTGATTACTTTGTGGTGGCCTTCATCCAAGGAAGTAAAATACCATTTCTGCAGGTTATTTAGATGTTTCTTTTCCATCCTCAGTATCATCACCTTTACTCAGAAAGGTGAGGAGAAAAAAAAACGGTTAGTGAACTGAAAGTCAATACATACTGTAAATACCCCTCAAAAAGCAAAATAATATAAACAAGATTCAACCTAAAAGGGCAACTTGACGTGTATCTTTATGCATCTAGAAAGTAAGAATCTCACACCATCTCTCGCTCTTAATAAACAGATGAATTTATATTTGCTACACAATCCCTTCAATAGCATAGATACAGGTGCACTTAACGAACTGTGGCTGTTTTTAGTGCCATTCTTAAATGGATTTGTGAGGATACATGAGGAGGTTGTGTGGGTCCATGCTTGAATGTACAGTAAATTATGAGGGGGGAGGTAGCTTGCTTCAGGCGATGCTTGTTCCCGGGGACCATCTGGTTGTGTTGGATTTTGGCATTGTTGAGTCTCTGTCCTCTAAACCTTTTGACTTGCTTTCTGTCTCTATTGTTCCCTTCATCTTGTGTCAGGTTAACAATTGCACAGTTTCACTATTTTGCAGCATAAGTTGTTATGTACATGTGTTTACTTTTAGCGTATTAAAATGCAAAGTTTCAATAAAGATGTATCTGTATGAATGCATCGAAATAGATAATGAGAACAATAAATCATTGGGAAATAAATATGGCAGCAGAGCAACTTTTAATAGTTTGTCAGTTTGTGCTGTTCTTTCTCTAGTTCACTTTAAAATGGTAGATTGTAATGTAAACTTACATGGTGTATTGGTTCTTTAGGGTCTTATTTGTTTTGAAAAAAATCACTCTTATAAACACTTCACTTTTACTGCAAAAATCTGAAAAAATACTCTGCTAAATATGCAGATTTTGAAAGTCACCAGATGAAAGTAATAAGTCCGTCTTGTTCGATATTTTGGAGACCTGTTATATATACACACATATATACAAACTATTTATTTTAGAAGTAACATACATCTAAGTCCACTATTTTCAGTTGATAAATTACATATACAGTCATTTTATTACACTATCTATTGACCAGGGGTTGTAGTGTTTAAAGAGGTTGTAACTCGGGGTCGTTCTCTGCATGTCACTCCCCTCTCTGCCCCATTTCACCTCTGTCTCTATCAATAAAAAAAAGGCCAAAAAATATATATAAAACAAAGAGGTTGTAACTCTTCAGAGAGGGGAAGAGATAGAGGAAGCCTGCTTTAAATAACTGAAAGAGCTGGAACTATGGAAGTATATTGAGAACAACAAAGAAATTGACAGAGCACAAGACACATTTGAGCGCATCTCTGTCTGCAAGTCAACCTTTGACAGCAACTAGATATGGATTTGTAAAGTATCCAGGCTAGGTATTAGTCAAATCAGAATAGAATGTGAAACATGCCAGCTCCTACATATGAATGTACTGGAGCTAAGAGAGTGTCCTTGCAAGAAAGAGGCTTGGAGTTGCTGTTGAAAAGGGTGTTCTGAATTGTATATTCATTATGAGATTCGGAATAATTTATAATGGAGTATTAATATTAATGTTCAGTTGGTTAAATTGAATTGAGTAATTCATGGTACTGGTTGGCTCAGAAGAATTTAAGAATGGAAGATTATTGTTTAATACCAAACTGGACATTGACCCAAAGGTTGAACAATTATATTACACATATTCATTCACCATTGCGAGTATCTGAAACAGTGCACCTTGTTCGCTTTAAGTTAGTTGGATTTATTTTGTTTTTATAAATAGCTGAGCTACTAAAATAGATGTATACATTAGGTAGGACATGTTTACTTCATTTCATCTGCAGGATTAACAAATAAGTTTGATCTTTTCTGATGACTGATCTTGATTTGCACTTCTAGTGGTAAGTAGGACTCCACCAAAAAAGAAGAAAAAAGCTTAATTTTTATTCAATTTTGTGTGCATGATTCCCTTTGTAACTTCTGTTTTAGGTAGTCCCATTTGGCCTAGTGACAAATGGAGAGCTGTCGGTACATAACTAATGGTATGCGTTTGAAGGTCCTTGGCAAAATAATAAATAATCAAAATATATTCATAGTTGTGCAGATATATGACAATATGGCAGTTTTGAAAACAAAACTAATGTTATGGACACAGCATGGACACATGCAGAGCCAAACACTAAGCACAAGCTGGACCACACATTTTCTCATTACACATCCTCCCGTTGTCGTCGCAGACCCATGGGTTTCATTAGTGCCAGCTTTAAAACAACAACTCTCATTCCCACTCCCACTCACTGTTGTCCCAAATGCTTTCAATGAAGGAGGCAACAACACATGCCTGAAGGGTGTATGCATTTGAATCCCCCCCCCTTAAAAAAGAAAAAGTGTGATTTGTATTCACTGCTCCGACTTGACTGGCTCAGTAGAAATCAGTTTAATTTAAGTTTTAATTTAAATCTTTTGTGCTATTTTATCCAATTTACTTTTGTGATTTTTAATAGTTTTATGGTTAGATTTGTGGTCACATGTAAAAATTTTAATAAGCAATGAACAACAACTTGTGGACAAACTCCATTGATTTAGTGTTTAGCATGAGCATTTATGGACTGACTGAATTTAGATACTTTGCAGTCAGCATGCAAAGCAGGCAATACCTTTTTGGCAGTGAACCCACCATTCTGTAAAGGGTACAGTGAAAAACATTTGGAATTAGCTGTTTCTGCCCACTGTTTCAGTATATAGGAAAATCACAGTACATGACAAAGCAGTGTTGTGACTGCAATGCTGTTTTTCCCCTTTCACGTAGAATAATATTAACTAACGTAATAACAATGGAGAGCAGCCGACTTCATGGTTGCCTAGCAACGTTAGAAGGATGCTTACAGGGTCCCTGCGTGTAAAGGTTTCTCAGAATGAAGGCAAAGCAGTACATACTTTACACTTTAAAGCATGTTAAATGTTTAGAGTTGTCTTTTCTGTTACTCATTTGTGTCTATAGGTTGACCAAAAATTACCATAGTTATACATTTAAATTTGAGTACACTGACTAAATTCACCCAAAAATGTGTGTGTTAAAATATGTTGAGAATTATTTTACTAACACACCTGTATTGTTTATTTTGTTTCTACCGGTGGTTCCATGTTTTACCTTTGTATGGACACACGGCCAATTTGCATTGCTTGTACGTCAGCCTTTTGTGCAGCATGTTGGAAGTTTCCAGCAAGCCTTCAGGGACAGCGTATCTAGAGCGATCAGACGTTTTATCATTGGACAGGAGGAGGATGAGCTGGATCCAGGAATCCCAGCCCAAGAGGCTGACTTATTCAGTATTCTGCCGATGTTTGATCCTGACCTTACTGTTACATGTCCTTGGTGCATGCAGAGCGCAGCAAATGCCTTTTTGGGGATTGCATGCTCCAGCCCATTTTAATGTGCCTTTTCATTCTCGGCACAGCATCACTAAGCCCCGCGGCAGGGGCTCAGAGCAACCATTTTGATTATACGAATGATTGAATTAATGCAGCTGAAGTTGACACTTAATGGATTATGGTGGTCCGTATTGTGAAAAACACATGAGACAGATCTGTGTAAAGACATCCTAAACCCCTTTATTTGTCACACTCCCAGAGAATAGGTTTTAAAGTCCAACCTAGCTAATCTAGTGCAACGTTTAACCTATTTAAATACAATGTTTTACACGTATAAACAACAGGCATTAGTCAAATTATAAAGTACTGGATGTAATGCAGACATATTATCTGGATTTATACCGAATAGTCAATGGCACTTTGGTTTACCTACCCTAAATTGTCAATATCACATTATAGTCTTTTCTTCCAAGATTCAATAAATCTATTTATCGTGTTGTTACATAGCTTTTCTGACCATTACCTTTCCTTTCAACACAAAGAACAACACTGTTACTGGTTCACCGAGCACTCCAGATTCTACTCCATACTTTTAACGCAGAGTTACTGTCAGAAAAAAAAACGGACCTGCATGCGTGTCCTTATTGTTTTAATGTACTGTAATGCTCTAAGCTGTTGTAAGTTTGACCTGTATCCCTTTTCATTTTCTTTTGGCCAAGATACTTGTTTTTTCTGGTTGCCTTTCTTCGTACTCTTTCTTCAAAGGTCAAATCCCGTGAGGGGAGATTTCCTTTTGTTGATATACTGTACATGTACTGTTTTTGTTGATATGCATTTTAGCACATATCTCCTCCATTTCTCTTCACCCCCACAGTTCAGCTGCCGATTTGGGCTCTATCAGGCAACATTTAAGTTTGCAAAGTTGATGGGAAAACTGTGAATGCAAACGACATCACACCTTTAATTTTTTCAAAGTCATTGATATACACTCAACAAAAATATAAATGCAACACTTTTGTTTTTGCTCCCATTTTTCATGAGATGGACTTAAAGATCTAAAATTCATTCCAGATACACAATTGTACCATTTCTCTCAAACATTGTTCACAAATCTGTCTAAATGTGTGATAGTGAGCACTTCTGCTTTGCTGAGATAATCCATCCCACCTCACAGGTGTGCCACATCAAGATGCTGATCTGACATCATGATTAGTGCACAGGTGTGCCTTAGACTGTCCACAATAAAAGGCCACTCTGAAATGTGCATTTTTTTGCTTTATTGGGGGTCTGGGGACTCAGAACCAGTCAGTATCTGGTGTGACCACCATTTGCCTCATGCAGTGCAACACATCTTCTTCGCATAGAGTTTATCAGATTGTCAATTGTGGCCTGTGGAATGTTGGTCCACTCCTCTTCAATGGCTGTGCAAAGTTGCTGGAGACGGCTTATGGTGGATAAATGAACATTAAATGCACGAGCAACAGATCTGGTTGACATTCCTGCTGTCAGCATGCCAATTGCACGCTCCCTCAATGCTTGTGGCATCTGTGGCATTTTGCTGTGAGACAAAACTGCACATTTCAGGGTGGCCTTTTATTGTGGACAGTCTAAGGCACACCTTTGCACTAATCATGATGTCAGATCAGCATCTTGATGTGGCACACCTGTGAGGTGGGATGGATTATCTCAGCAAAGCAGAAGTGCTCACTATCACACATTTAGACAGATTTGTGAACAATGTTTGAGAGAAATGGTACAATTGTGTATCTGGAATGAATTTTAGATCTTTAAGTCCATCTCATGAAAAATGGGAGCAAAAACAAAAGTGTTGCGTTTATATTTTTGTTGAGTGTAATTTCCTATCCTTTTCCGTGAAGAACAACTGCTTTCCTACCAAAAACATCCAACAAAAATGGCATTTTGACTGAATTGCAGCCTTAGGTTGACATTATCCATACATTTACTTTTCCCTTTATTCAGTCTTTAACTGCACTGAGTGGCAAACATGTCATATTGATTCCCTGAGGATTTTTACCGACCCCTTTTTTAAACCTAGATAAATGCTTATTATATCGGCTTCTTTGACAAATGGCAAATGAAGAGAAGCTCTATAGTCCTTTTGTCCACTTCAGATTAATATTGACGCATTAAATAACATCCATATTTGTCATCAACTCTACTGCAACAGCAGCATATTGGAGACATTTAAGGAAGTTGATTTACATCATATTAACCAAATTTTTTCCCAATTATTATTGTTATTTATTTTGGGGAATAAAATGAATATTTTACATTCTTAATTTATTCTTATTTATATAGAAGATATAGAAGTTGTGTTAGCAGTCGTTTTTAGCCTGAATCCTTTTCAGTTTGAACCAGGTGCTGTTATCCCAGTGCAGTGGTGACGGAAGGATTAATACATTCATGTACTAATGGAAGTTCTGCATTCAATATTAAACTCAGTAAAAGTACCGATATATTATCAGTTTAATGTACTTTTTTTTTGTATTTAATCAAACTTAACTACTTAACCAATGGCATTTCTCTTTTCAAATTTGTGTGGAGCAGTAACTGCCTTCATGTGATCAAGGCCTTGACATCACTGTTAAGAGGGCACAACAGCAGGGAAGTGGTGTCATAAACTTATATAGACCTGGAGTGTTGGGCTGCATGGTCGGCAGAATTGGACGTCAGCGTCACCGTTGGCCGTCACAGCTCTTTGTCAGCACAGTCTCCCAATAAAGCAGTCGTCTTTCTGCCCTTCCTCTTTTCACTGTTGACTTCAATGGCTGTCGCAACTTAGACATTAAACGCACCGTCTAGTTTAACTATGTTACTGCGGGCTCTCTGGTCTATGCAATGCAAACAGGCCCATTGCACTCCACCAAAGGCATCCTAATCTCGCACCAATCTGTTGCAATCTAGAACTGTCTTTGCGTCACCAACAAACAATACGTGATCTCTGAAGTGAATATTGAGTGAATGCTAATCATGAGGATGTTTTAACAGGCCTTTTCTAAAGTTAGAATAACATTAAAGGCATAAAAGTATATATTTTAATGAGCCTTTTCCTTTTCTCTCCATCTCCTTTTGTTGGCATTCTTTGTGGATCCATTGGTCTTCTGCCCTGCATTGAATACAACAGGTAAGTCCATATTTTGTAATTGTTTTGAAGCCTCAGGGCTGGTTTAGCTTGTGTACATTGGACTGTCACATTGAGAATGTCCACCAACATTGCATCTTAAGTACTTGCTGCTCCACAGATGCCTTTTAGTACAATGGCTTTGTAAACAGTGAACACATTCCCTTTGCTCGGCTGACACTCGGAGAATGGGGCAATTCCACTCATGCAGCCAATCTCATTGGCTACTGGAGAGATGCCAATCTGCCCCTCACAGATAGGGAAGAGAGAGGGAGCAAGGCGAGCGGATAGAATAGCATTTATTCATCCTGACACTGATCAGATAAATGGGAAATGATAAATGCTGTCTATTTTTACTCCCCTTAACTCGTGTTAACTTTTTATTCAAAAAGAAGCTCCTCCTGTCTTACCTCACCGCACATTTGAAACGTCGTTTTAAAGAGTTGTTTGGGATTCGGCTTTATTTGAGGGGGAACTGACATGAATAATGAAACATGATGCAGTCGTGGTGACTCATTTAGAGTAAATGGTGAATACGTTGTTCTGAGTCTGTCTGCTGGGCAAATTAATACACACGGAGACAAGGCTGTTATATTTGTCTCAGTATTTTTTATTCATAGTCATTTTGTTTGTATGTTTGTTTGTTGGTGATGAGCTGCCGGTGCCCACATCTAACAGTGAATCTAAATGTTAATTCTGGCAATTTAATTTATAGTTGTTGAAAAGACCAAGATGTCCCCTGAATTGCAATGTGGCTGATGACTGATTGAGTTTCCCTGTGAGGCTGTTATTATAGGTGTTGGAGTGTATAATGTTATTCATAAAAATCAAGCGTTTTGTTTGTTTATCGGTATTGTTAGACTTTATTGTCTTACTTATTTTTTTTACAGCCACATACAGCCACCTGGGCAAGAAGTAGAGTTCTAATTGTATTCAATATTGATCTGCATAATATACAGACTATTGGTGTAGATAAGAGCAGCATGCAGCATTTTGGGCTTTGAATCACATTAAACACTTTCTCTTTCTTAAATTTCATCCACCAGCTCTGTAAACTCAAAGTTATTCAACATCAAGATGTATGTGGTTTAATGCAATTATATGAGAACTTTGCTCTCTGGACACACTAATTTACAGTTTCCTTCTGATGCGAACACCATCATTTTCCATTCCTCTTTCAAAAATTAATCTTAATTAAATCCTTTGCAATTGCTAGAAAATGCCATTTTGCATTTGTTAAAGAAGATAAAGTTGTCATATAGAAAATGGTTGACCTTATTCCTCAAGGACTTACACTAAATTGTGTTTCACTATGGAAGTGATTATTGCTTTTGCACATAATAGTGGGCTGTGTATTTACAGTACACATTTCAGTTGCAGAAATCTCGAACATGAATTTTATTGATCTATATTTCCTCATGTGGGTGCTGGAGTATAGTGTTGGACACATGACTTCAGGCATCAGATTTAATATGATCATTCGTAGGAATATTAGCACATGAGGAATGGAACTGGATTGAAAAAAACTATATTGAAACATGCATGGCCTACAAGAGTTTATTTTTATCTTTTTCAAATCTTATCAGCTGCAACCAGGCTTATGTGTAAAGGTAAGCACAACAATGAATTAAGAGGATATCCTAAATCCAGTCCTAGATAAAGTGTTAAGAGTTCAGCCAAAGTAATACTCAGAATTTTAGGCGCTCACCCACATCTGCTCTTATACCGCTTACATCTAGCCCCAGATCCAAGCCCAGCTGTTGCCCTGTATTATCTCTCTGAATGGCCCTGATGCTTATGTTAAATGCAATACCAACCATTGCCGTAGGCTAACCTGACACAGCATTTGCAGGAAAAGCTCACTACAGAATACACTTGAATGATAATGATATTAATAATAATAATGAGGATAATGAGCAGCAGTCTTACCTTCCTCTCCCACCCTCTTACTCACTGTAATGGATGCCGAGCTGCCATCCTTGCCCCCATTCTCTAACCAGTTCCACCTTCTTCAGCAGTCACCACTGCTCTACCTACAGTACCATGTGAAGTAGCTAAGAATAATGATTCCTCAGCCGTTGTTATTAATGCAGTGTTGATTGAGTGTGGTGCATGCAAATGAAGCATTGGGCACAGAGAGCTATAGGCTGCCCAGAGATGTAGCCTGAATAATGATGTTAAGTATAATGCCTTATTGGACCTCTGTCTGTTAGTAACAAGTTAAGTTATCATTTTGAAGGTTTATTCACTTGTCATAGGGGGGATTGTCATATGTCCTACGTTTAACATTAAAACATGCTATTTAAAAGCACATGCTACTGTACAATGAGTGAAAATTATGTTTGCTGCCCTCTTAATCAACATCATCTTGTAAATGTAGTTCATATTAACACCAGGATTTTTGTAAACGGCTACCATTGAATTTAGCACAGTAATATCACATCCATAACGATGCCAGCAGCAGTGTTTGTGTGGAGGAAGAGAAGGGAATTAACAACAAGAGAGAAAATGGTGTGTCAGAGGTTTTGGATTCAAAGATAATGTTGATGATGATTAGAGTATCGATCTCGATACCCCACCCGTTATAAAAGAAGCCGTAGCAAGCCACCCACTCATTGTCGTTAGTCATCACTGGCTCCCTACAGCTTACTGCAGTACACGCTGCCACCCATGATTTAGCTCTCCATCCAGTTATGAGGGGGTGTTCAGCATTTATTATGCAGCACAGTCCTATTCCCAATGAGATGGCAGAATGTTGCCCAATCGATACCCCTCACAGGAAGCCAGGTTAATATATTTTTTAAGGATTTGTTTGCGTCTCTAGGTCTCCCACTCCCACCCCCAGCCCCTTGGCCACAGGTTAAGATGAAGGCTATTTCCCAGATATTGCAGAGTTGTGTCCCCGACACACATGCACCACTGCACAAAGAAACTGTGGACACTGGCACATTGGCATAAACACATATACATCATGTTTGTAGCCCACTGTCCTTTTCATGATATACAAAACCTATTTTGCTGGTTCCTCAATGGGGTTTCTGTTTGGAAAAAGCTCAAAGACTTGAACAAAGCTAGTTGTGAGTGCTTGCTGATTGATAGTGAGGCTCAATTGTGTTTATTACGAGCTCAGTTAGCTATGCGTACAGTTTAAGCCCGCAGAGTCCCCCTTTTGTTTGTGTTTGACCTTTATATCTGACCCACCCCTCAGATTGCCCTCCCTTTTGCAAACCACATCCCATCTGAAATTTCTCATTTCATTGTCGGAACCTTTATTCTTTCTGTCATTAAATCTACATTCATATCCATCTTTCTTTTGTGATTTGTCATTTCAGCATTGTACTGAGAACAATATGGTCAGACGATGTAGAACACAATAATGTTCTTGCCTGTTGTGCCTAATTATAACCACATATGCACGCACACCTTGCTGCATTGGGCGCATAGAAGACATGCTCACTTTTGCACACACAAGACCGTAGTTTCAGACCTATTTGCATTTGTACATACACCCCCCTGTTTCACATCTGGCTGGCAAACAGCTGCGGCTCTGCAAGATAAAGAACAGATGCCCAGCAACTCTTAAAAGCAGCAGAATTTCACTCTACTTCCTGGCTGAAAAGTGACCTGATTTTGTGTAAGACAGTCACCAAATCACCATGTCCAGCACTGATCATCTTCCACATCAATTATGAATTTACATATGAATATAACATGTTATTCCTCATCCATCAAGTTAAGATTGAAAATGTGAGGGAGAGATAATACATTTGGTATCACTATGATAATTTTGGTTACCACTCATCCTATTCATTTTTTTTGAACATCATCAATCAAGGCATTTATAAAGGATGCTGTCTGATAGCACATATTCCCCTCAGGGAATTATCACCCCAGGCTTAGGTCAAGCAGATATTTGATATCTTGTCAGTCAGATGAATTGTTGTTTTTGTCTACATTTACTGTTTTACTGACACGTGGAACGACACAGTGAGAGAGAGAGGGGGAGAGAGAGATATATAGTGAGAGAGAGAGGGGGGAAGAGGGGGTGAGGGAGAGGGAGAGGGAGAGGGAGAGGGAAAGGTGAGTGGGGATAGAGATAAGTCTAAAGTATGTTAATGTGAGCCCTCAGGACCCAAAGCTTTTCATGTATTCAAAGCCATCCTCCATCACCTTTTACCCTGGTTGCTTGTTCAAGAAAAGAGTGAAATGAATGTGGTGCCAGTGCTGGCTTCTATGCCAGGCATCATCTAATATTTATACAAATTAAGCTTCACAACCGCAAATGTTGCCTGCAGTTTCATGTTTAAGGGGGACAGAATTCTAGAAAGGATACAACGAGTAAAATACATCTGTGTCCCGTAGCAATGCCATGTCATGCCATACAGACTGCAGTGATTTGCATTCACATGATATGGCAGGTTATGTTGAGTCTTAAAGTGGGGCGCCCTTGGTACCATGTATAAGAAATGGATCATAAACCCAAAATGGTAACTTTAAGCCATTATTACTCCCCAAAATGTGTCCCCCAACAAATAACCACAAAGTGTAGTGATTGTGTTACTTGTGCCCTACATGCAGTACATACAGTACATGCAGACCTTTAATTAAGTTGTTAATTAGCCTGTTTAAAAACATGATAGTACATTGTGGGTATACAGTATTACTCACACTGCACCTTTATTTTATTGTTCATCCTCCATAGACCACTTAATTCAGACATTGGTTTGACTTTCACTCCTTTACTCTCAAAGACCACTGAGTTCAAATTGTAAACTCAGCATTCAGCGCTCTTTGGCAACTGACATGTTTGAAGACAAACTCCCTGAAATTAATTGTGAGCGGAAACTCATACACAACTACATATGATATAGATATTACCTGAGATAAACTCCATGAACTTTTGGAGGGAAATAAGGTAATTGTAAGAGCAATGGCCTACTTTATACGCGCCTTTAAGGAATTGCCAATTGTGTGATAACAATAACATAACCACACATTTAGTTTGTCCAACCCCTGCTAATTGCTACAAATGTTTTACCAATGAAAATAATGTTCAGCTTAAAAATCTGTATTTTCAGCACCAATGATAATGAGCCTAGGTAAAATAAAATAAAATTCTCAACCCCAGTGCCACTCCATCAATTTAAAAGTGAAACAATCTTTACCTAAGTCTTACCTGGTTCTCTGACCCTTTGTTGCATATTGTTCACCAGAACACCAAGTGCACTTGCAATGTTGCTGAAAAATGTAATGATCTCTTATTGGAACTAATTGTATAATGATTGTCAGTGGGTTCTTAAAACATTTTATTCCTGCTGACTTACAAGTTGTAAACATTATCTTAGTGTATCGCAAAATAACACAAAAAAATTATGCAAATGTATGCATTGAATTTTTCTTCCTTTACTTCAGAAAAGCCGCTGCAAAATTCATTATATTGACGTTGCTCCTGCTGCTGCAGTTTGCGGAATATGGTGCAGAATAGGTAGAATGCAACCACAGTATGAGAATATGCACACTAGAGAGCAGTCTGTTCCCTCTTTCTGCAGTCGTTGTGATCATCCATCTCCATCTCACTGCGCCCCCCCCCCCCTCTTGCACATCATACTGTTCATGTCAAAAGACCCAGGAAACACAACATCTGTCAGTGCACTAATTTACACAATGAACACTAAAGGAAGAAGGATATATACACACCTAGAAAATGGCCTTGTATTCAACACACATTTTACATCACATGAAAACACAGTGAAGAATATGGTATGTGCAAATTCTCCTTTCAAGCTGCTGGATAATTTCTTTAATGCTTCTGATACTATTTGAAATTGCAATTTGATTTGAATTATGCATGGTGCCAATGTTGTCTTTTGTGTGCTTGATTTAGTTAAAGGAGACATGGCTCCTCTGTGAAAGCCAAAGGTTGATAGGCAATGAGAGTCATACATTTAGATCTTTGATAATCTGCTTTCTTTACTTGGATGGTACACAAATATTGACATAATATGAAAATATGCTAACTGTTTAAAATGTTATAGATAATTTGTATCTTTTCTCAGATAGGCAATGAAAAAGGGGAAATAAACTACACTGATAGTGAGACAACACAATTAATGATAAAACAACAAATGAGTTAAAACAGAGATCTAAAATTCTGACAATGGATTTTACATTGGAGATGAGATGCAGATATCCCTCTGCCCCTTTTATTTTTTTTTTGTATTTAATTTTTTTTTTTGGTTTGATACACTGCAGAGACAGTCCACAAGCGCAAATACTTTGTTTATCGCCATTCATCCTTTCTGACAGCTTCTCACATACAAATGAGTTTACTGTGAATAGCGATTCATTTATTCAAACATTTTTTGTAGTTTACAAAAGAAATAGATTATCTTGTAGTATTCTTTGTACACACTTGAACTTTTTCTTTTAACATATTTTACACACTTATTTTTACATAATAACCCAACTTAAACATGTTTTTTTTATATTTTAAATGCTTGTCAAATATCGTGTATACCATAATACAAATGGTTAGTTTTTCTTTCTTTTTTCTTTTGTTGTGTCCCCAGTTTGTTTTTAAACAGTAATTAAATGTCCTGAAATAGAATGACACATTAAAGCTCAAATATCCACCCATGAGAGAAAAGCCTCAGTGCCCATAATGTATTCCACTATGTGTCTCTGTAGAACATCAACAGGTCCAAGAGTCCAGTGCCCATTCTGCCTCAAATCAGCAGTAGATACCGGTTGCAGTAAATCCACTGCGAAATAGTCAGCCGCATGAAGCACACTCTTCCACATCACAGTGAGACGCTGCGTAAAAAGTTTCCAATAGATCCTTTTATTCCTTCTGTCCCGCAATATTCCCCTCCCCAGTGTATCAAAAAAAAGGAATTGACTGTATATCCAGATAATCACAGGTAAAGATGTACTCACAAAGCAGGGTCACACCTCACATTCCCGTGAAGGTTGCTGCTGGCAAGTGCAAGAGCCATATTCATTGATGATTACCAGAGCTCCCTCAATATGGTTAGGTTTGTAGTCAACATAGTACTCCGGTGTTGAAATTGCAGCCATCTGCTGCATGCTCTGCTTTTGCTTCTGCTTACGGCGCTGACTGCTGAAGCACTGCCTCAGTTGTCTTATTCCGGCTGGAAAGCACTTCCATGCCACATACAGCATGAGCACTATGATGAGAAAGGAAAAGATGAGTGCCATGGTGCCAGTCACCACCTTGTGGATCTGCATGGTGCTCTCAAGGTCATCATGGCCTACTGTGACAGTGAAGGAACTGGTGACCACCTCACCACCCTCGCCCTCGTAGGGGTTTGGAGTGTACGGGCCCAGGAAAGCAGAGCCACCCCGGGCCAGATCCCTTGTCGAGGCGTACAGGCCTGCTGTCGTAACGTCCATGGGGGTATCCTCACATAGCTGAAAAGCGTAGACGGCATCCAAAACATCCTCACCCTGTGCGGTGTCGGGGCTTGAACACAGCAGGGAGTTGTCACGCTGGCCTCGGAAGGCACTCAGCCAAGAGGCCAAGGCACACACGTTACGACTGCACTCCCAGTCATTCCCTGCCAGGGTAATGCTGTCCAGAGAGGACCATGAATCCAGGATGCGCTGGTCCACAGAGAGCAAGCGATTGGAGTCTAGCATCAGGACCTTGAGGTTGGGTGCGCTCTCAAAAACATGTGGCTCGATGTACTCAATTTCGTTGGCTGACAAGTCAATCTTCTCTAAAAAATGCCATGTCCAGTCTAGTGTATTGACAACAATAGTGGCACGATTGTTGTGCATGTACAGAGTACGTAGTGAGATGAGGCGAGGGAAATGGGCCAGGTTGACTTTGACTAGCTCATTGTGCTCAAGATGTAACTCAGTCAACTTGAAGAGGCCAGCAAAGGAGTTTCGTGCCAGACTCTGCAGTTGGTTGTATCCCAAGTCCAGAAACTGCATGCTCCGACAGTCTTGAAAAATCCGTACTGGCACAAATTTGAGAGCATTGTAGCGCAAATGCAAATTGGTGAGCTTTCTAAGGCCGTGGAACAGGTCAGGCTCTAGAGTCTGCAGCCTGTTGTATGAGAGGTCCAGGATACGCAGGTTTGGGAGGGGCCTAAAGGTACCATTTGGCAGACTGTCAATCCGGTTGCTGCTGAGGTCTAATTCCTTGACCCGTCTTAGCCTGTCAAATGCACCTTCCTCTACAATGTCAATGTTGTTGTGATCTAGGTAGAGCCAGGTGAGCTGTGAAAGACCGGCCAGTTGGCCTTCACGCAGTTCGGTCAAGTTGTTCTCTCTCATGGATAGGCCCATGGCGCTGCTCAGATTGCGGGGAATGTCTGTGAGGTTGAGCCCCTCACAGTACAGCAGCTTGCTGTCGCAGCGGCATAACTTTGGACAAACCCCCTCCACCATGGGAACTGTTCTTAAAAAAATGCCCAATAAACACAGTATCAACCCAGGGGGCTTCTTCAGTGGCCACTTTAAGTACAGTCCAATTAAAAGGAAATCCATTAGCATAAATATCCAGGGATACCACTGAGAAAATGTCCATTGAACCACTTTGGATATTGTTTTTGCACCTATCACTTCATATTTAATACATTTAATAATCAGTTTTGTTCCGTTTAGCTTAAGACAAGGATACCTGTCGTTTATGTTGTCAATCGAGGGGATCCTTGTCGAAATATGAAAAACAAATGATAAGGGGCCAGTCGCTTTGCTTATGTTAGATATCAAGCAGTGGGTGGAAGGAAGAGGGGATGAAAAAAATGTTTCCTCCTTGATCGATCTTATTTGAAAAGATTCCTACTCACCCCTATCCGAAAGCTGACAATCTCCATTCAGCGTTTCGCTTTGTGCCCCAACACTAATTATGTGCGATTCTAAAAAAGACCCCACTGTGGTACAAATCCCCCCACCCCCTCCCGTCTCTCTTTTCAGTGGACACCAGATCCTTGGCAGCCTTACAATGTCTTAGTTCTCCTCAAGTGAAAGAGCCAGAAAGAAAAGGAATCCAAGTAGCTTTCAGCGAGATGGTAGGAAGTGCAAGTTTTCCTGTCTGCATGCATGGGCTCTGTCTCTTTTGCTCCTCTGCAGTCCTCTGCTGCAATGATCAGAGAGGAGAAGAGACGACCGGAGAAAGAGAAAAAAAGAAAAACACCAAGCAAAAATCTTTTCTGAATAGCTGTCTTCCTCTTTTCTCCTCCCCTTTCCCGCTTAAGTTTCAGCGGATCTGTCAACACATATCATCGTCCATCTCTGGAAGCAATCACTGACTTCTAAGGTTTAAGTCCATTCAAGCGAGTAAACATGATTTCAGTGATGGATGCAAGGGGGGAAAAAGGATTTGAAGAGGTGAACCCTGTTCACTGTTTTCTTGTGTAACAGTATTCCATGTCATATCAATGGTTCAGCCGCTTGCGTCCCCTGTGGTTTGCCGTTTTCGTTCTCTCCCCTGCTCTCTGGGTGTTTTCTCAGCCAGCTGGAGGAGGCTGCTGAAGGCTGGTGCTGGTAGGCAGGCAGGGGCGGTAAATGTTGGAAGCAAAAGGAGCGCGCAATCCCTTGCAGCAGAGCAGTACACTGACAGCACATGCAGAAGCACCTTCTGTTCACTGAGTGTCGTAAGCCACTCACAATTCAGAGTGCTCTCTCTCTTTCCTCGTCTCTCTCCCTTTCTCTCTCTCTCTCCCTTTCTCTCTTTCTCTCTTGCTCTCTTTCCCTTGATCGCTCACTCACTTTTTCATGCTGCTTCCCTCCTCTTCCTCTCTCTCCCCTCTTCGGTTCTCTCTTGCTGTGTTTTTCTCAGTGCCTGATACATTTACATATTCAAAATGGGCTTGGCTTACCAGGAGCTTTAATGACCACCCCACCCCTCCCCCCTTTGCTTCCTCTCTCCCTCTATCTCCCTCCCTCCCTCCCTCTCCCTCTCCCTCTCTCTCTCTCTCTCTCTCTCTCTCTCCCTCTCACTCACTCCCCCCTTTCTCTCCCTCCCCTCTCCTTCACTGACTGTAATGAATTGGGCCATATAATGTCTGCCTCCTTCAACGTTGCTTTGAGAAAGCAGTTTTTTGATCTCAGAGTCGCAAAATAACATTTATCCAATGGGAAACAATCCAAAAATTAAAGTACTTTGTAAAATTCACCATACTCTCTCTCAAGATCACAACTAAATCACACAGAAGTATGATTTATTTCATATGCACGTCTGAAATGCATGTCTTGGTACAATAATCATATGTGTGATTTTGACTCATTACCAGGCTCTTGTTAAACCTCGTTTTTCTTTGCCAACAAAAAGTATAGTGAGTCATGAGTATGACATTCTTCATTTGATCAAACTGTCCTGTTGTCAGGCCTTTTATGTCATTGTCAATTATGGCTAGGTTTCCATTTCTGAATACAGATGCAATTGCTTTTCCACATAATATTATGCAATAACATACAAAGTATTATCTGAAGGTCTGCTCTTGCCCTGGTTTGCACTGTCTGGTATCACTCCTAGCCTTATCAGTGGTCTGCTGTTAATTTTCAAAAACAGTGAGCTGTGACAGCAGTGCCTTTCAGTTCTCATATCAGCCACATTTCTAAACATCTGACCTTTATTCCTAACTGAGTTCACTGCATTTCTACTTCCATATGCAATAGCTTGCCTTCTAGTTTGCGTTCTTGTTTGTTAACAAAGGGAATTTAGAATAAACATAAAAAAGTTCTAAATAAAATTGAGTGAAAAGTAAACCCCAATTGTTTTTGTAATGCCCCCTTAACAGTCCACCATGTATAATGTGTATAGAGCCAAAACTATATTGACACTAGATATATATCTTGATGGACAATGACAAAGCAAGAATAAACTTTTATTGTATGTCGTAATTCCAAACAGCAGTACCAATTGCCTTTATTTTGCAAAGGGGTTGCAGCTGGTTGTTTTTTCCCCTTGACAGGTAGGAATTGACATATTGTAACATCTGTGATTTGCATTAAAGAGAATCATTGTCTTGTGTCATTAACTAGATCTAAGATTAACAATAATCCATTTTATTTATAGAGCATGAAGATACTTAATGATGCTTTACACACAAGTTAAATATAAGATCATGATACACCAGTCTCACTAAACTGGAACTAGGGTCCTGCAAAGCTCTATAGGCAAAATCTCAGGTGGTTTATGTCATGCTTTCACTTCTTTGTTTTTATCGTATTAAGGCCAGGACACACCGGTCCGACTACCAACCGTAGCCCGAAAATGGAGTCTGCCGTTTCAGGCAGCTCCAGTCTCCCCGTCGCAGCCAAAAAAGTGCCAAGAACACATCGAGCCGACTACTGACTCTCCGTACGCTCTGCGCTTGCGCGGGACGCAATGTCTCCATAACAGCAGGCGGCGCTAATCTGTATTTTGGCCCCAAAAAATACGGAAGCCGGAAATGATGGGACAGCTCTCTAGACCATAAACATAAATACGTATTTATATATATGGACCATAAAGAGCACCATTTTTAGCAGAGAGTGTCGAGCATGATGTCGAGCAGTCAAGAAGGGTTGATGCATGTGAGTACTCGCTGAAACACATCAAAACAATGACTAGCGATGCGATACTGTTGTCAGCTGTTTGTGCTACCCGCCTCACTTCCGGGCTTCACTTATTTGCTAGCCCTCCACCAATCAAATTGCTCCTACTGAAAGACTGCCCGACGTCGACTGAACATGTTCAATCGGCTGAAAAGAAGCCCAACGACATCTACTACGGCCGACGTCACCGAACACACCAAACAGATTTGTGTCCCCACCCCCTCCAGACTCTCCGACCATGTCCGATGGCCGATTATCAGGCCGGTGTGTCCTGGCCTTTAGAGTCAATGACTGTTATGTTGTTTGGTTCAGCACCAGTAGTATGACATTAGCCATCGACAGGGCTAAACACAAGTTATACTGTATTTTACTTAACTCATTAACCATATTTTATTTTGTTTCCACGCACCAGTCATTTATGAACACACTAATAAAAAATTATGAATACTATAAACACTATGGCTTCAGAGAGTTGCAGTGAACAGGGTAGCACAGATCAGTGTCTTTGAACTGAAAAGCATGCTCGCGAGCTGATCTGTGCGCATTGCTGATCTGTGTGCACTATCCCTTCAAGCGCGGGGCTGTGACAAGCGCAAGCTCGACCGTTGCTACGCACTCAAAGCTCTTCAAAACTCGCACGGTCTATGCTCGCTTGACAAGTCGAATTTTGAGACTTGGAGGTGGGATTGGAATAGACATTGGCTGATATCTCTCCTCCTTTGATTGGTCACTTTAAATACCGACCATGACCATGGTGAGGATGTTTTTTCATGTTTGTTGTAACATGAATTAAATAAGTAATTCAGTGTGTTTTCAACCAAGCCAATGTATCGCCACAAGCTTTTGTATGACACACATGGAGGATGTTTCCATGAGTTGACTATGCATAGTAAAGAAAAATGACCTCTGCATAGGAATGTGTTACTAGCTGTATGGTCAATATGAAGTGTGTATTATGCTCGTGACCAAAAGTATTTTCTATGTTTAGAAAGAAACATAAATGAAAACCCATGTGGGAAAGGACATTACCTGGCTTCATCTTGTAGATCTCAAATGGGGTGTGAGTTTGGCTCTCATTTAGATTACTATAATTATACCAAGGATTCACAATTCACAAGGGTGCCCCTAGCAAAGTAAAGTTAGTTGACGGAAATGCACGAATACCATTATGTCAAACCTTTAACATTAAAGCAAGCTTCCCAGATCTTGCACTGATTTGTTAGGATAACCACAATCAATGAAGTACCCATTATGGGGTGTAACGGTACATGTATTTGTACCGTACCGTGACGGTACAGGCACGTATTTGGTGTTACAGAGGTGGACCGCGGTCCGTTCGTGGCGTACATAGCGTTATATGGCGAATGTACAGGCTTGTTTTGCTGTGTGGAACTTAAAACTTGTCGTCGGAGTTCCCCCCGGACCATTTAGCCTCCGGCTCGGCTCGCACGTGCGCAGTAGCAGCCAGCGAATGAGAGTCTCTTATCTCCATGGTGAGCATGAGCATAGACATTATAAAGGATAGACCCCGCATTGGGCGTTGAGCGCGAGAAATGCGGGCGCCATCTTGGACCGGTCACACGTTCCACTTAGTGTAGTCTGTTTGGCAGGTGCAATGAACTGTCAGCGCATGTAATTAATCATATCTAATTAAATACCAAACTGATTTTCACGCGGTTTTCTTTGCTGCAAAGATCATACATGTAGCTAAGATACAGGGCACAAGTTTCGACGTGTTTTAATATTCATAGTGGGCTTAACAGTCATAGAAGATTCTGATATGATATAAGTAACCAGACGTCCGAGTCACACACTTCGTCCGGGAGGAGATTGAAACGGAGGATGTGTTTCTGCTTGGGGAACATATTGAGGAGACACAGTTTGGCATCGACAACCACCATTCCGACTTGTTGTCATTGGTTGTGTCTGTCTTTCACAAATTAAGGCTGCACCACATTGCCAAACTCGCCTCGCTTGAATTTCTCTTCGGAGTAAAATGCGATTGTAAGGATGGTTAACTTTATTTTATGCATTTGAGTATTATTGTTTGCTGTTGTTTGATTCTCCCTTAATTTAATACTTTTGATTGCTGTGGTTTTGTATTGAATGTGTTTTTAAATGTACCGCGCTGCAAGGCACGTATTGATTTCCTGTCTGTGTCTGAGGAACCAACTCGAGACTAGACTGAACTTGGTATTCCCCCCATAGAACATTGGACAACCAAGAAGACTTTGCTTTTAAATAATCCTGTCCTCTTTTAAGAGGCAATTGCCTAACAAGCTTGTGTTTTAAATTAGAGAAATAAAACATATTTTTACATGAACACTCATGTTGTCCTTCTCTTTTAATGAGATAGTATATACACTGGTTTTTATTTATATTTAATGCCTTCATGGGAAACATCCACCCTACCATGCTCGACTCCTCCTCCTAAATTGCCCCGAGCTAACTCCAGTTTAGGAATAACTGCCTTTTCATGTATAGAGCCCCTAATTCATGGAACGCTCTGCAGAGCAACTTAAAAATGACTGCTCTTCCTACTCTTGGTTTATTTGAATCTATGATTTCTGAATTTTACACATCTGACTGTAACTGTTTTAGCTGAATTCATTGTTCATTTAGTATTTTATTTTTGCTCTTGTTTTGTATTTTGTATAGGCCTACTTTATTTAAATTAATATATTTTATCCTATTTTATTTCTGTTCTCTGTTTATGTTATCCCTGTGATTGTCTTTATTGTGTATGCTCGTCACTGTAAATGAATAAATATATTTATATATAGCCTAATCATATATTGTTAACTTATTAAAATAGCTGACTTTACTGCCCCTATCTGTTTCTGCTTCTCTATCATATTTAGTCTAAAGTGTGTGATTTGCAAAATACCTATCATAGCCTACATCACATAGGCTATCATAAAGGTGACCAGACGTCCCCATTGTTGGTTGCCTGTCCCTGGCTAAACAGAAACAACTACCTGTTCCCGTTTTTCAATGAGATTGCTAGTCAAACTGGAAATGTCTCCGTTTTCCCCCCTTTCGGGGGATGTTCCTCGTTTTGATCTCGGACGTCTGGTTACTTATATCCTATTAGAATTTTCTATGACTGTTAAGCCCACTATGAATATTAAAACACGTCGAAACTTGTGCCCTGTATCTTAGCTACATGTATGATCTTTGCAGCAAAGAAAACCGCGTGAAAATCCGTTTGGTATTTAATGAGATATGATTAATTACATGCGCTGACAGTTCATTGCACCTGTCAAACAGACTACACTGAGTGGAACGTGTGACCGGTCCAAGATGGCGCCCGCATTTCTCGTCAGCGCCAATAGGCAGTAGCGGCCAACGCGGGGTCTATCCTTTATGTCTATGAGCATGAGGGTCAGGCAGTGTTGCTAAAGCCCCTATCTCACTGGGCTAAATTGAGAAGGGTTTGCGACGCGTTGGAGACACATGCGACCACTCTGAGACTATTTTGAGACAGATTTGTCGCACACTTTTTTTGAACATGTTCAAAATTCATGCGACAGGACTGCGCGGCTCTGCGACTCATGCGAGGAAATTGAGACCTCCGCGAACGTTTGGAGACAGTTTAGAGCAGGGGTCTCCAACAGGTCGATCGCGAGCTACCGGTAGCTCGCGGGCGGGTTTTCAGTAGCTCGCCTGATAGGTTGACCGACTTGGAAAAAAAATATATATATATATATATATAATTTTTTTTTTCTTTTTTTACAAGTTAAAAATCTGATGAAGGTAAATGCACCTCTTCCCATGGTCAAAACTTTGCAATTTGCGGTAAATAAATGTTCATGTGTCTCAAAGCGTTGCTCTATCAGCTGGTGTGTGTGCTGCTCTGCGGCTCTGCATACGGCATGCACTGTCTTTGACCTTTGCATAAATGTATTTAATCATTTTAAGGGGAAAACACATTGTATTTAGTTATTTGTAAAACAGCCTGCTATAGTAGCCATACAAGATTTATTTTCTGAATTTCAATGCTGCTTTATTTTTACGTTTTAAATTGGGAAATACATGTTCCAAAACGACCAATAACCTCTGTATTTAAAAAGAAATCAAGCAAGTAGGCTAATAATAACTATTAATGAATTATAGGCTATCGCATCACAGTAGGCCTAACGCGCCCCACACACATCCTGCGTCTACCTCTGGAGCGCGTCGCGTTACCTTACTGCTGCCTCTCTCGGACTTTTCTCGGACACACATGCAACGTCTCAGCAGCTGCTGCTGCAGCGCTGCTTCTAAAAGCCCTATCTTTCTACATAGAGTTTTCATAGATAATTCCCATTAAAAATGAAGTTCTTTCATGTCATCTATGATGCATATGATTTATATTGAGTCTGGACAGTAATCCGTGCGCC
Source organism: Ammodytes marinus (assembly GCF_949987685.1). Taxonomy (NCBI): domain Eukaryota; kingdom Metazoa; phylum Chordata; class Actinopteri; order Uranoscopiformes; family Ammodytidae; genus Ammodytes; species Ammodytes marinus. The sequence goes on along the minus strand of NC_137235.1, from coordinate 13,422,813 downwards.
CCATTGCCATTTTTTTTCTTTTTTTTTGCCATATTTTCGCTTGTTGGAAGTTTTATTTTGAAGGGGACACACCAGGAAATGGTGAAACTACAGCGAAAGCTGCCAGTATGAAGTCAATATGACTCTCAGCAGAGTATTACAAAAATCACTTTACTGATTTATACGGGAGAGAGAGAGGGGGGTGTGGTCGGGGAAGAAGAAGGCCGTAGACACAGATAGAGCAACGGAAAACTGTTGCGCTCATCATGATCTTTTTTATTTCTTCACTATATTGGATCTCTATATGTGTCATTTATCCAAAAATGAAATTCCAGAACTAATTGAAAATTAGGTTTTGAATCCCTCGGATTTTGATTGCACAATTAAATCGTGAAATAAAGGGATTATTTGCGTATACGACTGAGGGATGTTTTATTTTGAAATAAACACACCGGGTAAACGTGTAACTAGAGTGAATGCTGCTGGTATGACTGTCAGCAGAGTATTTCTCTATCAGTTAAAGCACAGAGACGCGAGAGAGACGCGCTGCTCTCAGAAAAAAATAGGCGAGCCTCCTGAGGTGAAGGGGAGCGTCGCTGCAGACGTACCTCCGACGCGCCTCAGCAGTGCGTCTGAGGTTGGATGTGTGCTCGCTCTACGTTGATTTCACAGTCTGTGACCAAAAGTCAGACGCAGACGCGAGGTAGACGCGCAGTAGAGGTAGGATGTGTGTGGGGCGCGTAATTGTCCACAATAATTACAACTGTAAGGTCAGTTGTCTGTTTTATTCAAATAAGCAGTTGTCTATTTCTGTAGTGCGTATTGGCATCTTTGAGCAAAATACCCCCAAAATTTTCGGCGCAACCTTGACTAAGACATTTCCTGGGGAAACACTGTTGCGTCACAATAAGAAGTGTAATACAGACATTGATGTCAATTTTCACTGATATGTGGCCCACAAAAAGTGTAAAGTAATGTGTTCTTGGACCTTTGATGGAAAATTATTTATGGTAAGCATTGGGTATTGCAATTTCACACGTGTACAAACAGAAGCTTAATTCATTTGATGTGTGCTATGTAAATAAATATAAGCGATTTGATACAAGTAGCTCTTGGCCACTTTAATTTTTTCAAAGTAGCTCTCAGTTGAAAAAAGGTTGGAGACCCCTGGTTTAGAGACTCGTTTGCGAATTAAGTCTCCAACTTGTCGCAAACAGTCGCAGCCCAGTGAGATAGGGGCTTAACTTAGCAACTTTGTCGCTATATTTAGCGACTTTTCAGACCCCTCTGGCGACTCTTTTTTCAAAAAAAGCGACCAATCTAGCCGCTTCTTCTGGTGTTATTGGTGACTTTTGGAGACCCTGGCTGTCGCTAAAGCATGTATCGCTCTTAACTTCTAAACGAGCAGCGGGTGACTCCGCGGCCACTCCCCCCGTCCCAGAGCACTGACAGGCGGCCGAGTTTTCACGCATGCAGTCCCTCCCAGCTGCGGTCAGAGCAAGAGATAAACAGATCTCCGCTCTAGTGTTCCGTTTGCATCCCTACTAGCAGTTGTAGCAGCGTTCCCCCCTCGTTTACAATCTATCAGTAGTGCAAATAAAGATGTTATACAGTGCTATCGAACAGAGAGCGAACTGCATGACGAAAGTCAACAGGAAACCGGAGCTTGGAGGCGTCCCCCTGTTATTCAAATCCCGTTTGAGAGATAATTTAAGATTCCAGGTGAATTATGAAAACAGTGATAGACGTTTGCAACTATGTCGGCAGAAGGGGCATTGTTTCACTGCGATCGCCTATGCGGCAACACGTCGAACATGCATGCGCATTTTAGAAGGCAACATCCAGGTGTTACTATCACCGTTACTGTGAAGAAAAAATGATGCCACATTGTATCTCCTGCCTGATGCTGTGTAACGCAGTATTGTTACTTTATCTAATTTTCATGGCGTGCACAACATAGAGTGCACCGTCACTGGTGAGGTGGGTTTTGTTGATTTTTTAAGACCACTTGACCACCCAAAAGTTGTGTGGTTTGCCGAAAATCACGCCAATCAAAAAAATTAAAAACAAATAAATAAATAAATAATAATAAAAAAAATACGGGGCGATAGTGTATTACAGAACAGTTTGTGGCGTTCGGAGCGCAGCATCTAGGTCTACTATAGGCTACTGACGAAAATCACACAACACATTGCATCTATTTATTAACAATATTTATGAATTTAGGCTATATTTTGCTGCTCCAACTCAAATTCAGCTCAGCCAGGCGATAGTTAAGTTTCAGTTTCGTTTTCATCTCCGTGGTATACAGCCGTTTGGACCAGCTGATCGGCTCGACAGCAGGAGTCAGTCTGCGTTCCAGTTGTAGCCTACTGGGAAGTCGGATTTATGGTGCCAGTGATAACTGAACTAAATGATAAAATAAAGCGATCTTCTCCTTCCTATATCTGTCTATCTTTATCCCTCCACTGCACACTCAGTCACTACTATCCATGCTAAAAGGAAGCAGGAGTATAACCTCATTTAGCACATTATTTTTAAATATTTTATATTATTTATTTATTTTCTCCCCCATCTAATTTTGACGATTTTTAGAAAGATGTGTTGGTCTGTAAGCGCTAAGGGAGCATGTTTAAATAAAACCTGTGAACCTTAACTTTTAAATGTATTTTATTTCATGTTTCTATGTGCTACGCAGGCTTAGATATTAAGGTTTTGGTAGACTTGACAATTTGTACTATTTTTTCAGAAAACCCTCAGGCATTAAGGACATGCATCCTAGATTGCAATAGTCATCAATGGGTTAAGAGAGCTGCATCAATATTTTATTTTTTTAAAGTCAAAAAGGCCCATTAATAGCCTACTGTATATTTTTTCATTGCAATTGTAGTTACTGCACCTACACTAGTATTTAATAAGTATTTTATTTATTGGAGAATTGCAGCAGTATTTTTATATTTGTTATGCATTTTATTTGTATGTTACATACTGTCAGCTAGTTACTGACAGCTAAAGCTGTTCATTCTCCCTTAACTATGAACCGTACCGTAATGTACCGTACCGTGACTTCAAAGCCGAGGTACGTACCGAATCGTGACTTTAGTGTACCGTTACACCCCTAGTACCCAGTGAATATTTAACAGCATAGAATATATACTCACCAGCACCAAACGAACAAAGACAAAGATGGTCCTTCACATCTTGAAGTTAAAATCATCTCTGCTTCGCCTTTGCTATATTCCCTCGTAGCTGTAATGGATGACTACACCATCAGCTAATGACTTGGTGCACTATAATGACTTGACACAGCGAACAGGAGATGAGAGTATCCAGACCATCAGTTTTAAGACTTTAAGAGCTTTGGCTCTCTGCTTTGGAGTTAAGGTCAGCACAAGTGTCAGAGAAAGTGTGTGTCGTCTGTATGTGTGGTTGAAACACGCATGCCCACGGGCACACTCACATAAACACAGTCAAACAAAAAGATACATCCATAAAACAGATGGATGGTTGATAAGGATATGGATTTTTTAAATGAATAGCCTATGAGTAACGGTCTCTTTTTTTCTTCTAGCATGAATCCTAGACTTACTGTTTAGGGCTTAGCTTTGCATGTAACTCATCATCTTTCATATCAAACAATAAACCAGGATGTCAATAAAATGATCCGGTCATCCTAAGTACTAGTGGCTTTATGAAATGGCAAAAAGGGCTGTTTTTATTTGAAAGATGTATTTCAGAGTTTTAACAAATCACATTGCTTTTTTTGAAGAATATTAACTATCCTTCATATGGAATTACTGTGTCTGAAAGCATAATTAAAAAATATTTGTGTTAATATGTGTCAATGTTGGTTGCACATTGCTAGTTTTGCTAAAATACATTTGTTGTGTATGTTACAAAACCAAAAGATACATACCCCATCTCCTTATGAGTTTATGTCCTTCACTAATTGACTTGATTTGATGGTCTTGGATAGTTTTTTTTTTTTCATATAAAATGGTTGACAGGTCGTGGTGTTTTTTTCTGCAGACTGAATTGATTTGAGGGATCAAATAATACCCAGAAGTATCACCATTCATGATTACAAACCCATTATTTAAATCATTTATTGAATCAGAGGACATCTGACTGTGTGAGCCCAACGAAACAAGGCAAATGATGACTAATTGGCCCTCTGCAGAGATAATATTGATGGGCAGCTGTGGGTAAAGGACTGTGGCATGCAGACACGCCATACCAGTGCCTGTCAGTGGCATGGCGAGGAAACAGCAGGAGAATATTCCGCATCTGCAATTTAGTGTGACCTCCAGCAGATGGAGGTTTCTCTCAGTTTGTGTGGGTCACGTGTGGACTGAATGTTAACATTGAGCTTATTTATTTCCATTTTTAGTGAATATTGTCTTGTCTTCTTGTTGACATATCCCTTAAATAGTCAGCAGCTGAGCATGAACCGAGGAACACAAATTGGATTACATTTGCTGAAAAATTCAACATGGTTATATTCAATTATTACCATCATAGGCTATTCTTATCTCAGCAATACATCAGATCTATCTAAATTATAAATGTGGTAACCCAGTGAAGGTTTTTGTCAATAAACATCTGGGTTTCCTACACAATATTCAAAAGAACTGCAACTGAGATAAACAAAATGGGGAAAAAAACAATACTACCATAACGTTAACTGGAGCATGTGATGGGGGGGAACATGGCTGTCGTTATGGGTTACAAGTCCTTGAGGTATGTTTTTATGTTGTGCAAAGTTTTCTTCAGTTAACACTGGTCAGTTCTTCAAAAGAAACAGCCACATAGCATCATCCTCATAATTTGCCCATTTTTCAATGCTTTCGATTTCCGGGGAAAGTTTAGGTTCATGTATGGAGAGAGAGGATTAATAGAAGAAGAAGCAAAAGCGCTGCTATTTTGTCCATGGTGATGTGAACATGAGTATCTGTATGTACTTTGTAAATCGAGAAAGGTAAAAAAGAAACATCTGTCTTATAAATGGTTAAGGTAAAGAGAGTGTGTATCATCGTTGTTGGGAAATAAACTATGTGGCAATACATCTGGGGGTGGCTTTTGGAAGCAGCATGATCCTAAATTGCCACTAGTTTTAAGTTTCTCTCCCAACACCAAAAAATAGCGCCCAGCACAGTGTAAATTGGACAGTCGTGATAAAACATTTTGTTTTTTAATTGTTTTTTATTAAATACAGGCCTGCCACTGCACCTTTAAATCCTGAATTGAATGTTTCTTTGTTTTGTTTTTTTAACCATAAATGCTTACGCTTCCAGGAATGCTCATTTCTTTACCAAGGCCCTATTAAGATGTTTGGGGTACTTGTGGCCCCATGCTTGCCTTGAACATGTTCTCCTTCTCCATCAATGATTCAGGGTTGTTCCATACCACTCCTGTCTCTGTCACTCCTGTATTATCTGATGCACTATTATCTCTAAGCTCTATTCAAACATTATTGTGGGGTGGCTTCATCTGAGATTCTGAAACCTTCCAAGTATGGCATTGACAATCGATCCAATTATAATACCAGGTTGAAGAGATACTTGACTTGTCTCTGACAATGTCTCTGCTGAGTTACAGCATACTTATTTGTGCTAGTATGTGTGCCTTATAAATTGAATATTCAATTGCCTCAAATACAACTGTTGACTTCTAAAGGAGTTTACCAAGAAAAAAAAGTGATGTAATAACTTGGGGCGTTGGTAGAAGAGGGCAGATATGGAAAATGTGTAAGCAAGCATGTAGTTCTAATTAACAGATAATGAGTGAAGAAATTGCAGATTGACATGATGATCACTAAATGCATATTAAGACTAATGAGAGGGGCAAGTCAAATGCTGTGCTACTCAGTCTAATAAACCAAATTGGCAAGTACACAAAATGCCAAAAAGCAATGCCTATATGTAGCCAATAATTGTGTCACTGCTGCAAGCATTGAGTGCGAGTCATATATCCATGTCATTTATCTACCTGTCATAATAGTTTACAGTAAAAAGGTAGAAAATAAACCATACACTTCCACTCCTCCTGACCTTTAAACATAACAGCTCTCTTGGAAATTAGTTTACCGTTTACTCAACAGTGGAAGTGAATATGTGTGAATGTGTTTATTTAAAATTAATGAATGTGTCTAAATGACTTATGTCCCATTCAAGGTGATCCCTGTTGTGAGAGAAAAAGAGAGTGAGCGAGATTTTGCCATGTTACAATACAAAGCAGTTACACCCATGGTGCTGTACATGCTTTTATACAGAGAGATCAGAATGTTTTACCCGCCACCACGGCTGGTAGAATTTCACAGCTCCCCGCCACAGCCAGTTTTTGGCAGGTTGACGCGTGGGATTTTCCATATACAGTGTTTAATTCAATTATGTGTCTTAACATTTTATTTTACTTTGCGCGTTTCTTTATGTGTTTGCGTTCTGGCTCTAATGTTTTTTGGCTTCGGAGGCTACATCAAATGGTGCCTTGTGACTGGGCTCTGTCTGCCAAAGGAACTTTGTTCTGCTGTCAGATGACACAGAAATCCCACTGCGATCCACCAAGCCTATTTTCAAAACCCAGCTCTTTGGAACAGCATGCCCCCACGTTTGATAGCGCTGACTTCTCTGGACTATTGCCTCATCCAGAGCCAACACAAGCCTATACGTCCTTCACATGTCCACAAGTATGTCTCATGTTTGGACGAGGCAAAGCACAATACAGCTTACAGAGCAGTCTCTGATGCAAAAGGCTGAAACACTTGTACATTTAGACTTAAAATCACGTGTGCCTTTATCCTTAATGTCCCTACTGCAATGTAAGGTAAGAGCCCTTGCCTATAACTCTGAATATCACTCCTTCAGAGAGCAGTAGCACAGAGGACACACTGTTTCACGTTAAAGTATCAAGTTGTACCTAGAACTAACATTTGTTTAATTAGGGGAAGGCTCACTCCTTGTCGTAGCAGACCCGGGTAGTTCTCTGCATGTCATTCCCCTCTCTACCTCATTTCATCTTGGTGTCTCCACAATGTCAGTGACTAAATCCGCATGAAAAATGGCCCAAAAAATCACCTTAAAAAAATAGTTAGTCTGCATCATTCTTTCAATGAGCCATAAGTAGCACACTCAGTTGCCCCCAGATTGTGTTTCTTACTTCTAATTTAAATGTAAATGTACCTTTTAATTTTTGCTTTATTAATTCACATACCCGTATGAAAATGTCTGGAGAGTGGCAACATTTTCCAGCAGCAATTAACATTGTTTATATCAAAAGGAGTAATGTTTGAAAGATGATGTTCAAGGTGTAGCGTAAAAGCATCAGCCAAAAGTCTCCATGCTGCTCATTTAGTGTCAGTACCACGGGTGGCATTGCATACTGGAGCTCTGATGTCTCACCTTGATTGTAATACTTAGTTGCACGATGTTCGGAAAAAAACGGACGTTGAAATTCATTACATACACTGCTGGGGGGTGACCCAGGTCGTCGGATACCTCTTTTGACTTTGTAGTGAACCTAACTCATCATTTCTGACTGACCTGTAAACAGAAAGAACAATATGTGTTATATCAATTTAATTTGAACAAATACTTACTTTACATCGACGGTGTTCTGACTTAATGTCCACATAGTTATTACTTCATTAACAAAAAAAAAACTACTACTAAATTATGACCCCATTTTCAAAAGACTTATGTTGTAATAAAACACAAGACGCATTGTCAATGTTGACATCTGATTAAACATGCCCATGGTTACATCAACTAATTTTATTTTGAGATGTCATGAAGTAATGAAGATGAAACCATCATCAATATGGCAATACATCACAGACATTTTTAAATTGCTGGACTTTTTGGATGATTGACAAATGTGGAAAATTGAAATACTTTGGATTTGTGTCAGACCGTGATTGATCGGTTGTTTTATATTTAATGAGATATAGAGATTCAATATTGGATGAATAATGTGATATCTTCTTCCGAAAATACTACTCTCCATTGAGTCATCCTAAAAATGTTCTTAAAATGGTTTGCCACTACTGCTAATGTTGCACAATGACATGCCGGATGATGTATAATTCCCCATACACCAGGAAAGCATTCAGCATGTATGATATTACTTTGCCTCATAATAGCTCTTTTTTAATGGAAGACATTTTGACATGTTACAGTCGGAAAAGCAGAGGTGAAACTAATAAAATTAATGATGGCATAATTCAATTTAGCTGCTTCAATTTCCAAGGCCCTGTATTGTACATGCTGTCTCACTGTCATACTGTCATGACATATTGTGGCTCTTGATAGAACAGAGTCACTGTTAATGGTATTAGTAAAACCTGTGCTTATCCCACTTTGACAAGTCAACATGGCTGCAGTAAAAAAGGTCTGTGTAAAGCGTATTATTTTACATTGTTACATGCATTTCCTTGATTATTGTAGCTGCTTGCTCTAGCAAAATATAAGCTCATAAGTTAAGTTAAGTAGGAGAAATGCTTGTGGGCAACTTAGCCTCTTGTTTAAAACAAAAGGAAATCTGTTCAGACCGGGATAGCTCTCATAATACTTAATCAAAAAGTGATACAAAAGATTTGATAGAAAATAGTATTACAACATTTCCTTTTAAGCCTCACCACTAAAGGCACACTTGTCGTGCCAAGTTCAATAGAAAATGTCTTTTATGTATATCAACTCTTGAGATGGAGTGACAAGTGTGCTGAACATGTTTATAAATGTGGTCCCCCTACACATATTATGAGAAACTACTGAATGTTTCCATTCAAAGTCGAAGGTATACAGTTGTAGGCTACTCTTTTGTACCGGAAAGGTGTTATTCCTCCAAGCCCGGCAAACTGGCAAAGCAATGCAAACACAAATCCTTGCGGCCCAAAGCAAAGTGTTTGCCCGACGAGGAGCTCTTATTCGAAGAGATTGAAAATATAGTTGTATCGGAATAAACTGCACTCGTATTGTTGATCTCAGTGAAGGAATGTTTAACAGTACATCTCTTTCATGTGTATTTGAATGGGTTCTGGATGACAATGGGGTTTCAGTGGCACATAAGCATTATGCTGTATTAGGCTCTGGCTACACAGACACAAAAAAATAATTAAGTATACATGAATTGCTGTTGTTTGGTGTCTTTAGAAGGGAAATGTTGTTAATAATGAAACATATTTAATATGGATGGCTTTATCCTTAAATGCCAGACTCTGCCTTGTCACAGGCTGCACTGAAAGCAACCAGGGTCACATTGGGAGACGACTCAGAGTCTGAGTGGAATTCAGGAGTTAGGTCAACTTCTACAGCACTTGACAAAATTACACCGACATCCTCTTTGTGGTTAAGCACTGTTCTCTGTTACTGAAGTATGTGGGTGTGCTTGTGCTGGTGTTTGGTTGGTTACACACGTGTGTTGCATATTTCTTGCATGCTACTTCAGTGTATTCATTTAGTTGGTGTTTGTGGCCTTTTTTCAGTAGATTAAACATGCACACCTCATATAAGGGTGAAATCATTCGTAAACATTCAAACAAAAGTTTAAAAGAAAGGCTATGGCAAGTGGAAACCCAAAGAAAATGTAAGGCTTTGTTACGGTCTGGCTAATTCTTTCATGTTGTCTGCATTCAATCTGGTCACTAGTATCGAATATAGTCATCAAGATCCATTCCTCATATACACACAATAATAAGGCAGCACAAACACTATGACATTCCACAGTAGATGTAGATGTCAAGCTTTTCAAAGTTGTGAATGATTTATTCTCCCAAGGTAATAGCTGTTATTTTGAACATTGGAGTTACGTTGTTGTGTCCAGTGGCCGTAAATGTAATTGCATGCGATTCTGGACCAGAGTTTTTTTTATAAAAAGCGAACATTATTGACTGTATGAAGTCAGTACATTTACAGTTTGTATGTGCTCAATGCTTTCTCTGTATGTTCTGATCCAACATTGATTGTCTGCGGAAAATCGGAATCGGGAGAGATGGCAGCTCACACAGTGTGCAGATTGATCTTTTCGTCAATTTAGAAAACGTGGGAACTAGGACCATGTCTTATAAAAAAAACACAGAATGTATATAAACATACAATAATGATTTAAAAAAAACAGATGTACTGGAATACACACAGGTCTGAAATCAGTACTTCAGAGTCTGAAGCTTCCATGTCACAATGGAATGCACCGCTGTGGCGCAGGAGGGTCGGCACAGATAGCATTGCTGGGCAAAGCACAAAATACAGGCGCTTTCATCAGTGGGTCATATGCATGCTCAATCACCATTGTTTTAACTCACCATTTGATAGATAGGAACCTAACAGACAATAAACTAGATGTACATGGTACGTACAACTTTAAGTAATTACAAAAATAGAATACCGGCCTGGGTTGCACCAACTGGGCGTAAGTCTGGTCTTAACTGCGCATGGTCGTAACTTGGCGTTCTAAGTCCGACCTAACCGCTTAGCGTTCTTTTCACTAAGATCAGGCGTAAAGTCAAAATTCTGAGCCCTTTCTATTACAAAAACATCCAATCCATCCAGCGAAGGTATGAGAGAATATGATTAATGCCCGCGGAAACAAATTGTGTGCCGCACGTTTCTCTCTCTCTCTCTCTCTCTCTCTCTCTCTCTCTCTCTCTCTCTCTCTCAAAGTAAAAGGTAAAACGCCATGGTTTCTGCCTACCTGCTCTTCCTATTAATTAAAGCCATAGCTCATCAAGTTAACTGGTTAATCAGGAGAGGTGAACCCGTCTGTAGATTGGTCTATTTCTCAATTTTTTCCTAGGGCAGTGAAAAAATTTCTTAAACACCTAGAATACAGAGCAAAGAAGGGATGTCCTTTGTGTTCACTGAGGGAATCCTCACAACACCCTTTCATAATGACTTTAGGGGGGTTGTAAAAAGTTGTACTTAATTAAACCCATTGTGGTCCTCATCTCTATTGTTTAGGCCTGTGCCTTGGTTAAGGGCAATGGAAGGTTCATTCATTTTACCTAACAATCATGTCTGTTGGTGACAAGAACAAGGGGTCGAGGTATCTCTAATCACTGAGGTGTAGTGTAAAAAAATCTGTTTTATTCTCATTCTTTTGAGCTTCTTTTAGCTTTTTATTTATAGACCTCATTCCTTAAACTTAGGGTGTATTCACACATGGAAAGTCCGTTAGTTCACTTGCTTTGATCCATTCCAGACCAAATAGAATTTAGATTTTATTTTTTTTGGTGTGGTCCACTTTCATATTGCCCCTCTTGCAAGTGAACCAGCATTACGAAGCAAAACCACACATTATCTGAGGTCATTCATTCATTGGACAGACATTATGGGGTGGAGAGAAATGCAAAATTAATGCATAAAATTAAAATTAACATTAAAATGCATAGCGGTGGTAGCAGGCAGACAATGGCAGCTAAATCCTTTTGACGAGAGAAAAAATTGTCTGCCTCATTTCCTCTCTGCCGTCTATGTGATTTTTTTGTGTATTTTGCTCAGTGTCTAACTGCTTAAAAATATATTTGCATGATTTACCCTTTCTGCCGCAGTAGTTTTTAACCTAGAAATCTAGAGCATAAATCAAAATCCCCCATGTTTACAAAGTCATGGAGCTGTTGACAAAACAAATATATATGTAGGGGAGGACGGGGGAATGTGAAGCATCGGGTAATGTGAGACACCCCCTGTATCTAGGACACAAACACATTTTTGGTCATGTGAGATATATGTTTTCAAGCCCCTCTCATTTATATATATATATATATATATATATATATATATATATATATATATATATATATATATATATATATATATATATATATATATATATATGTGTGTGTACTTTTTTTCAACCCAACAACTGACCAGCTCTTTTCTGGCAGTGTGTTGTGTTATGTGGTCTGCATTCTGTATTGGATTTTAAGCATCACTATACACTTCAGTCAGTCTTGTTAACCTGTGTGGCAAAGCATTGGCTACATCAACTATTGGTATCATTTTATGTAAGTTGCTATAAACAGGGACTTGGAATCAACATGACTAAACCATGTAATTCTTCTATCAGCTACTGTCTAGTGCAGCTGCACACCTGCACCGTAGCCTTGTCCACCAGATGGGCCATGCATAATTAAGACGATAACCCTCAGCAGGGACCTGACCGTGTCACAGCATTGAAAATAAGGCTGGCCAGCCCAGGGGCATGCTTCGCCCTCTTTATGATAGCCACAAGTCCTTGCTATCCTGCTCCCAGACTACGCTAACTGGTGTTGCCAAGAAGACACACAGCAGTTTAAAAATGGCCAATTTCCATTAATGGCTTTCTACGAAAAATAACACACTGTACATGGCATTTTCACATACATTCTTCTGACCCTACTTACTTATTATATTAACCATGATTTGTTATTTTTGTTTGCTGTATACAAAAGCCTCCATTGTACTAGATATGATATAAAAATATGTTTACGTTATTTTGACAGTTAATAATTATCACTTGGTTTAATTCTAATACCAATATTTTTATTCAGGACATACAGTTGCATCCAGATCATAACAGTGTTGTGAACACATTTATAAAATTAAGCAACACCATCCACCAAATCTTATTTCAACTTAAAGATGGCCACAGACACAGTACTCAAAGCACTGTCCGTGAGTGCACTTGGTGTTGATATAAATTTGTCACAAAATGACAGCGATTCAATTTTGCATTGAAACCAGGATTCAAATATGGAGATGCTTACAGTCTCCATGGAAGCACTTGAAAGGTCTTTGGGGAGCAGGGATGATGACGAATCCCTGTGAGCAGATATTTTTCTATATCCTCTTTGTCATGTCTATGAGAATGAAAATCTCTCAGGCATCCCTTTTACTAGGACCGAGAGGTTGCCAAACACATATAAATTAGGGTCTGTCATATGTAAATAAGGAACTGGTGCGCCATGTCCTTGTTTCCACAGCTGAATCAATTTATCAGTCTGTGATCAAATCAGTGCTCATTTAGATGCTCCGCGACGGTTTAATAAATCAAATGTGGAGAGGTTCATATGTCTCTCCTAGTGCTTGAATCTGTGCTGTTTCCAAGACAGATTGATAAATGACGGCCAATATTTTTTCAAGGGTGATGGCTACATGTCATTTCCTGAAAATACTGGTTGAACTCGGAACAGCTGTGAACGTCGTAGGAATACATTTTATAAGTCAGCTTAAGGAAAGGGAGGAGACGTCCTTTGAAAAGACATCAATCCCCAAACACCCACCATGACAGTAAGTCCTATCCGCTGATCCGTCCTCACGCAGTGCACTTACATCATGTCCGGATATTCGGTGGCTTTACTGTTCCTTATTCCTCACACAGCTAATAGAAGCAACAACTCTGTTAGTGGCCTGTGTTGCTGTGTGGCTGGACTGACAAAGCCCACATGAAAGGAGAGTGAGGAAACATAATCATTTCACCAGTTCACACAGCCCCAGCAACCTTTGAAGTTGGTGCACCCTGGATCATTACAGCAAGGGAGCATACTGTTGTCTATCGCGCTGTACAGTATAGCTTTGTTGTCTGTGTACTCATCGGCCGTCTCCATGGTGGGCTTAGCCACAATAGGCGCAGGTATGGTGGTAGTGTTATAATGCTATCATTAGCTTGTCATTGTTTGATCTGTGTCTGACTACGTTTTGCTGTCAGACCATTTTTCCCCCCTTTCCCAAACCACCCTAATCCCTGATTAGAGCTACCTACACACAGCAACCCACCCAGCTTGAGTCATCATTATCGTGGTTCACAAAACAAAAAATGCATAATATTCTTTATACAGGAGTAGTGCCTGCATTTCCTGACAACAGCCACATTCACACTGATAGCAAAGGGATGCCAGATCTGAAGAATGTGTTTGCCGGTCACATTTTGTAATGTATAATATAAATGTATTTATTTTTCTGTGCCTGGGCATTGAAATCACCGTGTGTCATCATCTAAATAACTAGTTGGATAACCTCGTCCACATCACATACCATTATTAAAAAGGGGCGGTGTGGAGAAAGGTAGTCTGTGAATAACTTATTTTTGCATCAGTCCTCTCAGGCTTCTGGAGCTCTACCCCTCTGACATGTAAATCCTGTGCTGTACACAGTGCAGTTAAGCAAACAAGCAAGGATGGAGTCTGGGGTAGTATAATTTTGTGTGAATCCATTAATAAGGTGTGTTTATTTGTATGTCTTCATAATGACATTGCAAAACAAATTAAGGTGTACATCAAAATAAATATACATAATTATTAAACCGCCCAAATTTGATTGTTTTTGTATACCACCACCTTATGCTGCACAAATACTGGTGTAGCTTTTTAAGTAGGCGTGTGTGATACAGCATGTTCATAAGATTGTGAATACCACTATGCTTGGTGTTAAAGATCTCCTATTATACTACTTTTCTGGTCTTAATTTCTCATTAATGACTCCTATAGAGCAACCTGACACGAATCACAGCACAAAAAAACATGTAGATTTCCTCTCATCTGGGTGCATTCAGCAGTCTCTGTCCATACTCGGCTTTGTGCTTCTCCGCCCCCTCACCCCCCTCCTGCAAACCCCACTCCGTTATGATTGGTTACCTTCCTTCCGGAACACTTTCAGCAGCGTGAGGGCAGATTTGAGCAGGCAGGTGGGGGCATGGCCGGAGCGTGCCTGAGCATGTTGCAGCATTACCATACATGGAAAAATCCGGATTTGTGACGTTACAAATCCCGGAAATTTGAACAAGTGAATTCTCGAACGGCTGCCCTAGTGTTTAGCGCTCTGCACAGCCACCCCAGACAGCAGGGAATACGTCTAAATGCATGTAAGTCATTATTTGATACTTTAGTATGGTTAAATATGACTATAAATCATTATAACAACGTTTATAGGTCATACAAGTCGAAAAAGTATAATAGGTCCACTTTAATGTCTACAATTCTTAGATCCAAGGATTTACAGGGGTCTCATTCAGCCATTTGCAAACATGGCAGCGAGCTTCCACACAGGGTGCTGTCCTTAACGTTGAAAGCACTTAATTTTGAGAAGACCTGTTCTACATACTGTACATGAGGGATTATAAAGATGTGCATAGTGGAATGTGGCATATTCATGTGACATCTATGTAAATGAAAAGTACATGAGAATTCAGCCCTCACAGACGAAATGCCTTATTTTGTGAGCGTTGTTTACCACACATTAATCCCATAATTCGTAACATGTCATTGTTTTGGTCAGATGTACTACAAAGGGTCGGAGGATGATGCAATGCAGGAAGGAGAAAATTATGATGGAATGGGATTATGTCTCCTGGCACTAAGAACAGGTCATTGAATTGGATTGACCTACAGTAGTCCCCTCTTTGAGTGCTCTAGACGATCACTGGCATTTACTTATACTGGAGGTTAACTTGTTTTCAAAAGCAGCATCAAGTACCCACAGACAGCCACGTCACATGTAGTGCATGCATGATGTGTGTAATCAATTGAATTTTTTCAGTTCTGCGGTGAAACAAGTACATCAATGACACTCAAACCCTCTTCTTCTCACGCTTTTGACTGCCTATTTCTCTCTCTCAACCACAGTTCTGCTCTCACAGATAGCACACCACTCTCTCTCTCTTTTCCCACCCTCTCTAACCTATTCTCAGCCTCTCCCTCTCTTGCGTCTCTTCTTCTCTCCTGGTGCCCTTCCTTCAGTCCCTCCCTCGCAATCTACTTGCTATTCAGTTCAGGCAGGCTGCAGGCAGCATTGCTCTAGCTCCCCATACTGCTGCTGCAGGACTAGACTTTCTTATCCCCTGCTCGCTCTCTCTCTTTCTGTCTGATAACCAGACATATCCCCTCACTCATTTTCTTATTCTCATGAAACTATGCATCTTAAACCTTGGCTTTTTGCCTGACAGGCTTAATATGTAACCCTCCTCCTTCCCTTCATGCTCCTATTCTTAAACCCCTGCATCGCTGTGTGACGTCCCATTGCACATAACAATCTATAGCAGGTTTTTTTTGGAGACCACAAATACCATGGCTGATTTTCAACATTTGCTTTTTTTCCCTTTGATGTTTAGAGATAGCTTTTTCAAATGAGTTTTCACCCCTATGATAGCTAGGATATGAACCTTAAATTTGTATCAAGCAACTATCTTTTCAGTTTGACTTGCCTTTTATTTTTTAAAGACGCCATTAAGAGGTCAGTATATTAACATCTTCAACAAATGCCCTTGAGTATTATATGGACTTAAAGTTGGAGTCAGCAATTCCGGAGAATGCTTGTTGTCAAAATGTGACACGAAATGATTGTCCACAAAATAATATATGTGGGTAATATAGATTTTCTCCGACCCCCAGCCAAAGTCTTCCGATAGGGTTACGTTACCATGTGCAGAAACCGGGTTGTCCCCATGTTCTTGTGGCCTGACATCTGGTTAACAGTGTCACCTGTTTCGATTCATATTTTGGACTTGTGTCTTTTTCATTGTTCTCTCACCATGTCTCCTTTCATTCACTACTGTCATCTCAAATAAGCAAAAATGCCTCCCCCAAGTTGTTTAAAAAAAGTATATGTAGGTATATGAACGTATATGCATGTTTTGAAACAATCTTGTCTCATCAGCTATAGTGCATTTAGCCTATACAAAACGTTGCTAAATTCATCAAAACCTTACGTACTTTTCAATTTAATCTTCAGTCAAGATTTAGGAGTCTGTATGGCATCAATCTACCAATTAACCATGTGTCGGTGTGCACAATTTGCACACCATTTAAACAAACTGCTCATTTCGTACTTACGATGTGCTTCATGATAAGCCAGATGCTTTCTCTCATCCACTGCCTGCTTGACCACAGATGCTAATAACCAGTGACAGGCCCACAGTCTAAACATGAGCCAGTGTAATGAGAGGAGTAAGCAAACAGCATCAGCCATTAAACGTAAGCGAGCTTGTGCCATAAGGCTTGTGCCGGCTACTCCTCATGCGGCGTCGTTCTCAGCTGCATTAACTCTTACTTACAGGAGAGGCACCAACAGCACCATTATACTGTATATACTTTTTTTTTTTTTTTTTTTTTTTATTAACCTTTATTTTTCCAGGAATATACTCATTGAGATTCAAAATCTCTTTTTCAAGAGAGTCCTGGCCAAGAAGGCAGCATAAAAACATAAAAGTTTCACATTAAAAAACAAAATTTCACACTTAAAACAAGATACTATGCCAACCAATTTGAAAGGAGGAAAAATATGTAATGAAACAGCCCTTGTATAAGCGGCATATCGGGGGAGGGGTTGCACTGGAGCTCTAGTCTGGATACTCATTCTCAGTTTAATAGGTCTGTGAAGTGTATGTGTGCTCTCAATAAATGAGGCATCACTTTTCAATAACAGTCCTAATAAATAATCCAACTCTCACTTAATATGTATTGCTGTATGGTCAGTTGAAAGAGTATTGACCATTTATCTGGTATAACGTGTTTGTTTATGTTATGTATCAGTCAAGTAAATTCAGCAACAATTTTGGTTTGGATCTCCTACTTTGTTCATAATGATATTGGCTGGATAAGCATTCCATGGGCCCTTCCTAAAAATTGTAACTGATGTGTACAATTTGTGAAAGAGGTTAATGAGTTACACTTGGCGCACCAGTAGTCCCAAGGGCAAGGATTTAAAAAAAACACTGCCTTAGGACATTATCAAGTTCATTAAACCTGATTAACCTTTGTGAAGTCCTTGGGGTCAAGAATCACCCGCCAGTGTGTTTAACGTTAGAGAAAACCCTCTTAAGGATTTTCTTTTGTGATGACTTTTCATAAATTGACCCCAAAGAGTGGAAAATCAATGTATTTAATATTTCCATGAAATGTGTACACTAACAGGTTACAGAGACGGTCTTATGATCATGTATTACCAAGAACTATGAAATCATTTGCACACCACATAAAATATACACAGACAGACTCAAACATGCAAACACACACACGCACACACACATGCAAGATGAGAGAATATGTTCTACTGATTGATCTTCTGAAATAGTTTGAACATCTAGTGCAGCATCGGCCCTCCACGATCCTAAACATGACTTGAGTTAGCAAATAAAACAGAAACAATTCCACACAAAGTGAAATGGGGAGGAGGCATTTTAAGGAGATATTGAAGAATGCGACCCATCTCATCTTATCATGTGCAGTGACACATGTATGTTCATGACATACCCTCGTTTTACATGTTAATCACACCAGCCATTGAAACAATTTATCCTGCAAATGTCAAATATAGAGGGGTTTACTCAAATATGGATACTACTGGAAAGCAATGGATGATATTGACATGCTTAGAATAGAATAGAGTGGGAGGGTGATTTCCCGTGCCACAACACCACTTAAAGTATTTCCTACTTTTTCTAGAATTGTATGATTTGATGAGTCGAGATGCATTAGTGACAAACTGTCAGCTATGAGAGGTCTCGGATAGGTGTGTGGAGTATCTGCCATACCCTTCAACCCTGGGCCTGGGTTGTGCAGGTATGATTGCTTTGTTTGTTTATGTTTCTGCACATTTCTGCTTCTTTTCAAGGCTGTAAAAGTGCCATATCCAAAACAGATCGTATAGCTGTTACAATAATAATAGTAACACACCTCAAATTAGTGGTTGACAACTGGTTGTTTCTCAATCTAAAATAGATTTTGGGTTTAAAATTCAATCAAGCTGCTCTATTGTAGGTGTACTCTATAGGCTGGTAATACACAAAAATGCTAGGACAACAAAAGGCTTAATAAACTAAAGAAAGTCTGATGTTCAGACCGTGAAGGCCTAACATAAACTAAAAGTATGAAACTGTTATGATCCTTAAATTCATGCCTACAAGCTTTGTCAACATGACAAGAGAGACTAACATTTCATTCCCTGTTCATTTCAGTTTTATGTCACCTTATACGGCTGCATGAAAAAAGGACTTGTTTGAGAGACTCACAAAAGTAGCTGAAGCACGTAAAGCCCTGAGAGCTAAGGTGTAAAAATAATGTCTTCAGTCAATGTCACACAAAATCTTGTGTATACAGTGCCATGCTGCTCACAACACTGCAGTGCTGAGCTCCAGCGTGATAAAGGTCAAGCAATGTCCGCCCCTCCGCTTATGTCCTGCCCTATAGTGTTCATTTCGTTGATGAAGACTATGACGAAAAATATTTGTCAACAAACCTTTTTCACGGACAAAAAAAGACTGTGACGAATATAACTGACACTATAGTCAACAAATTAAAACGAGATGAAAATGTGAGGGCGGGACGAATGGAGAAGAGATCCAATCAGAACTACTCTCTTTGTGGGACACGTTGGGAAGAAATCCAATCAGTGCAAAGCAGCGTGTGGAACACTGTGACGGTGAAAATCACCGGGAGACCTCGCCAGTGTGAGCCGCCGTGCAGAACAACTCTTTGGTTTGACGGCTAAAATGATAGTCAGGAATATCCTGCCCGTTAACCTTGTCCATGGGAACGGCTTGCTCGATCTGTTTGTATGTCTCGAGCCTGAATACACAGAGCCATATCGCCAAACTGACTGTGCGACTCTAGGAAATGTACAGGGAAACAGCCGCCTCCCTCCGTTAGTTTCTGTTTTCAGCCAAGTAACTTACATTCACCTCCGAATTATGGACAGCGTTTCATTAAAGCCTCTCATTTTTATTATCAAAAAGGCTTTGATGCAAAGGAAGTCCGAACACAAACAGCGGCAGCAGTGTTGTTTAAAGGAAAGCGCAGTTACTCACTTCTATAAGAACCAAAACGTGCAGTGTGCTGCTGATGCCGCAAATGAAGACACACTTTTTCTTTCTTTTTTTTTTGGCACAGTAAATCAATCAATTCATGCCTCCAACACGTCGACTCACAGATAACGAGTTATTCACATCATTAATTTAGATACCTTGTGCAATGGCATTACAAGTAATAGATATACAACCAATTATATTATTATTTTTGAGAATTTCTCTTAATTTTTCTTAATGTTTCTTGATTTTGCGATGACAGTAGAAGACAGTCAGTTCAGAAGTGGTTATCTATTTCAATTATATTGTAGCCTACTTCATCTTGAAAGAATGTCATATGCCTTGTATATCATTCAGGGAGAAGGCATATCTTTTTCAGGGAGCATGCATATGTTTCAGGGAGAGCAAGCCTTCTGCTTATTTTATGTGAGATTATCTTTTGTGAAAACGCCACAGTCATGTTATTGACATTAAGAATACAATAAAATACATGTTTTGTATTGCAACCGTTAAATCTGTGTCTGTATTGCATATTCAAACCTAACTACCATTCAATAAAGAAATACACATGTAGTCGATTAAGTTCACTGTAGATTTAGTAAAATCTACAGTGGATTTAAATCTTAATCTAAATATAATAAGACTAAAATCTTCTTATATTTAGTCGACTTAAACTAGACTAAGACTAAAATATTTCAGATGACTAAAACTAAATATTGTGTTATTCAATAGAATAAGACTAAGACTAAATCAGAATATGCTGCCAAAAAGAACACTGCTGCCCTATAAATTTTGCGATTGTCTTTTGTCGTGGGAGGTGACAAAAACTATTGCAGATGATCTTGCATTCATGAGTAATTATCATCTGTCTATGTGATTCCAACATTGGCCATACATTTTTTTAAAGTCATAATAAATATATATACATATATATTTTTTTATGATGAATCTTGTGATGGGTTAGAGCCCAAATTATATCGGACCTGCATTTTTACTCTCAAGGCTTCTCGGCCTGCTGGCTGCAGGCTTGTATGTGAGCTGACAGGCTCCATCCCCCCACGGTCCTGCACAGGATAAGTGGGTATACATAATGGATGGATGGGAAAAAATGACATAAAATCTTTCCTTTTCACTTTAAGTTATATTCTGCTTCACCTTTGAACTATTTGAAAATGCTTGGCTAACTTCAGTGTGTATGTGCAGGCTTTAATAACATAAACACACTGTACTTTAAAAGCTATGTATGTGCTTGTTTTCTTCAGCATTACATTGTGCCTGCACTGTACATCCTTTAATTTGCCTGGGGGTTTGTAACTGCTATAATGAGATTATGATATGGCATCTATTTCAGTACTATGTGGCTATGTCTTCTCATTCTAAAGAAGGAAAAAAAAAGATTATTATCTCAACCACTCATATGGAAGTCTTTTTTTTTGAGAACCACAGACATTGTAGCATGGTTTTCTTTTCCAGTATCCTGTAAAGAAACTAGTTGATAGCTACCACTGCACCTCTTTAACTTCCAATTAATGAGGAACAAGCCAAATTGGCCCGTCTCTGGCCCTACAGCAGCGGGAGCACAACTTATCTTAATAAGGATCTAGCCACCCATTATCTGCTGGTAACCCGACCAACATGTTACCACGATTATCAACCCCGGTCTCGCACACACACACACTGGCACTTTCTCACCCTCTCGTTATCAGTTTGCCTTCCCCTTTTAAGCCTGCTGCAGAAAGTCTAACCACATTGGACTGTAATTGTACCTCTCGCTCCAACCTAATTGAATTGACAAGGAGCCGGAATTGATGTCATTTAACACATTGATCTTGAGAGACAATGAGATAGAAAGGCTCATGCCCTTCTTTCCAACCCCCCCCCCTCCCCTGTGTCTTCTATTTCCTTCTCTGATACAACTGTCCATTTGTTTGATTTGCCATGTTATTGCCCATGAGTTACCAGATTCATTCATCACCTTTTCCACCATCCATCCCTCGATGTCAGCGTCCTCTTGCCTTTGTAATTTTATTTTATTTTATTGCATTAGTTCCAAAGGGAGGTACGGAGAGGTGGTGATGAAAAAAATAATTGAGTTCAATTAATGAGCGGTGTCACCTTTTCTTTTGATTGCTTCAGAAAAATATTGATCGCCTGCATTGTCCTCAGGTCTCTCCATCTCCTGCTTGCCAGAAATAGATATTTGGACATTTATTCACATGATGCTCACAAAATATCATGGAAATAAACAGTAATATTTTTTTTAAATATCAAAGAACCACAACATACATTGTGGTACATATATTGTTTCCTGATTCCACAAAAATATTTGGATCAAATGCATGTTATTCTTACTTGATATTTTAATAAAACCCAAATGTGATCCCTATAGCTCTTAATTTGACATTTCAAAGTGAATGGAAAACATCCATATTTAGCCCTGAATTATAAAGCCGGCATATATGATACTGTGATACACCATTTCAGGGTTTGAGGTTAAAACATTTTTTTTGCAGTGAAGCAGTTTGCGCTGCAGTGCACCACTGAATTACACAACTTACTGTGGGAGGGCCTGAGAAAGCGAACACAAACTCGGGCCCCTAAGCCGTTCCACCCAAATGAACCGTCCACCTGCTGCCCTTCAGTGGCCAACAACAACTCCAAAGCTACTGCTTCCATTACCCCGTGCACACTAGATGCTCATTTTCATGCACCCAACCTCTATTTTTCCTCACTCCAACTGAGAATGAATGAGTGCACACTGGGGGCTGAAACATAATGAATGGGGGACAGTTGGAAACAATTTCGGCAGAACACCACAGGGACTTGTGTTTATCAGGACGAAAAAAAAACTGAACATGCATATTCCATTATGCGGCAGTCAAAAACTATGCAATCAATGTTGCCTTATGGGAGACAATTGAATCAACAGCCAGCTGTGTTGTCAAGCGTTTAATGGCTGCGAGTCGCAGGGCACATTGGCTCAGACATACTGTACAGAGCACACCTTGAACGGAATCAAGGGGAAAGTCAAGAAGTTTCCAGGAAAAACACCTCAAATGCATTAATTCAATCAAGTTCTTCTTTTTCCACTTTGTTTCTAACACACACATGCACGCAAGCTCACGGACATATTAAAGACCACGGTTTTGACTGACCCTGGCTGAATATGAGCCGTGACGCATCGACCTGACCTATGAATCATCATTGTTGACCGCCTTCCTTCTTACGTTTGTCAAGGGGGACTCATTCGTGCTGTTTTTAATTGGGAGTTCTTTGATTTGATTTGAAAGAAACCCAACATGAGCAAAAGGTTTTCCATTGCATGTTGAGGGAGTTTGTCATGGGAAGCATGTTTTAGTATGGCAACCTTCTTGAATTACTGTCACTGTCAGAGGAGTGCTGCACTGATCATCATATACAAGATTGCAAAAAGGGCTGCTTTAGGTATGAGAAAATGTTCTTCCCAATAGGTACTGTTCACTTGTCCATAGGAGCTAGAGAAAAAAACAGGTGCTATCCCTTTGGACTGACATTAGTGTGCTGATTTAATCTTTTTAACTCAGATTAAAGAGTTCAGAGGTTGGAGAAATAAAACAGCTGGGATTTATGAATCCAGACAATGGAACAACTAACAATAGAAACCACACCAATGTTTTTTATCAGTGTGTCTGCTTCATGATGTGAATAATGAAAGGCGTTTTTTTTTGTGTCGACAGCCTGACCATTTTCTCTATTTATCTCCGCCCAATTAAGGTTTTTAGGTTGCAGATAGAATCGTGTGAATATGTTTGAAGGGTTCCAGTTAAGCCCCCTTTTTATTTTTTGCTCTGTGAGCATCCTTAATCCTGTGCGTCCCTCTGGTGCCTTAATGACACATTAGTGCTCTTTAGGCAACACAATGACTTGTGTTGTCATGTCCTCTGCTTTGGCATTAAAAAATATTGTCCGCTCACTCACATCAAGTGTGAGTGCTTGTATGAATGTTTCGGCAAATACTGAAAGGCAACTGAATGCTACCTTTCAGTCCCCCACCCCCATCTCCTCATATCAATCAACTGTAGTCTCAAAGCCATCTTCTATGCGTTTCAGATTACAACTTGAAAAACGGATAAAACCGCACACACACAGACACAGTAGAGGCTGGGGTCACATGGCTTTTCTCTTTGTTGAATATGGGATGGCATTTCAAACATATTGTTCACATTATGAGTGCCAGTTTTCTTCCCTTTGGTTGGGTGCATCGCTCCACAAGAAATGACTGCATCGTGTGATTGCTATTAAAAGAGGGGGTGACTCAATGTTGTACGAGCTAGAAGATAAATGGCTCATTCCGAATGTTTAACATCCATATGAAAGAAAACGCGTGCTATATGAGCCTTAGCCAAGGGCAAGCCAGCAATACATTACATAGAAAAAGGGAATCGTGTCTGTTTTTATGGCTACAGGCTCTTTTCATTGAGGAGCACTTTCACATCAGTGACCTTGCACCCATGTCAAATCCCCAAGGCACACAACACATTTTGAATGTGAATGATTGAAACACATGTTGAGCTTGGACAGTGATCAATCCAAATTTAAAAATTGCTTATTGGTAAGACAGTGTGCATTTGGACTAGTTTCCTTTTGTCCTTCTTTTTTTGGAGTTAATAGTATTTGTATTGGTTTGCAATTAAAATGTCAGAAGTTGTATTTTCAAAGGAACTCAAAATAAAGAGCTAAGGGTTTCGATAAACCGTGTGGTGTGGACCCGAGTTTACAGTAACAGCCTTACCTCTTTGCTGTGCCCTCTGTGTGCTAGGAGGCATATTCATGACGTGGAATGTGGAACAAATAAGTTTCCAACCTGATACTGACCAAGTCATTGGAAGTGACAATCAGTGTTAACCTTGAGGGGAGTTTACAATGAGGTGGTTGTTTGACGTGGTCCTGTTTAGTTCTTTGTGACATAAAGATACAAGGCGTTCAGTTCCACTTAATTATCAAAAGGCCAGGACAATAGTGCAGCAACACAGATAAGCAACCACATTTTTTGTCTCATTAAACAGGATAACGACTAAATAGCCCCTTTACTTAAAGCCCTGCTGTTCTGCTGTCACGGTCAGTTTGTCTCAAAGAAATCCTCATTAGAAACGGGCATGAATGAATGAGAATCCGTGGCACCAGGTATGTCTCCTTTTGCTGGAATGGCTTATGAGCATTTGGTCTGTTCGCCTTCATGCTATGCTGGGCAGAAATGCTGGATGGTTGCCGGGCAACAACGACACAACACATTTTTTTGTATTGCTTTGACAGAGGATGAATGTTGATCATCAAATTGTTGAGGACCCTGCTTATCATTTTGTATTCATTCAATCTACAAGAGAAAATTGTTTAATACAAGTAGCCACAATACAGTATAAATTAAGAAGTTGTATATATATCACAGTAGAGAAAAAGAAAAGATGGGCCACACTTTTTTTCTATTGTCGCTTATCAAAATAAAAGGACAGAGTAATTACCATACATCATTATTAATAGGCCTTTAGTGTGAAGTGCTGTTGCATTTCATGCAGAAGCTGATTGAGAGGACCTGAGGGAAGGTTATCAGCGTAGCAGTATATGAAGCAGTATCATCTCTTGCTTCCCACACTTATTCACATTACTGATATTGTCTCCCTTGTTTACCTAGTCTGTAAAAAGCAAAGGGTTTGTTAAAAAAACACTTATATCGAACATTTATTTTTCCCCATGAAAAAAATTACAACCTAGCAGTGAATGCACCCTGAAGTCTTGTTCTAGTCAGTCTGGTTGTAACACTAAACATAATGTTATACATAATGTGCTTGTGGAGAAATTAGGGAAGATCATTTATCACGCTGTGGCAACTTGTTAAGTTTGTGTTTCATAAATGAGTGACAAACTAGTGACAATACACTGCAACATTTATCTTAGTAAATATCAACCTCTGTTCATAAATAGTGCATTCGGAACAGCACCGTTAGGATTTAAACACTTTCCGCTGACTGAGACACAGGTATGCATGTGTCTAGAGGGATCAGAGTACAGCATCATTTATATGTGTCCTGGAGCAGAAATGATTCAGTCCAAGACACTGACAGCCTCTTTTCTAACCCTAAGGCCAAATTCGCCATCCCAAGTTGGGTAGTAAAAAGTGGAAATCTAATAACTGGAGTGAGAATAAATCACCCCACTTTTCGAAATGGTTTACTGAGCAAAAACAGTGGAACTTGTAAGTGGTAAATGTAGGGTACCTAGCCAGGTTGGCTTCATGAAAAGTGGATGCTCTGCCCTGGCAAGGCCTTTTTAAATGGCAAAATTGCTGTGTCAAACAGGGCCGTTGCTAGGAATTCTGGGCCCCCTGAAAGAATGTCAGTGTGGGCCCCTCTACCCCATTCATTGCCAGCTTCAATTTTCTTGTTTTTTTCAGTGTTCTTGACGGTGCCTGGTACACCCAATTTGTTTCCTTTTTTACAATTAACGACTTAACAAGTCAGAATATTATTATGTAAATTACGTATTATTAGTTGTCTTATTCTAGGAGTGATGGTAAGTGATTTGCAACTGTTTTAACAGCCACTATGCGGGCACTCCAACGGGTATCAGACATGTGGTGAAGGGAGCAGCAGCGTTTTCTGCTAGTAACTCCAATGTGCAGCTGGGAGAAAATAGTAGCCAGTAGAGATTGTGACCCTCCTAGGGGGGTCCGGGGGTATTCCCCCCCCCGGGAGATTTTTTTTACCTTTTTAAAGTGAAATGCATGAATCTGGTGCACTTTGAGAGGAAAATGATGAGGCAAAATCTGAGGAATTTTGTGTGAATAACTTTTTTCTGTGTACTAGGCCTAATTATTTTTGGAATAATTTGGAGACACTGAGTCAGATGAATGAAATGAAGCTATTGAAGAAAGACACATGTATTTACCATACAAATATTAATATAAAATAGAATATTATGCAAATATAGATTCCACAAAGTTGTAATCTTTCAATATTATTTTCTTTTCTTTAAATAAACCACTTAACTTTACATGAAGAACTCTGTTGTCCAGCTATCTTTATGTTCACAGATGAGGGTGAAATAGGCTATAGAATATACACCATGCATGGGCAACTGAGGGCATTTTTTCCAAATGTTTTTAAATAAACTCAATAATGTCCAAATAGATTAAATCATCTGACATCAGAATACTGAGGAAAGTTTAAAAAAATGAAAAACATGGTTCAGTGACAGTAGGCCTATTTCACCTCTCCTCTCTGTCTGTACAGTATGTCACTGCTATAGGGAGGAGGGTCTGCTACACTAGTCTCAGTCAGCAGCGCTATTAGCAGGCTATGCATTATTTTATGATTTGTGGCAAACTAAGCTGAATGATTAGAAGACAGACAGCTTCATTGGGTTAGCTAGTTAACTGCTGAGCTAGCGTGCTGTGCTTCTCTGGACCGACAGAACATATTGAAATATCGCGTGTTCACGTTGAATGCAGGTGGACAGGTGAAGCCTACTCATTGGACAATATTGGGCTTTATAACTTATGTTTTATTTCACTTACTTGCAGTACCAACCAGCATAATTCACGTCTATTCTGGTCCGAACATTATTAGCGTATTTCAAAGAAACGCTCGTCCGCTGTGAGTGATGCACTGCGAGTGCATGCTTGTGTTTGTGTATTTGTGCACCGGCGCTGAGACACACAGAGAGACAGCGCAGAGAGGAGCTGGCAGATTCTTCAGAGACGCGAGGGTGGGGGCGGGTGGACCAAACCATTTTTTAAGAAGGGGCTAAGGGGGTTATTGAAATGATTGAAATTAGAATATTGTATGACTTGTGGCTTTGTTTTGATTCGGATTCATTCTTATGAATATATAATAGTTCAGTGTATTCATAATAATTTCATCATAGAGGCTACTGGGGGGTTTGTGTGGGCCCTAGCGGGCTGTGGGCCCTTATAATCGTCATAACTTACCCCCTCTATACGACGGCGCTGGTGTCAAAGACAGCAAAAAAGGTTCCTCGTCCTAGTGTCTGCCTCACTGACTCCTACTGGTTGTATTGGGATGCAGACAGAGAAAAAGGGGAGTTTGGAATTGAAATGAGCTCTTTGCTGCTCTCCCTGTGGATGTCCCCGCTGTCAGGTGAAAAGAAGCAGCTGGTGCCTCTGTGTGTATCAGGTGAAGCACATGGTAGTCAACACACTCCTAAAGCCACCAGTAGGAACTTGGCATTGGCTGGAAGTGCAGCACACAGCACAGGGGAATTGGCGACAACTAAATTAATACCTGCCAGATCAGGCTCGTTTGCTAGAGACAATACCAAGCTGTTTGACTCATGATTTCACTGACTCCGGATGGTCGGATCACAGAACATACTTGTATTGTCAGCACACACTCTGTGAAGAAGTTTATTTTCATGTTTTCCTATACTCTATTCTGAATATACCCCATTAGCGTTGTCGAAGTAACTTCACCAAGGGAACTGTACACTGTCAATTATATGATGCGATGCTAGAAGTCAAATAGATAAGTTTGTAATGGAATGTGCTATTTACTGCATTGTGGTATTTTTTCTTTTCTTTTTCACAGACTGGAAGGAAAGAGAAAGGTGACCCATTAAACTCCGCCATTGATAAGATGACTAAAAAGACCAGGGATCTGCGCAGACAGGTGAGTGCATCGTTCATGCTATATATCAATGTCCCTTTCAAAAACACTGTATCTACCTTCTCTGAAATGAACTCTCAATATTTTGCAACCTTTCCACACTGTCTGTGCCATATAAGCCCATTGGTTCCTACTGAGAGCATAAATCGTTTAACGGGTCTACAGATACAGTACATACATTCCTTATAGGGTAAATAATTTACCAAAACAGTCAGCACTGGTTTTAGTTTTTTTAGCAAACATTTACGTTTTTTTGCAGCACTATGCTGTGCTCTGGTGAGTATTTACAGCTCAAGGACGTTATATGGAACTGATGAAATATAAAATGCAGTATCCGTGTTCATCTCAATTAAGGAAAAAGTCACACAGTGGAACATTGTAGCTCAATGATGTGTTTTTTTAATGGGTTTTCTTTTACAACAATAAAGGTCTATGGTGCAGAGGAATGAGCTGCAGTATTTCAGGCTTAAGCTACAAAGGCAATGCTTGTTAGTGGGATCAATTCATTGTATAGTGTAGTATAGGTTGTTAGATGAGATTTATTTATTTTTTGGCACTTTTGCTTTTTATTAAACAGATTTGTAGAGACCGAGATAAAAAAAAAAGGGACAGAGAAGGGAATGACATGCAGAGAACGACCCAGGACGGATTTGCACCTACACCACGAGTGCCCCCCATTTCACGAGATGTATTAACACTTAAAAATATACAACCTAGTCTACCGATTCTTTAATCACTATTCTTAATGTAATAATCACTCTGCATAAACAGACATCAATAAAGTGATTAGATATATTAATAGAACATGTTTAAAAAATCGGTATTTGTGAGTCTTTAGCTTAATATTCAATATTTTTTAGGGATGACAAAGGTTCATTGGACAATGTTAGAGACATTTTTTGGATCAGGAA
Source organism: Ammodytes marinus (assembly GCF_949987685.1). Taxonomy (NCBI): domain Eukaryota; kingdom Metazoa; phylum Chordata; class Actinopteri; order Uranoscopiformes; family Ammodytidae; genus Ammodytes; species Ammodytes marinus. The sequence goes on along the minus strand of NC_137235.1, from coordinate 13,393,502 downwards.
AAAACTCCCGAAAACCCCTTTAACGGATAAATAGTTGACAACATAATCCCAGGAAGAGCAACTGAGGAGGGATCCATTTTCCTGCAGGGACAGACATGAAACATATTGTATGTGTGCAGAATAGACCAACAAACAATTGACTCTTAATAATTAAAACTCAGTTTGTCATTTCTTGCCTTAAACATTGTCCTGGGAGATGACTGGAGGGCGTTTGAGCAGGCATCTTGGCCCAGAAAAAACACTTTAAAGAGATCCTATTATACTACTTTTCTGGTCTTCATTTCCTGTTAAAAACTGCTATAGAGCAACCTGACACGAATCACATCACACAAAACTATGTAGATTTTCGGGACACTCTTCCTCTAACCCTAGCGAGCACAGCAGTCTCTCTCTACACACTGCTTTGAGCTTCTCTGCCCCTCCTCCCCCCCCCCCTGCTGCAAACCCCACTCCGTTGTGATTGGTTACCTTCCTTCCAGCAGCGGGAAATTTTCAGGAAGGTGGGGGCATGCAGCCGGAGCTTGCCTGAGCGGCAGCATTACCATACATGGAAATTTGAACGAGTTCGGCTCGACTGGCTGCCATAGTGTTTAGTGCTCTGCATAGCCACCCCAGACGGTCAGCAGGGACTACGAAATGCATGTACGTAATTATTTGATACTCTAGTATGGATAAACATGACTATAAATCATTATAACAACGTTTATAGGTCATAAAATTCGAAAAGTATCATAGGTCCTCTTTAATAAACAATAAGAATGTCAGTTATTTTTCCCTCAATAAAATTGCACTCCCTAACATCTCCTTCCTGCCATGCAGTGCAACATATTTTGTGTTGCATTCATTAAAGTCATTATGCCATTAAATTGACAATAACAACCTACTCAGAGTATCTGCAGTTGTGTCCTCTCTGACCTCTTAAGGAGGGGGGGGGGTCAACATGGGTGGTTCATTCAAAGCTCATGTTGGGCATTAGGTGATGCTGCCTAACAGGCCTGGCAGACACTTCTCACACACACTCGCTGACGGGAAGTTCTATTGACTTGGGGGTTGGCTTGACAGAATGGGAGGTCTGCAGCAGACATGCAGGCATTACACAGAGCTGTGATACTGTAATTATGTCAACACGTTTTGAGTTGAGCGAGTCAGTGGCGCCGTGTAGAGACACAAAACCTTCCTGAGGGGAGGAGCACGGTTGTGCGTTTGAGCATCTCAGTCTCCACGGTCTCCATTGTGAAGAGGAGGCATCAAATATTAGAGTAGACAAGCACAGATGACAGACGGCTTTTTGTGAAAATGGGGGCAGGTGAGACTGAACAAGCCATGTGCGACACCACCAGAGACACGCTGCATCGATGTTTCTTTCATGCAGTTTATGTATACATAGAAGAGACTATGCTAAGCTGTCTGTTATCCAGGGCAAGTTCGGAAGATGTCACACATGTCATTTGCACCCTCATTTTTGTTTTCTTAGTAAATGTACATTTCCACAACACTACGGAGAGGATGCAGGGTAGCATAACGCCTACAGGGTTTTGCATCATAGAATGTTTTTAAAAGTGATTGATCACCATCTTGCCATCAAAAGTCAATTTTCTGTCCAAGAGAAAATAACAAGCAAAGGGATGCACGATGAATGCTGAACAAACTTTCATAACTGAGAAATGACAGCCTTGCATCCTGTTGTTATTTCTCGTCTCCATCCACAATGATAAGATGGCTGCTCCTGATTCAAAAAAGATCATCTTCATATCCTAATGAGAGACCTTCAATCATTACTTTCGTAAACATTCCTCCACAGCCGCTCCAGTTTTAATATCGTGGTGAGATTTACCCAATAGGAAGCATGACATTTGACCACTTGTTTTGCATTAAGGCTCTTGCATGTGCACAAAGACCCACAGACTGACATAAAAAAATTAATTTAAAAATAATTAAAAACTCATGTTTGAATTCTACACCCATATCTCAAATTTGAAGTCTACACCCTAGGCTCTTTGACAGCTTGACAATGAAATAAGCATATGTTCTTACCAGCCAAAAAAAACTAAATTGACAAACAAACAACTCTGTAAGAATGTTTCCCACCTGCCCACACATTACATTGACACAGCAAACTGTACTTTAGTAAGACCTTGTGTATGCCTAGAACCTCATCTCCATAAGTCAATGCCTCACTAGCATTGTAGCAGCAGGTGACTCTCAGCTTTCCTGCTGTGCATTTGGTGCTGGCATCACTGAGGCTTATTTTAAGCTGACCCTAAGCTGGTCCAGGCAATGGGTAGTAAATATGGTGGCAGTGAACATTTTGCTGCTATGTATTTAATCATAATGGCACCTTAAAGTTGAAGTAAGCGATTTATGTATGTTAATATAAGCGTTAAATCGCTCTTTATTCACACAGTGATCACTTATAGTGTGCGCGTTTCATAAAGCTGATCTCTCAGTCACCCGCTCTGCATGTAATCGGCAAATAAACTTTTTGGCGATCCCACTATTGATAACCAATCAGAAGAGACAACGCAACAAACCTGCACCCGTCTCACTGCTGGTGCAAGTGCAGAGCGACAGATGGGTGAATGTGTAGGCTATATGCCTACAATGGCGGAGCAGGTAAAAATCCTTCCCAATGTCTGTTTTGATGGTTTTTATCATGTTTTATCACACTTACGGATCTGAGATGATGCTAGATAACTTGCTGCTTGAAGACCGCAGTGCATTAATGTGGTGACAAGGGAGGAAGGAGGGGACTGCTAAATGCAGTCACTGACAGGAATTTAGCTAAAATGACCATTCTCCTTACTGAACCTTTAAAGATAGGAAATACCTAATAGTCCATATAAGCAGGCAGATATTGAAGCAATAACCCCCCCAAAAAACAAAACACAATACAAATAAGAGAGTGGCAGGTGAAAATGTGTGAGCTATTGATTAAAAATATATATGAAAAATTATTAAAAAACATAGGTATGTTCACCACTGGTCTTGCGGCTTGATTCCGTGAACAAATTAATTAAGTACATTTTAAATTAACCAGTAGCCATTAAAAGTAGAATAAAATATAGGGCAATATGATTCCATTACTTCAATACTTTAAACGTCTTACACCAATTTGCTTGGACTGCAGGCAGGAAAGAGGCATTTTCGGCTGAGGGATGAATGAATATAATTACAGTTGTAGGCAAGGCAAGGCAAGTTTATTTATATAGCACAATTCAGACACAAGGCCACTCAAAGTGCTTTACAGGGGCAAGATTAAAATACATAATACACATTAGAAAAGCAAATACAAACAGGACAAAGTAAAAGTGTTAATTCACCTCAGGGATTGAGGATTAAAAGTGTAAAGTTTTGGAATTGGTCAAAGTGGGCAGTAAAACTGTAGAATCATTTTGAAGTTTCCCATCAAACAAAAGGGCTGATCAAATACCACTCCAAGTCTTACAGGTACAGGCCAAAGCAAGGCAATAGTTGATCAAGTTGAATTGATATGAGATGGCATATGATGTCATCCAGACAGTTTTGAGAACATTTTGACTACCAGTGTCACCAAGTACTTACGTTGCATACAATGGATAACTTCTCCATAACTAACAAAATGTACGTTGTAAAAAATGTACAATGTATTTATGAATAATACTGACAAGAGGAATTGGATTTGGAAAGCAATAAAGAACCTAAATCTGATCCTTGTGGCGCACCATTAGTGAAATTGGCAGAGGAAGATACAATACCTGTTGAAACTGAAACCCACTTTTCAAGATGATTGAGAAGTGTGTCATGTGCAACTATGTCAAGAGCTGCAGTGAGATCCAATGGCTTCAGAACAGAGCACTCAGCTGAATTACAGTATGCTCCTCCACCAAGAGTTTAACCTTTCTTTTGCTGATTTTGAAGGCAGCATATTTCTCATCTGAAGACATTTAATTTTATTATTTCTCACACCATTGGAGCCGCCAAATGGTGTGTGTGTGTGTGTGTGTGTGTGTGTGTGTGTGTGTTTGTGCTTGTGCGCATCTGCGTGTGTATGTGTGTGTATGTGCATGCACATGTGCGCGTGTGTGTGGCTTCTCGAATTGTATCGCACATGAAAACCATTTAAAGGCAGATGATGAATTGAAAGTGAAATGAAAGTGTTTAATAATTCTGATTTACTAATGTAAGACAGTTATACTGGTTTTGATCCAATATAAAAAGTGCTACTTTTTTTCCTTGTAATTGAATGTGTCTCATGTATTCAGGCATTCACAGCTTGAATCTTGTTTAAAGTTTGACGAGGGTGCGCATCTGATAGAAACATGGTGTTCTCTCCTACTGTTATTTGAACCTGTATTCCCTAACTTAACCTCCAGAGTGAAATCCACATGCCTATAGAACACGGGTTATAAAATAAGGGCTGTCAATTGATTCATCTGTTTTGTAATCAGGATTAATTATAGAATTTTCATAGTAAAGGTGACAACTTCAAAGTGCTTATTCTATTAAATACATTGATATGTGATCCTAGCATTCTGTAAGTAATTAGCCTGCCAACAAGCTTTGTTTTACATTATAAAATGCAAATTTAAATGCATTAACTTGCCAGTGTCAGTTATAGCTGCTTTTCAAAATTGACGCTGTAAGTATTTGAACCTTCTTTTGTTAGAATGCAGTGTCACTGTTAGTCATCAGTCTTTGAAACACAGAAAGCAGTTATTGAGATGAGGAGCCATGGAGAAGGGCCTCAGTTGGCCACTCTTACATACAAGAACTTGGAGTGGTTTGTTCAATTGCATATTTAATATATTGCTAGCACTATGAAATATATAATAGCACTAACTCAAACAGCAGATATAATGCGTATACACCCCCAAATTACTTACAGCACATCCATAGCCGCTATCAGAAATCAGTATGCTTTAGCCTCTGGCCCTTTTTGAGACTTTTGCACTGAAGTAGAGCTGATGAAGAGCTCGCACTGCAGCCACTTCACAGCTGACTGTTGCCTTCTTTGCATATTTTAACATATTTGTTTTTGTATGTTTATACATTCTTTTTGCTTTTAAACCCATGACTGCTATAAACAATGTGAGTGCAACAAAGGATAAAATATATTGAAATAAAAAGGGAGCAAGAGGTGGGCTTGGCCACCTAACAGGTGGACATCAAAGAAGGCTGACATTTGAAATAAATTGAATAAAAGTAATATGTTTAAAACGACTTTTCCCTTAATCAGTATTCACTAACCCACCCATACAAAGTTATTTGAAATGAGCCATATGTTGTACCCCCTGTCATCTTGTCTTTAATGAATGCATCTGTCAAGTCATCTCTCTGGGCCGTTTTTTGACTGATGGCTGACTCCAGGATTCCCTATTGCACAACTGCTTCATCTGTTTTCCTCTGCCCCTCCCTCTCTTGATCCTATTAAGTGTTGAAATTATTTCCATATCTGCCATTAGTTTGTTGATGAGTACAGCTGTTTTAAATGGTTAAGGGGTTATCACGTTAAGGCAGAGCAGCTGCCACAAATCTTGTCAGCTCTTACTCTTTGTTTAGACTTAACTGTTCGAGATAATCAGTGACTCATTTCTTTATTTTTACTGGAGAAATGTTTTGAGGCTAATGCTATGCATTAAAGTTTCATTAGCCACATTATTGCAGATTCTCTGTTAACTCAGGCACTCGAAAATACAGGGCCAATTTACGAATCATCATGGGTTGATAGCTAGACTAAAGAAAACATGGGTATGTATGGATTTAAGTTGTATTTTTAGATATGAACATAACTTTAAGTGCATGCGGAGAAACAAGCAGCAAAGACAGGAACACTGTCATTAATATATTCATATTAAGAAGGTTCACATTTTACATGAAAGGGCTCAATCATAACCAAACCACAAACCAATAGAATCGTATTACCCTGACTTTGGTTTTAAGGCCTGGACTTTTTCTGTCATGGTTCACTCTCATCCGCATTAATTCCAGATGAAGCAGGCAGCTGTTTAGGTACAAACCACTGAGTATGCTACCTGCCAGCGCCAGACAGTTCAAGGCAAAGTTACAATGTTGACCATAGTTAAGCATTTAGCAACTAAAAGGACATATATTACTCTAGTTGTAGAAGCACAAAAAAAGAAAAAACTCAAAGTACAGCCAATATTGGATTTACATTTGCCAGGTAGCTCCAGACAGGACTCCAAATGAATGTTAATGTTGCTCTGTATCTGCCTGTGGTGCATCTAGCCAGTCTTTCCTAACAAGTTGCTTGTACTTACTTTGCTTACTTTATAAGATTATAATATGCCTGTTGTTTGTTTTTTTACAGCTTTTTTCCATAGTGCCCAATTTCCAAAGAATATGTTAATGCATGTTTATACAAGACAATCACTAAACACAGCCAGCCACACACACATAACATTATACAACAAAGTTATTAAGTACGGTAAGCGGCTTAGATGGCTGAATCCAAACTGCATAAATATTGACTAAGCATGCCCATACAACCCTATTGCCAGACAAACTCTTGACAACTCACTACCAAGGGAACAGTCCTGACTTTTGTCCTGAAGCAAACATGGCTGCCGGTACTCTGCCTGCCTCCACAAACACTGCTGTTATTTGCATACTTTTCTAATTGTCACCAACAGCCTTTTGTAATAAAAAGAAATTGATTGTAATTAGTCAATAACATATGTTACTTATAATTAAACACTGGATGAAAGGGTACTGTCAATTACACGTTCCAATAAGATAATCAGAATCCCATTGTTCTAGAATATAATGAGCTAGACAAGGCGATCAACAGCCATGAGCAGGAGATGTATAACAGTGCTAGTTCTCCATTGAGAACAGACAACATTTCAAAGTAAAATCACTTTCCATGCACCAGTTCCCCGTTACTAACACTTGATTCCCCTGGCTAGAATTTATTTTGCAGGACACTTTAAATAAAGGCCCTGAGATGAGATGAGGTGTCTAATGTGTTTGTCCTTAGATTGTTAAAGATCGGTCAGTCCTCCCCCTCCCCCCTTCATTTCTCCCCTATTTTCTCTCTAATCATCTTCCCATGCTCCGTGATAGATATCATATATGAGAGCTATTACTTAATGTTTGATTTGCTCAGGCTGTTTCCCCTCAGCCGTGACTCCAGCCATTTATGGTGTGATTGCTCTTGACATTTTAATAAGAAACTTTCCCGTGCTGACCCCATGGTACCCGCCCGCTATACGTTCTGAATCACAAGTGAAACATAACAGAACACTGCAAGTGTAAACATTCAGAAATCCAGCACAGTGTTCCCTTTCAAATTCATGTGTTGAGACTATTTTGAATTGTCAAGTTTGGCGTTGTGGTTTGTCTCTGAATGCATATGTGTGCACATGATAATTATGTCTGTTTTTTTTTGTTTTTTTTTGCAATCCTTTGAACATGAATTCATTACTTTGTTTTGAAATCACACACTGATCATGGGGGATGTTTGCATCAGTTTCCCCCAGTGCGTCTGTTTCCTGTGACAGAGCAGGTGTCTAATCCCACAAAATACCAACATTTTCCCCATTAAAAAACTAATTTGCCAAATTAATGCTAATCTCATCTTTGAAGATCGCACAGCCCTCCCACATATCAGTGAGCAACACATATATTCGTCTTTCAAGTTGTGTTAAGCATATGCAATCATCTTAATTATTTCACAGAGCTTCTTGTTAGCCACTTCAGGATCAGGTGGGAATCACTGCTATTAATTTGAGCTGTTTTCTCCTCTTTGGATGACAAGAGATGTAGGATAAGAGGTGTGATGGAGTTAAGAGAGGAGGGTGTGTAATTATTACACTATTAATTTATCCACATTCTGGGATAGAAAACCCATTAACAGGAACAATTTTCTGGCTAAATCCTTCACAAATTGGAGTCTGTTGAGGAACTCAATCTAATATTCATTAATGTATCAACTCTTGCAGGTAGCCTAACTCCAAGGAATTAATTAATCCAGAATAATTGTAAATGTCGCCATGGTAATACTGCTAAAAGGAAATGTAGGGTGCAATGTAACATTTCATGTACCAATTGATCTTATCTATTTGGCAAAAGAGTATGGACACTCAAACAAAGAGTGCCTGTGACCCTTGGCATGTTTAAACTATAAAAGACTAAGTATCCTCGCCCAAATCAAGAAAAACTGCCAGAAGTGCCCTTAAACGTTTAGCCATACATAGTGTACCATTGCTGCGTTTCATTTCTAGCATATCTTGTCAGCCTATACAGTATGTACAAACAAAACGTTGCAATCAGAGCTTCATACCATTGAGGCACTGCGGGACTGGGGAGACAAATTGCTGCCTCGCTAACTTATAATGAGCAGAGCCTGCGCTATCTGCTGGAATCCCAGGTCTATTTCCTTTAAGTGTTAGTGAAATACAGAGGGAGTGTGAGAGGAGAGATGGTGGGGGTAAGAGCATAGAGGGTGGTGGGATCTGAAAGATTGAAGATGGATTTCTGTGGGAGTGGTGTGTGGGCATTAGAATGCTGATGGTGCAGGAGAGAGTGTGACTTGGGAAATCATTCATCTGTATCATTTCTCCACTCAAACCCACCGTCAGAATCAGTTTCTGTGTTGGGCATTCATGAGTATCCTGAGGTTGTAGCACTCTCTTACACTAGCCTATGCATGTTCCTGCATATTCCATGCACTTGTGAATGTTCCTCACTAAAAAAACAAGAACTTGTATCATGCTGTACATCTTTTTACCAAATAGGTGTGCCTTCATTTAACTTTTTTCATTTTTTTTATATCTTTCAGACAGTAAACCCACAAATTCTGGATATATATCCTAATCTGTTTTAACATTTTGGCCTGGTTTAGGATACTACTTCCACTGGCCAATTAATATATTCCGGTACTTTATACACTTGCTTCTGGTCTACCATTTCTCAAAATTGTCTGAAGTATTTTTTATTTATTTTTTACCTTTATTTATACAGGTATATCCCATTGAGGCCGAAGACTCTTTTGCAAGGGAGACCTGTTTTCCTTTCCCACGTTACCATTCACACACCGATAGCAGGCTCCACAACCATGCGCTCAATGCCAATGATGGAAAAACACATGACAAAACCATGTATTGTGTCCCAATTCCACTTAAAATTTGAACACGTTTCTATAACTCTATTGATTTTGCCATGCAGTTTTGATTTATACAAAATGAAACAAGATGCTACATTTATTGTCCTGCATTGTCCAACATTTGACATCCATGTTTTACTGCTGTGACAATTCCTCACAGTTCCTCTCTTCTTTTCACACTAAAGCAGCATTTTTATCAATTAACTTAACTTGGTCACTGTAGAATAAGTATATAGGTACATTTATGACACAGTGATCGGTTGTGTGCAAAGTACTTCATTTCCACCACTGAAAGTGCAGCCTCCGGTGCTGCAACATCATTTGCATAGCATGAAGATATTCTCTGCGGTGCAAGATCTGTATCTTCCCTGATTCCTCAACCTTCCCATCATGTGACAGGATAGCAAGGTTACACAATTGCCCCAACACAAGTCTGTTACCTGCTCGTTGAAAAAAAAAAGATGCATCAATCACAGTTCAAAAATCGTTTTCCGTAAAAAGCCTTACGTTTTGGTCTTGCATGGCATCTCAGTTCACATCTCATCAAATCAGTGATCCAGAATTATAGAGTTCTGAACAGAGGAGTGCTTACCGAAAGTGTGGGCTTCAGGTTGTTTACAGCATTTGCAGACCTGTCATGTCCACTAGACTGGGCAAATCTAATCTGTTTTCAGAGGCAATGGTGATAGATTATATGCCTTTAGGAAAGCATTATTCACCATTGTTGTCGTCCACTCGCTGGACAGGCAATTAGGCTTGTAACAGCTGCAGGTTACTTACAGTAAGTGCAACTGAAAGTCTTACATATGATTTATTTTTTTTTTTTTTTTAAAGAGGACCTATGATGCTTTTTGACTTTTATGACCTATAAACGTTGTTATGATGATTCATAGTCATGCTTAACCATACTAAATTATCAAATAATGACTTACATGCATTTCGACATATTCCCTGCTGACCGTCTGGGGTGTCTGTGTAGAGCACTAAACACTATTCTAGCCAGTCGAGAAGTCACGTCTTCAAAGCGGTCTACCCTTTCATAATTTGTGACGTCGCATACAAATTTGTGACGTGACCACGCGGATGTTTCCATGTATGGTAATGCTGTCACTTCCCTGTTCGCGTCTGCCTCGCGCCCTTATAGGTCCATGCTCGCGCTTCCCGCCACTGAAAGTGTTCCGGAAGGAAGGTAACCAATCACAACGGAGTGGGGTTTGCAGGAGGGGGGGAGGGTAGCGGAGATGGCCGATGCACAGGCGGAGGGAGCGGAGATTGCCGAAGCACACACACTCAAGTGTTGACAGGACGTGCTGGATCGCCAAAATAAGAGAAAGAGCTTCCCGAAAATCTACATAGTTTTTTGTGATGTGATTCGTGTCAGGTTGCTCTATAGCAGTGTAAAACAAGAAATTAAGACCAGAAAAGTAGTATAATAGGTCCTCTTTAAGAATTTCCACTTGTCACAGCTATTGGCTATTATCTACCTTCTGTTTTATTTTAATGTTATACAAGGACATGGAGACAATGTATGCTTTAGATCAGGGGTCACCAACACAGTGCCCGCTGGCACCAGTTAGCCCGCAAGGACCATATGAGGCGCAAGCAGGCCTGTTCTAAATATAGCATAATAATCTATTTCCCACCTTTTTTAAGTCATTGTTGATCATTATTGTGAGAAATCATTAACATGATCAGTGTCTTGACATAGATTAATTATATAATTATAATAATAATTATAAAAAAAATAATAATATTTAACTAAAGGCAAACTGAGCAAATTTGTTATTTCAGAAGAGTGTATCAAACTGGGTGCCCTTCATATGACTCAGTACCCATGAAGTAGCCCTCAGGTTCAAAAAGGTTGGTGACCCCTGCTTTAGATGATTTATGTATTGAACATGGCTTTAAAAAGTCACACAAATTTATTTCCGCCATGTTGTTAACTAAACAATTATCACCATTTGAATGTTTGGAGAATATGGTAATTGGCCCAGGCGGAACAGTTTGTATGTCTGTATTAGCATACTCACATTGTGTGCATACAATGTGTGCTATTTAAGTTGGTGTAAACCTTAATTGGGTTTTATCCTGAATTTGCATTGTTCATGATTTCGATGTGTTAAAGATAGAGTGGGATTAATACAGTGCATTCACTGTTTTCATCAGGATCAATTGCTATGTTACAGTCATTATTGCATGTGCACGACACAAAAATAACAATAATATATTAAAAACTTGCATTAAACTTGAGTTGACTGTGTTTGTAATTATGTATAGGAAACATTCTGGAGGTTTTACAATAACAGTCATTATGTTGCATTTTTGTAGTGCAGAGAATTAGAACAAATTCATTAATAACAGATTATTTGCGACTCAAATTCACATCTAACAAATTGAATGGTGATGTGGGGGAATCCACTAGCAGGGCCGCCGCTCCCTATACGCAGAGTACGCAGACTGCGTAGGGCACCAAGTTCCTGGGGGGGCACCCCAAAATTTTTTTTTTATATATATAACTATATATTTTTTTTTTTTTTTTTTTATTAAAAGGGAAAAAGAGATGGTCCGGGGGCCCCCCAAAATAGTTTTTTTTTTAAAAGTTCATGATAATCATTACATTACAAAAAATATATAAATTAGTTATGAACAGGCCCATCGTTGTTTTTTCTTAATTGTGTAACCTATCCAGGGGTGGATTACTGCACAGGCACACCGGGCACAGGCCCAGGGGCCCAAGGGCTCAGGGGGGCCCTCAGCCAGAGATACTGATAGTAACTTTTCATGTTCCATAGTCAAAGAGCTCAGACACTGATGTCAATAACAGGGTCCAAAAAGGAATAGCCTAAATATAAGTACTCATTAAAATGTAACAAGATAGAAATCATCAAGGGCCCCTCAACTAGTAGGGGAGAAATACAAAAGCAAGTTAAAAACAACAGCATTAGTAGCTCTGTCTAAGGGGGTTGAAGCCCCCCTCACACATGCACAAATAAGCTTTATATGTGTGAATTCTAAATTGTTCATATCCACCCTTTATCTGTTGAAATGGGCCCCTCCATCATAGAACATGGGTCTGCAGACCAATCTACTGTTTTTACAGTTGCAGAGTAAAGAGTGCTGTTTAAGAAAAATCTGAAAAATAATGTTCCTTCTGCATCTCAGGATTTGATATCTCTCTAGCCTCTAAAATGTCCTCTCAAAGTGCACCAGATTGATGCATTTTACTTTAAAAAGGTAAAAAAAATTCTGGGGGGGCATACCCCCGGACCACCCAACAAGGTACAGGGTCCCTCCAACAATACCCCAAAATCCTGTGGGAAACACTGACTTCCTTAATATGTTTTTGCCATTAATTGTATGTATCCTTGTAGAAAATTCAGTGTACCTGACTGGATAGGGACAAGTGGGGGGCCCTTTAAGAGTGTGTGCCCAGGGGCCCATTATCTCATAATCTGTCTATGATCCAATCACTCAATTCCTTTGCAAAGGCAGTTAGTAGGATACTAGGCAACTTTTTTCTTTTTTCACAAGTTAAGCTGTTTTTTCTGTTAGTAAATGCTGTTCGCAAAAACTCATCACTACAGCAAATGTGCCAAAAAGCAGTCGCAGAGATCTTGCAAGGGCAAAAAAAATTCGCTCACGCCCTACGGACGCGAGCTTCTTGGTGTTTTTTTTTTGGGGGGGGGGGGGGGCATCACTGACAATTTCAGCTTAGGGCACCCAAAAGCTTAGCAGCGGCCCTGTCCACTAGTCTCCCCTTTTACTGTTTTCTTGTCTGTCCTAGTACCGGTCTCATGTGACCAACTCCCTCTTTATGTAATATAAAGGGTTTGTCTGTTGTGGTTTCTATACTGTTCCCTCTGGCATCTCATCAGATATCCCAGTGAGTAGCATCAGGGTCCATTTACTGTCTCCTAAAAACAACCAGTCCCCTGTCAGTTTGGTACAAAACGATTCTATAAACAAAGATATAAGTCACAAAGTCTGCCCTTGTAAAAAGCCTCATGGGAAAAAAGACACCTTACAAGCAATTTACACGTATTCTGCATTAGTAGCTTTTCTCTTTGTCACTTTCCTCTCTTGCTTTGCCTCTCTCCTTGTCTTTCCACCCCATTATGTTACTACATCATATTCATGGCAATGCTAAGTGATAGTGAGTGTAATCATTGCCAAATGAAGTTGTTTGTAATATTGTTAATAATATGACCTCTTCCCCATCTCTCTCCCTCTATATTTTAGTTGAGAAAGGCAGTGATGGACCACATCTCAGACTCTTTCCTGGAGACTAACGTCCCTCTATTGGTGCTCATTGAAGCGGCTAAGAGTGGCAACGAGAAGGAGGTCAAGGAATACGCCCAGGTGTTCCGTGAACATGCAAACAAGTTGGTGGAGGTCAGTCATAAATTAAAGTTGATCACATCTATCTATCTATCTATCTATCTATCTATCTATCTATCTATCTATCTATCTATCTATCTATCTATCTATCTATCTATCTATCTATCTATCTATCTATCTATCTATCTATCTATCTATCTATCTATCTATCTATCTATCTATCTATCTATCCATTTTTCCAACAGTTAAGAAATTGAAGATAAATATTATGAAGTTGTGTTATCTTCTAAAGTCTAATGACAAACGTTTTAGGCAAAACCGTTTTTATTTTGTGACAATATAAATATGATGCATTGTACGCTCTCATTAATTTCTGAAATGTTCTCCGTTATTATGTATCTATGGTAAGAATAGTATTGATGCCTAACAGCACAACAAGTGTATGTTATAACTGCTATGTTTGAATGGGAACTCAAGCGACATATCCTTGAAATGCTACAATTGTTATGACTGGACTGATGCAAACCATTTCAAGATAGTACCAATAAGAAGAAGGAGAGAAAAGGGTTTGTTACAGAGTCACCCTCTTTTGCAATGGAGTTGGAGGAAAAATCTTGTGATAGATTCCTCTGTCCTTCAGTGGGCGTTGCCTTTTGTTCTCATGGCCCTTTGAAAGGAGCCTTCAGAACTCTTTATGTGGGCCCCTCTCAACATACTGTCACTTAAAACAGCACTGCAGCTTCCCTTGACAACAACTTAGCGAGTGAGTGATTTGTGTGCCCTTTTGATCTTTCCCAGCTGTTTGCTGATGAGGGAGGATCTCACTAATGCCACTCTGACTATGTCCTTTGCATACAACAATGTTAAAACTTTGTTCAGCCCAAGGACATAGTCCGCAGATACATTCTATTATTGTCATGATGGAAGGAAGGGGTAGATAATATAGCCTTTATTTTTTTCGCCCCTGTGCATATTTAGGTTTATTATGTAAAGCATATGGCAACAGTGAGGTACACAGCAGTTGGTGTATGCTACGTAGATGGAACGTCCAGTAAAACATGTTTATGTATTTAAGGAAAGGCAACATATTGTCCGTTCTGGGCTGTTAACATTTTGACAACAGTATCATGGTAAATGTTGGAATGAATGGGTTTGTTTCACTAAGCCAATGGAGGTCCCTTAGAGGGTGACGCATGTCTATGGTCAAAGGTGGGGCCTGCAAATGAGCATTAGTCAATGAAGACTTATTGGAAGAGACATATTGTCGCCCCTGCCCTTTAGTCAGGAAGAGCTCTGCATTGTTAAATAGATTCATCATATTGTAACCGGCAGAGCAGCACTTGCATACAAATTTCAGTTTCATGAGATTATGAGGAGCTTTGTCCCATTAGAGGTCCCCAGCTGGGATCGTAGAGCTACAGATATGGTGTCATTGGGCCAAGTGGTTGAGATGAGTAACAAGTGTGGTTTGACAAGAACTATACACTGTCACACATTTGGTAAACTAACTATTTTAGAGACATGTATTAAACTTGCTGTTGCTGGTCGTCATCTTATAAGAACGTTTTATTCTTAAAAACTGTAGATTGACAAAGGAAGTATTGCATGATATGTTTGAATGTAAAATGCAGTTCTGAGTTTTCCACATTTCCATACTATCCATCCATCAGTCCCTACTGACATTCAAACTGTGTTTCGTCCTAGGCACTATCCCAGTATAGTAAAGAAGTAGGCCTACATCTCACCACACATTGTCAAATATAGAGCTCACGCTATAAGGAAGTGCCGTGCATATAATCTCCTTGTCAGGTTAATCATTTGCATTAATGGTCCTTGTTAGCTAAATAGCTCATACGCTCTAAGGCTATCCTATAAATGTGGCCGTATCATTGCCATTGCTGTCATCATCTTTATTCTCGCCTGCACAGACAGAGTCATCATAAGCGCTTCCATCACAATCTTCTAATATATAAGGCTAATTAACATCCTGTTCAATGTCACTTCAGTCATCTGCCTGATGTCAGGGAGGAGCAGTCTTAAGCCATTAGCTTGGAGTTTGGACATGATCAGCAGTATTAAAAGGAAAAAATTATCCCAAATTTCACGTGTTCTTTATATTAATTTGATTTAATTCCATGTGGCCTCGCAGTTACTAGAGGATGTCTCTTTTCTCCACCATTGTTCTCCGCTCAGTTCTGTGAAGAGCCAAGTTCCCCCCTAGGGCTCTCCTAGTCACATCATACTCATTTAACTATCCTGACCAGCAACAGGAAATCAATAATTATTAAGTTGCTCAGTTAATTGGATTTAGAACATGTAATAGATCTGTGCAATGTATATGCTATGCACCCACAACTGTCGGCAAACTTATTCAAAAATTAGATTTTTACATTTGTTCTATTAGTATTGGTCACGTCTACTTGTTTAGCTCTGTATTTAAATAAATAGTTGCATGCTCAACATTTGCACAGTCTTTATGTGAGGTCGCTTTTAACCGTTTAAATGGAAAGGATATACCAACACACACACACACACACACACACACACACATGCATACACTCATACACTCATACACACTTTTACATTCATGTTAATTATTTTTCTCAGCAAGATGACATTTTTGCAGGCAGACAAAAGACTATTGACTTGCACCTGCAACGAATTGCCCATAATATGACTTCTGATAATATTTATTTCTTCCAAATCTTTTTTTTTAAACTTTTGAACAGAGATTGGATAATTTCAGCCGTCCAGTTGTAGAGGAAAATTGAGATTACGTATGTGTAGGGTGGTAGGAGTTAACGTAATAACCTAATTTACATGTCGTAAGTGTCTCTGAGTGCAGGTTAAAATAAGTGCAAAATTAAAAAGAACAAAAAATATAACTTAAAATATATACATGTGCCTTGAGGATTTCATATTGGAAATTCACTCATTAGGCTTCAATGTGAGGCTTCAAGAAAAGTCTACTCTCCCGTTCATAGTCATAACTTCTGTTTAGCTTATATTTTATTGTATCATGTATTTTCCATGTTTTAAATTATTGCCTAGATCATTTGGCTGAGATGTAGCATGGCAGTTATCAATATTTCAAGTCAACTACTCTATTCTGGCTGCTACTCATGAAGATAAAATTAATTTCTCCAAGTCAAATGAAAAAGCATCATCTAAATGAATGATTAAATGATTTGCTATAGCAGGATTATTGGTAGAACATTAGACTTGTAATAATACTTTGATTATCCTGGTCCATGATAATGTCCCATAATGGAAGGACTTAAAAGAAAATTGTGTTTTTTTATTATATTCACAAGTTCAAAATGTAATCAATCCAAATCCACCAGTATCACAAATGGTCTACAGTACAAAGAAAATACTGATGTCACTATGCAATCCCATGTCAATCCCTGCTTTATCATTTAATGGTCTTTTTCATTCATTTTAATTATGTTTACAAAATCAGGAATATAAGTTTAGTACAGACTTATTGTCCAACACAGTGCACTTTTTATCACACCCCATTTAACCCTCACAATGTGCTCACATTGCTAAGGGAGTAGTGTTTGGAGTCTCTTGATCATCGTATGCTGCTGTTCATCACCTCTGTCTCGTTCGCCATTTGCATGCAGTCCCTTTGTTTAGTATAGCTCAACCAAGGACAGATGTGCTGTATTTAATTATTGATCAATTGTCGAAAGGGATATTCGCTAAAACTATTAAAGTACAGTTTCCCTCAAAGTAAAAGTTATGTTTCTGACAGTATAATTATGTTATTTTCTTTAGAATGCTGCTTTATTTTATATTTCCTATTTATTCATGTTTGTTATTTTATGCTTCATTTGTTTATCCTGTAATGTAGGATGAATGTACTGGTAGCATGCTTATTCAATGCTATTAACAGGGAGGTAGTGCTTTTAAGCATTAAGTAACTGTTAATGCTTTGTAATTAATGGTAAGTCAATGTTTGGTTAAGCATTATATGCTTTGTTTACTAATGCTTAATTAAGCATGAACTCAACATAACAGTTAGTTAATGCTTAGTTAATGTGTATTAGATATTAACTAAGCAGTTATAAATGGTTAGTTATTGATGAGTTGATGCTTATTAAGCATTAACTAAGAATAGAGTAACAGTTAATTAATGTATCCTTATTGTAAAGTGTTACCAAATCATCCCGATATATAACCTTGATACGCCCTCTACTGATCTACTCTAGAGCCATAAATGCCCCTTCCCTACTATATATGTGTGTATGTATGTATGTGAATATATTTCTTTCTCATTTAACACCATTCAGTTAAAATTTATAATAGCCAATCTTCACTTTTTACTTCCTTATATATGTGCCTCCTTGGTTGATGCTGCAGGCCAAGCCCTCCATTAAATTAGTGCTGCCCACACTGATGCGCTCTTGTTAATTCAAACGGAAGATGAATATCCAATCTTTTTAAGTTACCATGGTTCCTTTTTATGGCCACTGCAGTGAGAATATATATGTGCCAGCAATTCTTGGACATCTAAAGGACGTTACGCTCCATCACTATTCTAATGTCAGATTGAGGTTTTCACCTGACCTTGACTCCATCTTGGACCCTTTCTCTTGAACAGCTTTGGTGTAATGAAGGACACTTCTATATCCACCTTATCTCTAACAGGGCCCTTTCTCTGCAATGCAATCCAATCTAGAGCAGTATTGCTTAATGGGTAGAACAGTTATCTGTATACTACATACGTACATTGTACTTTGATTGATGGGTTTACTTTTTTGCTCTTTTCATGCTATATTGGGAAGTGACTTTGTAAGTTTTTTTATGATAAAACCCCTTTGTACTGCTTTTGTATTTGCATTTATTTAAATCTTTTTTGAATACCTCACTACCCTGCTTTGCATTCTTTTACTTAAGCCCAATCCCTTCATTTACTTTCTTTTTTTGTTCATACCTGCATTTTTCACTAGTAATACATGTTTAATTTTGTTTGTCTTATGTGACAGCTGAATCCACAAGGCAGTAATCAGGTACATCAGATGTGGTATTATATGTTTAAGGAGCACAGTATATTGTGTCTTTCTCTAAACATAGCTACAGTACATTAAGTTACGTCGTTCACTTTAACTTCATCAGTTCATTAGCTTTTGGTACTGTAGATTTACAGCACTAACCTTACTTTGGACGTGAGCACAGTCAAGGGGAAATATATACCTCCAGTGATTCTGCATAATCAATACGAAGTTGAATGTTACCAATACTGAATTGGCCTTCATGGCTCAGCGACATGAGACGGACTGCAGCAGTAAATATTATGCTGGGGGCCACTGAAGTAAGCACTTTACTGGACAGTTAACCGGGAAGTGGATGGATCACTGTTGGAACAGGTCTATTTGTGATGACCCAAACCTTTAGGCCAACATTAATTCTCTCTTTTCGTTCAGATATTTTAGCGTCAATGCATTTTGAAAGATGAAGCCACGGGAGAGCATAGAAAGATACCACACATTCCGCCTATCCCACGTTATGTCTTTGAAAATGTCATGAAAATAATGCAGATTTTCACATAGATTTCAGTCATTTGGATTATTGCAACAAAGCATGTGCGTGGGTACAAATATGTGTACAATGCCGTCGTAGAGCATTGACTTCCATTTTCCTTTTGTCTATTCTAAGCTCTCAACCATAGTAAATTGAGTGGTTTACAGATGTTGTGTATGTTGAGTGCATAACACAAGCGACCAATGGAATGGGTCGAACCGGGAATTTCACTCACTGATCAACACACAATCAGCTGCAATTATAAAGCAGATACAACTAGAGTGGCAATCTTAACATGAGTGAAGATACATCTATCCAAATTGTCCAAATTGTGTATAAAAACGTTATGAATATAGTTGCAATTATGTAGAATGAACCACCGTTGTACTGTATATCATTTTATTTTATTAAAAGAGGTTCACTAGATTCAGGTTCATCTGCCTGTCTATTTTCCCCCCTAAAATCCCTTTCTGTTGTGTGCTCAACTTTAAACACTAAAATCAGTGTTTGAGAGAGACACTCTGCTCATCAGTGTTGCTTTTCATAAACTGTCCAGTCACACTAGACGAGATTAGAGATGACTTCATTGTTTTTCATAGGGGAAATGGAGGAAGGAGTCACATTACAACAAGGAGAGAATTGGGTGGACTCTAAATCTACCTATTACTTAAGGTGCTTTTGTGTAGTAAGTTGTTGTACTCTTGCTATATGCTGTATATCGCTGCGGTAATGTAGCATAGTGCTACACGCCCACCTGTCTGATATATGAAGACTTTACTTTTTTTTTTTTGCCTTTTAGCACTTTTTTACCCATCAATGATGTATAGTAGACGCACTTCTGAGTTTGTTACACATTGCAGGACGCCATAACATAAATTGTACAGTTGATTCAGGCCATTAGATTTTAGAGACAGAGTTGTGAAGTGCCATTAGGAGTTTTATTGTTTTAAACATAGAGACTTTCTGATGATGGAACATAACTGGGATAGAGGGTCTTTGGTTCAGAGACTAAGGGTCAAGAGGGTATAATATGCCGACGATGTCCCTGATTTCCCGAGAGACCAGGTTCCATTTTGATAAAACTACAGCTTTCTTTATCCATGACAAGATTTATTCTGTAAGTTTGGTAAATCAGTTTGTAAATATGGGCAGTATGAAATCAGATGAAATTGTACAAAAATGATAAGACAAGCATATTAAATCACTGATCTACTCAAAAAGTGTCCGCATTTAGCTAAACATAGAACAAAGCAAAATGTTTAATACGTTATAAGATAAACATCAGGCCTCAACCAGTTGCTGTGTGCATGACAAAGGCAGGAAACACCCATTGTATTGCGGAAAAAATAAACATAAGCATTAGGTACTTAGGTAATACTTGTTTCACATTATTAAGAAAGTGATGTGTTTGCCGTGCCAACAATAGTATTATTCAGTATTTCACAAAAATAGCAAAGATTACAGTACGTCCTAAAAGTTCATACATGTTTTTATCTCCCCATAGTTGTCTCCTGACAATTTAGAAAGGCTCAAATGAGTTCCATCTTGACCAGATACAAAAAAGCTGCATACACATTGCATCAGTATTAACAATCTAATAATCTAGTATATTATATATTGTATAGTATCAGTCACATGCGCCTTTATTGTAGAATTAGTACTTTTACTTTTGATACTTAAACTATAATTTGCTGATAAAACCTGTATTTTTACTTAAGTACAATTCTGAAAGAAGAACCTTTCCCTAATGTAATGGAGTACATTAATGTATTGGTACTTTCACTTGAGTACAGGATATGAGATTATTCTAAATCTAGCACCAATTAGTATCCACATTCCGTTGTCATTTTTAACAGTACAATTATCAACGACTGGCAATAGTCCGAGAGGCGATGGTGAAGATGCTGTGTGCACTTAGCACCTTCCTTAGCTTGAAAGGTTAAATTCAATTAAGTTTCAAATGTTATTTAACCACACCCATGTCGATAGTTGCTAAATGATACTGAATATTATTTCTATTCTGGACTCTTCAAAGTTCTTTCATTTGGATTAAAATCCTGACATTTGAAGAAAAAAAATTAACAGCAAAATAATAAACAAACAAACACATCATTTAAAATACGATATACACAATGCAAATAATGTGAATCATTTGTTGAACTTTGATTCTAATAATCATATGCACTGACATTTGTCAATTATCCCTCTTGGCTTCTTTGTTAATTTCCCTGTGACTCATTTAACAGAGGGAATTGGTCATCAGGCCTTATTGTGAAGAATTACAGCTGTGCCTAAGGAAGCAATCAACCAATCCTTTAACTTCAAGCTGACATTTGCATTCTTTGTGTTGCATCTCCACTGTCCGTAAAAGGGGAAAAGAGAGATAAACAAATGGAAATTATCCCGGCATCAAGCATGCATTCACAGAACATTTCCCCCAGCCCCCGCCTGCAGGCTGCGGCTTCAGGGAGTCAACTCAAGGGTCCATTATCTCTGACTGAATGCTTGAATTGGTGGCAATGCTTGTGTGACACGTTTTACCAAACCTTTTCCAGAACAAATTGCCATGGAGATAAGCCCAGCTCGCTGACAAAAAAAGTTCAGCATTCCCGCCAAGAGCTAGCTTCTGCATAGGTGCTATATCACAAGGAGCATCGGAATTCCTGTCATGTTATTCAGATATAACACTAAATGGATTACACAAGATTAAGTATGATAAAAGGGAATGCAAAAGAGGAATAAGACTTGACATAGCGCAGTGCTTCCGTGCATTGAAGTACGTCCTATGGTAATATGATATATAGCACGGCATAAATCCTTAATTATGTCATGTGCCCACAGGGGCTTAGTCATATCACTTTAGATGTCCCATAATGCATTGTTGCCTCTGATTCATGTATCATCTTCATTTTTCCAGGATGTGAACAATGCTGTGTTCCAAAGTGCAGGACATCCATACATGTCCCCTTTTGTCTCTGATACAGAGACTATATGTAAAACGGATTTTGTCTCATTAGTCATGAGATGATTAATGTTCAGTTTGCCTTCTGAGGACAAAATCATTTATGAGAATCTAGTAAGGAAATGATTAGAAAATGACCTTGAACTCAAAGTCAGGTTGTGGAAAAATGCGCCATCATGTTTGACATCTTTGATAGATTAATCAATGGGGGAATGAACTGCAAACAATAACGACAATTTACCAATGTAGTCAGTTTGCACTCGTACTTTGGCCTGACAGGTCAACAGCTCAGAATGTTACCTTCATTTTTTATCTGATCTTGTTTTTATATATCAAAAGTAATAATGCTAATATGCGGTGTGTGCCCTTCCTCATA
This sequence comes from Ammodytes marinus, assembly GCF_949987685.1. Classification (NCBI taxonomy): domain Eukaryota; kingdom Metazoa; phylum Chordata; class Actinopteri; order Uranoscopiformes; family Ammodytidae; genus Ammodytes; species Ammodytes marinus. The sequence continues at coordinate 13,371,194 of NC_137235.1, read as the reverse complement.
TACTGTAGATCACTTTCCATGTTTGGCTTTTACAGCATAGCGGGCGAGTGGGGGCAATGTAAGCTCTCAAATGGGAGTTATTGAGACGCTAGAGTTATTACCAGTCAGGCCAACTCCTTCTGTCCCTGCATACCATGAAACCTCATATAGTTTTCATTGAAGGATATAGAGTGTGTGCGACGATTTATATCCATTTCACATACGGACACAATGTACACACAGATACATTGAGCTTCCCAGTGAAACTAAATGTAATACACTACTGATGTCTGAGGAATCACATTACTCATCAAAGGTAAATATGAAAACAGTGTATATAAACAGTGTATATTTATTTTTTTGCAACTGGGGATACTGTGATATTTGTCCAAACGGATTGTGTAGCTCTGATGTCAGGAAGTGGAATACTAAGTATTCAATTTCACAAAGAGGTTAAATATGAACATACCACTTGGGATTATCGCTACTACTGTCATTAAATGTAACCAATTCAGAAATGTTCAAGCAAACTGCATACAAAATAGATAAAAGCACAAAGATGCCATCAAAGACTGCATGAGGCAGGCTTGTGAGTAGCCAATTCAAGATAGCAACAATATTTTCTTAATTGTACTGGTTTTCTGGGGAACACCTATGTCTAAACATGTACAAGTAAAAATGGGTAAGGATGTAGGTCTATTCATATTCAATGGATCAACAGACCACCTGCAATACCATGTACACACAGATTAGGGCATACTTTTCCATTTTTCTCTTATCTCTTCCATTAATAGATTTTTTTTGCCAGCCATCTTTTGTCTATTAAAATTGATCATCCATAGAGCTACTGTAATGGCCGGTGAGGAGCACATATAACTCTCTGGCACCTTATTTCAAAGTGAAAATCGACTATTTGTACCTGCTGATGGACAATTTCAAGGGATATCTTAAACTCAATCCTTAGAATGCCCAGAGAATATATACATTTAAGCACCGGTTTACACAATATAATATTTAGCCTAAAATAAAATAATGTAGCCTGCTGAGCCGAATACATCTCCATTTTCAAACAACTTTTGCTCGAAAAACAAATAAGAGTGCTTCAGTGCTTTTCCAATTTCTTCCTTTTCAAAATCGGAGCATTCCTCCACAAGAAAGCTGCGCAGATCCATATTATTAGCTTTATAGATTTGGCCACGAGTGTTGCAGTGATTCTCTGAACGCCCAGATTGATCGGGGGATATTGACTACTCCTCCACTTCCTCACTCAACCTGTTCACCGTCAGCATTGCTAATACACCAAACCGGGGGTGTAACTCTTTTCCTGTGGCTCATCAATTCAACGACCTCTTTATAAAAGGGTAAATTAAACCACGTCCCACAGCCATTTTACCTCACCGACAGCAGGTTAATGGCTCATCAAGAGTCTGTTCTCTCTCCTGAAACTGATCTTCTCCTTCTTCGCGCCTGCCCATCCTTATACGGCTCTATTGATGACTTTGCGCAGTGTTCGTGTATGTGTCAGCACACATCCACCAGCGTGTGTGCTGATCCCAGAATGTTGTACTTATACGTGTGTGTGTGTGTGTGTGTGTGTGTGTGTGTGTGTGTGTGTGTGTGTGTGTGTGTGTGTGTGTGTGTGTGTGTGTGTGTGTGTTTGTTTGTTTGTGTGGGTTTCACTTTTTCTTTCCGTCTTTCTCTGGCTTCAACCATACACCCAAAGCACAAGTGTTAGATTGCCAGCTGGCACCATGATACTCTCACATTTTAAACTGAATTTTTATGTAAGCGCACTCACACACTCACACACACACACACACACACGCACACACACACACACACACACACACACCTATGAGATTGTATAGAAACACAGCAGAGTCAGTTTCGTGGCTTCATCATCAATGAAGTGTCCTGTGGTGGCTGTGGGAGGTGTGGGATTATCAGAGCTCTGTGCAGCAGTAATGAAGAACTTCTCCCAGAAGACACAGACTGGCCATATAGGCTCCTGATGAGACCAGAGGATATGGATCAGGCATGCAGGTGAAACGGGGGGAAAAAAAGAAGAACAATAGAGATTACTGCATCCTGCAAGCCACAGCTAAGACTCTGTGCTGTTGTTTTGATCACTGCACATGGTTTAAGATGGCTGTCAATTTGTGAGTTACAAGAGAGCTCAGGGCAAATTCTCAACAGAACTCCAAAATACATTTTTGTAAAGCCAAGATTGTTTTAATCCTCTTCTAATTGTATAAATTCTACCAAGGAAAACGAGAACCGGTAACAAATTTACCTATGAACATACCATCTGTGGCCATGGGTCAGGTCTAGATCCTGCTATGTTACTTGTGTTGCGTGGTAGATTTCAGTCAGGGATTTTATATCAATAGATTTACGTACATACATTCTAAAGTAGACCGACATGTTCTCAGTACTGTTGAGTGACTCATTCCTTTATGAGCTCTATTTCATCGTTTGGGTATTTTTAGATGAATCGCTGTTTTTTCTAATTTACTTTTTAATCAATTTCTTTCTTTCATGTGAATAGAACAATGCTAAATTGCAACTTTACTCAAGTTGTTCAATCAATTGTGTCTTCACAAGTATCGGTGTCAGAATTTTAGAAATAAGAAATATTTAAGTGTCAAAATCAGCATGTAAATAAATTGAGATTAAAAAATCAAAGCATCATTCTTTAAACAGTACAACACATGTTAATCCCAAAAGCAAAATTGTTCGTATTGCTACTCTAAAGCAGTCGTGGAGTTACTGGTTGCTTCCATAAGTGCTTGTCATATTCCTCTGATTTTAAAAGCCATGCACTATTGCCAGACTTACTCAGCGGTTGAAAACAGATATTCCCTTCAAGACACCCAACTTATAATGTGAAGGTATTGATTAACTATCATCCAGGAGCACTGGAACGAGCAACGTTGTCAAATCCTTTTTTTAGAAATAGCAATATAAGGGACTGGGAACATTGAGTCCCCGTAGTCAAATCTTTTCTTTTTACAAGTACAAGCTACTGTTAGTGGTTTGCTGTTTCATTGATTTTGCCTGAAAAAGCAACCAAAAACACATCAATGGCAGCCATCCATTTTTTTTGTTTTGTTCTTAAGCTATCATTTGTCGGTCCCCTTTATCTTTCACTTTACACAATTTATTATTCCTCTGTGGCTCCGTGCTAGTATACGAAACTAGAACAATCCTCCTCTGTAATGCGACTGCGGAGAGAAGAAAAAACAAGCCGCTCAGCTCTTAGCGAGCTGTATTGCATATGCGGAAGTGAAACAAATCTCAAAGGACCTGCTCCACAGCCCCGTCTCCCCTTCCCTGAGGTGGAAAGCCCTAGTTTGAGTGTTCACTTACATCATCAAAGGGCCCCTCTGTCTCATGTAATATTAACATGTGCTAAATCAGTGGCAAACAGCAGCAGCAATGTTTACACAGCATTAGCACAGGCTTGCAAAGCCACATAGAGAGGGGATGTCTTTGCGTTCAAAGATTACGAGGCTCTGAAACCCATGGGAGCCATGGGAATATTATAATGTATAGGGTTCACTGTTTCATAAGAGGACTAATTAAAACATTGTTTTAAATGTTTTTCCTTGAATTCCATAAATGATTTTAAATTGTTAGTCGACTTTTCATAGGAAGAATTTGTTCCTAGTGTTTTGCGCTCTTTTAATATCTAAATAATTGCCTTAACTTTTATCATGTGCCATGAATGTTATCTATGAAAACAATATACCCTGTATAAAACGTATCACAAAATAATTGTTTTATGTTAAACTCTGTGCTAAGGCCAGGTTCAAACAGACCGAGAGGAGGGACATTCTTCTGTGGGCTGTTTGACTGTTTGACAAGAGCTTACATCTAATAATCAGAAAGCTTTTTGAGGTGAAGTGGGCTGTCACCGTGAAGTCAAATCTGCTGGAAATTAAGTCCATTAATCACACAGTGCTTCATTTAGTCCCCTTTCTATATGCAGCTCTTAAGTGGGTCTGTGTGGGGGAGTGAGAGGGAACGGGGGCTTTGGTTTGGAAAGAGAGGTTGGAAGAGAAGGAGAGAAAAAATGTTTGGTGGGGCAGAAGGAGGGCCATCAATTCTCATTATGGAAAATAGATCATCTCTCCTAATTAGAGCCACGGCTTTTCTACCACAGAACAAATGCCAAATAACGCAAACTGGTGATGGCAGGCACCACCCAGCGCTGATTAATTAGGCGAGTGAATAAAAACCTATGTAACATTACAGGGACTCGTGTTTGTTTGCCCCAGATAGCACACATTGAAGGTAAAGCACAATGTTACATGTCACGCTAATATATGTAGAAATTATATATATATATATAAATATATATATATATATATCAGTTTCCACCTAACACCCTCGTATGAAACACGAGAGCCCTCCTTTTTTACTAGATTTGTCTCTCTAAATGTCGTATTATTGTGAAAGGAGAGATAACTGCACCTTGCTTAATTCAATAACACAGTGAAGTTGAGAAAACAAGGGAAGAAGAAGAGGAGCTTTTGCAAAGATAAATTGTATTAAAACATATCAAACTATTATAAATATACGAGTATTGGAAATCTCAAGTGAAATCAGTGGTGTTGCATGTAAAGACGACACATTGTGTCCCAGAGTTTGGATTGAGAAGCCCTGTCCTAATCTCCTTCCTAAGAGCAAAAGCAATTTGAAGACATCAAGTAACACACATTGGCATTTGTTCAATAATCATGAGACAATAGAGTAGATGAGCAGAGAGGAGGTCTGTTCCTTGTCAAATGTAGAGTGACAGGTTTGGAGAGAAAGGGAATTTTGGCACCAAGAGAGAAGCATTGCTTGAGCGAGAGGCACTATAGATAATTGGGATCTTCCTTTTTAGATGATTAAGTTGGTGTTACAAATTACAAAAAAAGAAGCATGCAGGGAGGGGGTCATTAAGGTAAAACAAAGAGAAAAAGTTTCCTCATCTGTTAGATGAAATATTCAAAGTACAAGAAGTTCAAATAGCAGCTAGCTAGCCCTGCAGCTACTCAGATGCTGAGACAACCTGTGTTGTGTAGCACAGAAATGCTGTTGAATCTATAAAGTCTACAGACTTCTTCTCACCTTTCACATTTGTCCCAGTTTTTCACATCCCACCTGCAATTTGTCCTGAGCCACTATGCCTTTCTGTTGTTCGTAGACGACCATTCATATAAACTCTTTTTTTGGGGGCCATGTTGGGTCAGATCCTATTTTTTGCCAGTGGAATTCATGGCCACAGCTCTTTGCGTATCCACATGTCCGCCACTGCCACCGCTTTTCCCCCTTTCAAAATAAATAAATAAAGCAGGGACATAAATCCAGCCAAGCACAAACAGGACACATACCTAATTTAATTTCCTTTCTTCTCTGACCCAATGTAGTCTTATCTCTCTCCTCAGCAGTTTTTGTGCTTTGTCTATTTATTCTCTCTCTATCTCTCTCTCTCTTTCTCTCTCTCTCTCTCTCTCTCTCTCTCTCTCTCTCTCTCTCTCTCAATTTCCCAGTTTCTTTCAAGACCTCAAGGCAGATAAGTTGTGGTTTGTTTTGGCGAAGGTCACAGGTGAAGAGAACATGTTGGATATAAGGTGCAACTCAGAAAGAAAAAAAACACAGCAGTGCAGCCCTAAACAGACTCGTCGTAATGCAAGCGGAACATTGCCTCGTGCATATTCATGAGACGGGGCGGGCAGAGCTCATCACACTATCTTTGATCCGATTCATAGAGTATGCAAATGCTGCTGTGTGCGCACAGAAGCACACCAGGCATTTCCTCACCTCTCCTAGCTAGCTGCTGCTCACATCATCAATAAGGCACCACCCATACTTAGCCACACTAGCTTGCGCTTCCCTTGAATGCATGCAGTAAATGCCATTTACTGGACTAATCTAATGTTGTTACTTGAACTGCAAACATTTGTATTTATTTTTTCAGTGCACAAGTGCTCTTGATGCATCTTGGTGCATTGATGTGATATATTGTGTGTTGCGAGTGTAATGTGTGTTATTTGGGTTCATTTGATCCATATGCAGTCATTGGACTGATCTTATTGCATTACAGGCAGCCACAGGGGGGGTCGTTTTCACATGTTGGAGCTAAAACGCAATTTTATTTGGAGATTAGGGGTAACTTGACATAGCAATCGGACATGTTAGTGCATACATCTGGGTGTCATGCAGCTGTTTCACACAGATGCGATGTTGGCTGTGGCTTGATGTGCAAGCTGCTAAGTCATAAGATTTAAATTATGTTACACACACACACACACACACACAACTGGACGACTGCTTGCACACAAACAAGTGAAATCATGCAGCAATAATCACGGTTTCACTTGTATGCACATGTTTTCACTAAAATAAACTGTACACTGTTTGAATCTGACAGTTGACTGGATAGTAAGGTCGTAGAAATACAATAGTTTCCCATTCATAAGGCCAAGGTGAACATGTATTTTGTTTAAGCTGAAGTCTGCGAGTGGGACTAGCACCAGGGCCACAGCCCGAGGAGACTGTGACGTCCCATACAGATGTACTACATTCGGACAAACTGTTCTGCCAGTCAAAGGAACTAAATATTGGAATACTCTCCCACTCACAATAAGAGACTCACAAAATTATTCAACCTTCAAAACACACCTCAAACAGTGCATAAAAGAAAACCAAGTCCATGACCACCTTTTTGCTAAAATCTGGCATTTTTACAGCTGTAAATGTTAGAGTTGTTCATGAATATGCACTGTCCCTAACAAATAAATAAAAATAACAGGAAATGCTTTCCGCCTATATTGCTGTAAAGCCACCTTGTTGGCAGACAGTGGTAGGTAAATGACAGCATTCCCCTCCCTAATGTCATAGCAGAGAGATGCATAATGCAGGTTCAGGGTTAGGCTAGGTTGTATTGTAGTTGTTGACGTTATTTTTTCTAACAATTTAACTACTTCCAGTGTTTCCCCCAGGAAATGTCTTAGTCAAGGTGGTCACTGTCAAGCTGCACAGGAGGCGCGGCGCAGAGCGCCGCGGCGAAAATTTTGGGGGTATTTTGCTCAAAGATGCCAATGCGCCCTAAAGAAATGGTTCTGTTTATTTGAATGACACTGACCTTACAGTTGTGCAATTTTGTTTGCTATGTGCACATTTTGTGCAAACATGCAGACGGTACAAAATACAATTAAAGAAAAGTTCTACTGTTTTGGTGCAATACCATGCAGACACACTAAATACAAATAATGGACCATACACTTAACATGTGTATCAAAGTGCTTTTTAAAGTTCCTTTTTGGATGGGGGGCTGTTGTGAGATTATTGTGGACAATAGGCATACTGTGATGCGATTAATTCATATATGGTTATTATTAGCCTACTTGCTTGATTTCTTTTTAAATACAGAGGTTATTGGTTGTTTTGGAACATGTATTTCCAAATTTAAAACATAAAAATAAAGCAGCATTTAAAATTCAGAAAAATAAATCTTGTATGGCTACACAAGCATGCTGTTTGAAAAATAATTCAATTATTGAAATAATACAAAGTGTTTTCCCCTTAAAATGACTAAAGGCATTTCAAAGACAGTTACAGTGTGCACTTCTGTAAACTTACTGAAAGGTGCCTGGGCCATCACTCTCATGCATGTATCAGACTTTTCTCTGCGCTGTATGAGCCGATAAGTTGTGTTGCCACGGTGATGTGGAGTTTTAAACTAGTCTAGCTTTGCAGAGCACTTCTTTCTGTTCAGCTAAATATCCCCATAGAACCGCACTGCGTTTATTATCGCCACAGGTTAAATGTCGGTTTGCTGCTGCTCGTTTCCCGCGTACATGCCGTAGTCGCGCGCAGCGCGGGACGGTCGCGCGCGCAGAGCCCCCGACACAGAGCAGCTGATAGTCTGAGCAGAGAGAAACGCTTGGAGACATATGTGCACATTTATTTACCGCAAATCACGGCCTTTCGCGCATTTCTGACCATGAAAAATCACACATCGCGCTTGCTAGTACATTAATTGTGCAGCACTAAAAATAAAAAAATAAAGATTTAATTTTTTTTTTTTTTTTGGTCGGTCAGTAGTCAAGGTGGGGGGCCGGTTTTGCTAAGGCGGCCGCCTTAACTATAAAGCGCTGGGGGAAACACTGACTTCATTTTCTGTGACACAATATCTAGAAGAACACAATGGGTCAATGTGTTCTAAAATGTACATGCACAAAATACGTTTCCGTCAAATTCTGCAATTTCTGACATGAACAATCCCCAAAAAATAATCACTTTACTTCCATCAACAGGCAAATTATATAGCGAGAGAAAAAAATTTCTGTCTTTTAAAATGGCAAATCATGTGTCATTTTGCACGTTGTTCCGTCAATAATGAAATACCGGATCATCTCCTGCTTTCTCTGTCACCATGGCAACAAACGTCCCTCTGGGTAGTAAAGCAGAATAACACTCTATCAAGACTGAGTCATAGAGGTGAGAACGTTTTGCCACAAATATATATAATAATGCTGAAATAAGAAGGGAGGAGTTCAGAGTGATAGTGATCCACGGGGTGCCTCATACCCTTGACCAGGGTCCAGAGATTATTTGTGACAAACTTTATTTAGAAAAAAAAATCTAATAAAATGTTTGGCCTAGGCATCATAGTAGACATCTACCCTATAATAACTGGACAATTTTTAGGTGAGTATCAAAGGACAGACAAATCAGGGTGAGAATCATTTGTATTGCCAATAAGTTTTTACATAACCTCAATTTGTCTTGGTATTTGGAGCATAATAATAAACACATAGTAGAGGGGAAAAAACTTAAAAGCAAGTAATGCAAAAATCAATAGCAATGAATAGAAAACAAACAATACAATAAGAAATACTATAAATACTATTTAAATATGTTGGGTGTTATATTAGGGGCTGTATGGTCTGTGCAGGAATATGAATATGAGTGCATCTACTCACAACACATGTTAAAAGTCATTTGTATTCTTTTTTAGTATTTCCCTTACCTGTGATCCTGTATGTTTTATGTCTTTGTATTTGTGCGGCATGTTCTGCTTTTCTAAGTAGGGACAAGATATTGCAATTACACCGTAAGCATCCCAAAAGCCTAGGACACCTTTTATTTGACATTGTGACAAGCTGCATAGGTAGTTGACCTCCTCATGCACATTCAATTGTATCGATACTGTTCATAAAAAAAAGTTTTGATCTGATGTCAGATATTCAGACTTTCTTCTTTTTTTCTAATTCTGGCAGGACGTTCTACTGTCATTGTCATGACATGATAATCATAATGTGATACCTGTGAAGGTTTTTGTAAGAGTTAATTAGGGCAATACTAATTGCAGTGACCTTAAGGGTGAGATAACTACTTCTTGTCATCAATAAGTTAACAACGTCACACTCAACTGTATATGTAGGCAAGAATATATGACAGTTAGCTCGACTCTGAGTTTAATCCATTTAATTAAGAAGACCTCACTGCTGTTGTTGTGTAAAAAGCCAATCTCTCTTCCTCACGAACCCTGTGTTATTCTGGGCCAACAGCTCTGTTATGTGACAGCCAACTTCTGGTCTCTATTTCCCTGGAGATTAGGCTGAAGAAGACGTATCCCCTATGAGACGCTAGGCTAACATACACAGGGCCTGTGCTCGGACATCAGTGAGCAACACATTCACCACTGAGCCCGTTCCATTCCCAAAAGTGTCAGATGGAAGGGGAATGTTTCTACTAACACCTCCAAAGGGCTGGGCTAAAAGCATATTATAGTCAACTGAAACCTGATATAAACTTGAGGCAGCCATAGCGGTGCTGAAAGTCCCCTTTGTATAACAGTAAATGATTACTGTCAAAACTGGTGTTAAGACATGTTGGTGGCAGACAGTCGTAGGTGGATGAAAGCATTCACCTCCCTTAATGTCAGAGCAGAGAGACGCAGATGCACAGTTACTCTACTGTTAGTTTTATTGTAGTTATTATTATTATTGTTTACTAAAAAGTTAACAGTTGTTCTACTTCATTGACTATGACACATTTCTAGAGGGTCACAACTATGAATGTCAATGCATTTTTTCCCCAACAAATATGTCTCTGTCAATGTCTGCAATCCCTGACATGAACAATCCAAAAAAAGATAAGAATCACTGATTATGTAGTAACAAAGCAAATCAAAGTCAACTGAAACCTGAGTTCAACTTTAAGCAAAGTCTTGAATAGTTAGGGATTTATTGTTCTGTGTAAACTGCACCTATTGACTGTTACTGTAATGTTGCAAAATGAGATTTCAGTTTGTGCATTCAGTCTGTCAGAATAATTGTAATGATCTGATTTGTATTCTAATTAGTCATCAGAATCAGGGGGCGCTGGTGGTGTAGTGGTTAGAGCGTACCCCTAGAGGCTCAGTCCTCATCACAGCATACCCGGTTTCGAGTCCGGCCCGTGGTTGGTTCTCATGTCCTCCCCTCTTCATTCCTCCCCACCCGGTTTCAACTCTGTCACTCCAAATCTGTCAAATAAAGCGAAAAGCATCAAAAATATTTTTTTTTAAATTAAAAACTATCAGAAATACAAACTTGATCACCAGGGGTATTTGGTTTGTAACAGTGGCTCCAATTTTAGAATTAAATATAATAATAATAATATAATAGTCAAGTATAAAAAAGTATTAAAAATGCTAATAAATGTTTTATAATAATAATAATAATAATAATAATAATAATAATAATAATAATAAATATAATAATAATAATAATAATAATAATAATAATAATAATAATAATAATAATAATAATAATAATAATAATAATAATATGTGCCTAATACTACAAATATTAATACAATAAAAATATAAAGAAATAAACAAAAGTATGTATGTAAATATCTACATTATGTACAATATTTAGAAAAAAATAACCACTAGAAAATATTAAATATTTGCATATATAAAATAATAAAGTTTGATGCCAGGCAGGAGGGACTCCCTGTGGTTGACCAGTTCATCATGGAGTGGGTGAAAGACATTGGACAGGTTGGTGTAAAGTGAACCGCATCCTTCACCTGTCCTGCATGGCATTTTTCATCTGATTTGATGAACGTTACTTCTTTCTCACATGCTCTTGCATTGTTTTTAATAATAATAACTGATACGACTGCTGGGAAAGGACTCCCTTTTTTCACAATTTTGAAATTTTTGTAAATACAGTTCATCAAACCCTTTATCAGTGCTGTTATGTGACATCCTTCGGTAACCATGGACACCACTGCAATATTATCTGGCCATTGTTAGCTCTGTCTCTTTATTTTCTTTCTCCTCCTCCTTTGCTGTCATGCCCCTGTTGCATTCATGCATAGATGGCATGCTAAGTGAAAGAGGAGCCAATGGGGATGAGCAATGCCTGCTAAGCTGGTTTTAGTCACAGGGCATTGTCATTAGATTAATGGAGCAGAAGGAGCCATCCGCTCTCTCCCCAGAAGGGAGCTTTACTTTTTGGTGGGATGGGGAGAGGAGAAGATGAGGGGGAGGATGTGACTCAAATAGAGGATGATTTGGTACTTTGCACCGCACCAACCCCCTCCCCCCCTCTACTCACGCATCATGCTGATCTCACATATTAACCAATGTGATGCTCTTGGTGTGGACTCTTGGAACCGTCAAGACTCTCAAATTGTTACAGTGGGCCTAGTCTGGCTTGACCACAACCGCCAGCGTCTATTAAGCGCTGGCGTCGGCAAACAACGCTATGCCTCCATTGGCTGCTTCCCGGGGTTAGCCCCGCCGTAGATGATTGTGATTGGTTTAAAGAAATAAAAACAGGCCAGCCCAGTTTCCCCCCCGAATAGACGGCTCTAAACGGAGTGCTTCCAGACCATACTACTTGCTGTAGTTTGGTCTGGCTTTGCGAGACTACAGTGGGCCTATCAAAAAACAAATTTTTAAAAATATTAGTTTTAACTACAGTTAAAACAATATATAATTGAACCCAACAAAAGTACTGTGTTGCACTGACAGTTTAAAAAAAAATCATATTGCGGTACCCAGTAAGATATAACTTTTATACCTGTATTACTATGCCTATTACAACTAATGTACTGCGCTACTATACTACAACATACTCAAATCACCTTAACTAACTATGTTTGGGTTGTGGTAATTGCATGGGTAGGTACTAATTGCGTGTGACTTGTTCTAATGTTATTGATGTACACATCACTAAGTTAAAAACAGGCCATTACATTTGTATATAAAAAAGATGTAACACATTTGCAATTGCAATATTCCCTGCTGTAAACAACATGATTTCTTTTCAGTACAGTGATTAACTGTTCATTAAGCTGTAAGTTTTTTTTGTCATTACTGTGTTGTCAAATTAAGTGCTACCCAAATGCTCTGAAAGCGCAATTTAACAGCTTTGCCCAACAGCATACATGCATGTAAACAATCTTCATTCAGTTTAAAATTCAGTTATTGCTCCAGTGAATTAACTATGGCAAGAGGGGCAGCAATAAAGTGGATACATGAAGGGACTGAAGTTGCACAACAGTGTTAGCTGAACAGAAGAGACAGCGTTTACCATGACAAATAATCCAGAAACACTTTGCTTTACCGTTTGCAGCCAATTACCCCAAACCTTTGTTTCATCCAAGTGGCAGAGGTTCTCGACTGACGATTTACTCCCCGCTCTGATGACTAATTCAGCGCAAGTAACACATCTAAGTTTGAAAATGGAAGTTACTCTTAGATGTAATTCTCCAATGACAAAAAATAAAATAGTCAACTACTCACCACACGCTTGGCAAACGATGTATGTTTTCCCAATCGAATTCACAGAACTAGTGATATGATATGATTATCTGCCTGGCTGCTTGGCACCTCCAGGTGATTAAAATACCAGTCTACCATAGTACTTATAAATGTTTCAGTGCCAGCAATTTAAATGTTAAATGTGGTCAACAGTGTATCAGTAATTTGCTGTGGGGATAAGGGTGTGGTGTAAGGTTCAACCGTTGTCAGTCAGTGTTGGTTTAAACTCAGTGCATGAATGGAGTGTTATCGTTGCCGTGTTAACTTATTCAGTCTCTCTTCATAATAGATACTCATAAGGTCACTATATAAGTTACATTACATTCATTTGGAAGACCCTTTTGTCCAAAGCAACTCACAGCAAGTGTCCTCTTGAATAAATAACTAAAAACATGTGTTGAGCTCATCATCTTTATGTGTCGTAACTGACAAGTGTAACCTCAAATCCTTGAATGGTAATACAATGGTGGACCGTTTATAGTAGTAAGTTGTTAGATAGTTATTCCCTGATTCAATTTCAACAACAAATGACTATCAATAAAAATAGGTAACACTTAACAATAAGGGTAAATTAATAAAAGGGTAACTGCACCCCCTGTCTCAGCGTGGTGCACAATTTTGAAAAATGCGCTCAGATCATGGATTCTGAATTATGTTTGAGAACCATTGTTTTTAAAACATTCCGATATCAGCCGGCCGACATTCGGGAGGGATGGGGCCGCGTGGCGTCTGTGAAGGAGGCGGGCTAGCTGCTAGCTGTCACTGAGGAAGATCTGAATGACATGACTTCCTTGAAAAATGGAGTGATACAAAGTCTAAAGGTACTGTCACTACAGGATTTGAGCTCATATGCCACACAGATGGGTCGTTTGAGGTGGAGGACTTTTCTTAGTCTAAATTGTTGGCTGGCAATTCGGATGTAGTCTAGAGATGATGTGTCTCTATCGTAGTGTTATGAGACAGAGTAGCGCAAGTGAGTCCGCGGCAGTGTGTGTGATCGAGCGGTAGCGTGTGTCAATCAAGTGAAGCAATGCTTGTGTGTGTGCGTGTGTTTGTGTGTGCAAGCGAGATAATGCCAACACTGCATGTAGAAGTGAAGGGTGTTAACCCCAGAAATAACATCCAGAATAGCAGGAGCAGTAGTAGCCCATGGACCTAAATAGAAAGCAGTAGCCTAGTGTATTAGAAAAAGAGCGTGGACGGCTTTGCGGCGAGGTTGTGACGTAGATTAGGGCAAAAAGTACGAATTTACGCAATTTTTCGAAACAGAAGGTCAAAGTTGTTTTTCAAATCTTCGTAAAGCTCTAAAATAATTTGCATAAAATGCTGATATTTAACATATTGCAATTTGTTTCAATATTAACACCAGCATTTATGTGTTCCTTAACAACATAGTAATTTAATCCAGCTTCTATCGCAAAAAAACTAGTGCAAGTGTGCAGTTACACTTTAACTGTTAGTCAATGCTTAAGTAAGGCCTAATAAGCATTTACTAAGCATTAATTAACTGTTAATTCATGTCTAGTAAATGCTAAATAAACATAAACTAAGCATTAACTCTTATGCTTAGTTAGAGAAATGAACATTTCAGACTTAACAGTGGCAGATATAGGTCCCCTCTCAGACCATTCCTGTTTATTTTTTGAGAGTAAAATGTCTGTGCACACAATTGATCAATCAAAAGTAATCAAAAAACGGTATATTACAGAAAATACCAGTGAAACATTCATTCAAGCATTTTCTTCAATACCACCCCTCCCTTGTAACTCAGTTAAGGAGCTCTTAGACAACTTTAACGGCAAACTTATAAGTTTCTATAGATGCTATTGCGCCCACTAAGATGAAGGCTGTCTCTGGTAAGAAAAGATCTCCTTGGAGAAATGCCCCGCAGGTCAGAATAGAAAGAAGAGAGTGCCGTAAAGCAGAACGCAGGTGGCGAAAAACAAATCTCCAGGTTCATTATGACATCTTCAAAGAGAAACTGTGCACGTTTAACTCAGAACTGAGAAATGCAAGGCAGTCTTTCTTTTCTGACATAATCACCAAAAACAACAACAATGCACGTGCCCTGTTTGCTACTGTCGACAGATTAACAAACCCTCCTGTGTCAGTAGCGTCTGAACATCTCTCCACGAGAGCCTGCAATGAATTTGCCTCCTTCTTTACTGAGAAAATTCACAAAATTAGACAAGCTGTCACTGCATCAATACCAAGTTCAACATATGTGTTCCCTCTTAAAATCAATTCAAATACAATGACAGAATTTTATCTTATAAACCACAAAAACCTGGAGGACATTATACAACACCTGAACTCCTCATCCTGCTGCCTTGACATTCTGCCTACAGGCTTCTTTAAAACTGTTTTTAGCTGTATGGCCTCAGATGTTCTACAAATTGTCAACATGTCCCTTCAGACAGGTGTATTCCCACAGGCCCTGAAAACAGCAGTCATCAAGCCACTCCTAAAAAAGAACAATCTAGATACATCACTCATGAAAAATTATAGGCCCATATCTAACCTACCATTTTTAAGTAAAATCATTGAAAAAGCTGTTTATCAACAGCTAAATAACTACTTAGCAAAGAACAACTGCTTTGATGTTTTCCAGTCAGGATTTCGACAACACCACAGCACTGAGACTGCTCTGGTTAAGGTCCTCAATGACATCCATTTAAACACAGACAGTGGCAAAAGTTCTGTCTTAGTTTTACTGGATCTCAGTGCCGCTTTTGACACAGTTGACCACAGCATATTATTAGATCGACTAGCAAATTGGGTTGGACTTTCTGGAACTGTACTAAGCTGGTTTGAATCCTACTTAAAGGATAGAGACTACTATGTGTCAATAGGCAATTTCACATCTGAGCGGACAAATATTGAATGCGGAGTCCCCCAAGGTTCCATTCTTGGGCCTCTTCTGTTTAACATCTACATGCTCCCACTAGCTCAGATTATGAATAAGAACAAATTATGCTACCATAATTATGCAGACGACACACAAATTTACATAACCATATCACCAGGAGACTACAGTCCGATACAGGCACTGAGTAAGTGCATTGAACAAATCAATGATTGGATGTGCCAAAATTTCCTTCAATTAAACAACGACAAAACTGAAGTAATTGTCTTTGGTGCCAAAGATGAACAATTAAAAGTCAGCGCACAGCTTACATCCGTTATGTTAGAAACCACACCCCAAGCCAGAAATCTTGGTGTAATCGTAGACTCTGACTTGAATTTCAAGAAACACATTAAATCAATTAATAAATCAGCCTACAACCACCTAAAGAACATATCAAGAATTAAAGGGCTTATGTCTCAGCAAGATTTAGAAAAACTTATCCATGCATTTATCTTTAGTAGACTTGACTACTGTAACAGTGTCCTTGCTGGCCTTCCAAAAAAATCTATCAGACAGCTTCAGCTAATTCAGAACGCTGCTGCTCGAGTCCTCACTAGGACCAAAAAAGTGGATCACATTACCCCAGCTCTGAGGTCTTTACACTGGCTTCCTGTCACTCAAAGAATTGATTTCAAAATACTGATGTTGGTTTATAAAGCACTAAATGGTTTAGGGCCAAAATACATTACTGATATGCTGATACGTTATGAACCGTCCAGAGCCCTTAGGTCGTCTGGGACAGGTCTACTTACAGTCCCTAGAGTTAGGACTAAACAAGGAGAAGCAGCTTTTAGTTATTATGCACCAAAAATCTGGAACAAACTCCCAGAAAACTTGAGGTCTGCTACAACTCTCAGTTCTTTTAAATCGAGTCTGAAGACTTTTTTGTTTCCATTTTAACCTGCAATTTTTATTTTATTTGCTTCTGTTATTAGCTTTTAAATGTTTTATAATGTGTCTCCATTTTAACCTGCAATTTTTATTTTATTTGCTTCTTTTATTCGCGTTTAAATGTTTTATAATGTGTTTTATGTATTATAATCTTGCCCCTGTAAAGCACTTTGAGTGGCCTTGTGTCTGAATTGTGCTATACAAATAAACTTGCCTTGCCTTGCCTAGTTTATGTTTAACTAAGCATTAGTTAACAAAGCATTAACTAACCGTTACTAACTAAGCTTTAACACTTACTTAATGCTTAATAGGCATTAACCATGCCCAAACTAACTATTTTATAAAGAGCATTAACTTAGCATTAACTAACAGTTAATTAATGTACCCTTATTGTAAAATGTTATATATAAATAAAAATCTCTCTTTTTTTAAATACATTTTCATGGAATAGTTTCTCTTAGTCAGAAACTTAAAAAAACAAAAAAACACTGTTAGGCTCATCTAGAGAGACAGAATAGTGTACAGGGCATCGTATACTTATTTATGAGGGGCTGTGTTGTTGAAATGGAAACAAGTTAGCTGTCCCACTGAGATTACCAGCAACCAAGCCTTATTCAACAAGAGAGCTATTGTTGTGTTCCTGTTTTGTCACAAAGGAAATAATAAAATGCATGCTGATAAAAATTAATGATCAATTGTTCTTCCATTCATCCATCCATCCATATGTCTTGTCTTCAGTTGGACTTTGAAGTTGTAGCTTGAATGGCTTTTGCCACTGATATGAGAATGACCTTTAAACATACACAGTGTTGTAGTCACCTCTGTATAGCGTCAGTACATTATACTGCCTCAGTAGTGTTTAGAAGATTGAACCATGTCAGGATGGCTCATTTGAGTTTGATCTGACCCAGACAGTGGAGCAGTCAGCTCATGTATTAGCAGTTGTTCAGATAAGACAGAGGTACACACATGTCACATTCGTATATTACGTGTGTATTGGTTGATAACAGGTCTTTGAAGAACCATTTGATAATATAATACATATGATTAGATTCCAGGAAGTGTCAGTCTAGGTACATCGGTGAAGCCAAAAACAGAAAAGCTTGATTCTAAGACGAACATCCAATTACACATTGCAGAAACAGCACCCCTAGGATGGCAGCTGTGAATATGCCCTGGTGCTGACTCCCCTAACCTGCCTTCTGTTACACTATGGAAATAATCTTAACAGCTACAGGCTGGACCCCAGCTGGTCATGAGGCAACATTAAGACGATCCGTTTCCTAAAATTGGTTGAGCATGTTTAATGGGTTCTTTATGCGAAAGAGCATTTTAAGGTGGAAAGTGAAGAGAGCATTATTTACTGTGGATGTGCCCATACACTACTCCCCAAGGAGCAATAGGTGTAGCAGTGTTCAATTCCCACAGCTTAATTACACCAATCCTAAATTAATTGGACTCACAATGTATATGTGTTCTATGTACAGAAGAACTTACCTAAGATAAGCACCTATAAAACCATTGGGTCCTGGGTTCACCACAATTGGCAGCCCAAGGCCAGAAGTCATATCTGCTCCGCATAAAGTAATTAGCTTAAGCCTTTTGCATCAAAGGATTGTGCTGATTTCATATTTGATTTTGTCTGGTCACTGGGTCCTTAAGCCCAGTTCAGACCAAAGATTTGCCTTGCAACTGCTTGCAACTCGCAACTCCTTGCGACGAGACGGTTGAGACGTTCTAAAACTGGTTTAGACTTGCTGCCATTCATTTATTATGTTGGTAAATGTCCTTTGCCAAAAAGGTACAACAAGGCATTGCTAATATCATTTGAAAACAGCCTTTTGTAAAACTACTAACACTCCCAGTACAAAATTATTATCTTCATAAAAGCAGTAAAGTGGAAAATAAAATGTTACAAGGCTTCATCCCAGTGTGTCCAAAATGCTGCTCTGTAAAGGGAAAGGAGAGGGAGTATCTTGAAGACCAAATGGTTCAAATTAAAAAGTTTCTTGATCTGCCTTTTATTACATCTTTCTAGTGTCCTCTTTTTCATCACTGTTTTATAATATTATGACTTGTCACTATGCTGAAAACTAGCTACACTGAATACAGTGTATTGCAGCAGTACTCAAATATTAGCAATAGCTCAGATGCACAATGCACTGCAAATGAGGTGTTATTTTTAAGAACCCTATGAGTAATATTCCAATCATAAGATGAAAGACTAATGGCCACCGTGATGGAGACACATTTAATTGGCCTGTTACAGTAATTTTGCTCACATCGAGGGCTGATGATGGCCTTTCACGTCTTCACACTTCCCTTTTCTCACCTGAGAGAAAATGACACAAGCATTAGGCTAATATAAAACACAGGAGGGGGCGCCTTTAGCTCAGTTGGTAAGGCGTCCCCCTCCCGGGCCGGGCCCAGCAGCAGACCCGGGTTCAATTCCCACCCGCGGTCGTTCTCTGCATGTCACTCCCCTCTCTGCCCCATTTCACCTCTGTCTCTCTGCACTATCAAATAAAGCATAAAAATGCCCAAAAAATATCTTAAAAAAAAAAAACACAGGAATCAATGTGACATTTCCGACGCCACATTTAGACTCCCTTAAATAATTATTAACTTGATTGATCAGATCAAGAACTATGATGCATCGTGGCTATATGAAAGATTCACATGTTTCTATCTAATTACTTAAATGTAGAAAACAAGTTTATACAAACAGAGAAAGAGGTGCAAAATTATACATAATTTTTGCATTAAAGCCACTACGAGTAACTTTGTCCGTTGGCGGCCCCTTTGGACAAAAGCGCTAGTATATTTACAACGCCAGCTGTCGTAAAGCTGTTTTCTAGCACGTTCCGGCCGTGCATGTTTCAAATGATTAGGACGCAATAAAGTGCATGTCCGTGTGTTGAAAGTGTGAGGGCACCGGACTCTTTTCGGCTCCGTGAGAGTGGTTGGTGACAATGCATCAACTAATGCCAGTCAGTGCCACACACACCTGATTGCAATGAGTTGATGCAGGTTCACTAACAACTCGCACATAGCTGAAAGATTCCGTGTCCTCACAGAAAGCGAATGAACGCGAGACGGTAGTTTGTATGGATCACGATGAGGTAATGTGTTTATGTTGTTGTAAATAATAACTATTTCAGATGAATAATGGTCATCTGATGATGGTGAAGCAAAGTAAACTTTGTTTTAGTACCGCTCATTCATTTAGGAGTAAACACTGCAGTCTAGTTCGCTCCTGTGAAATTGTGTACACGTTGCTTGGCAACACCCTCTTCCCGCCCGTCTATCACTCTCCCTTTTAGCTTTTCTTCATTGCATTTATTTATTTTTCTTTGATGGTTCAGCCCCGTTATCAGTCATTATGACGACAAATAACTGTCTCAAACAAGGTTCCCACTCCCCTTCCCTCACCTGAAAGGATAGGCTTCTCAAATCGCGTTGCTGCGCTACACTGAAATCCGCGACCAATACAAATATGTGACCATAGAGCCTGCATGAGCAAACCGAAAATCGGACTAGGTGTGCGACAAGACCAAATGCAGTAATAAAAACTATATAAAAACGTATTTCTTTGCACTGATGGTCCCGTTTGCTTTTAAAGTAAATTTATGATTATCAGAGGAAACATGAGGCTGTTTAAAACATATTTAAATGTTATTCGTGGTGGCTTTAATGTATGAGGTGACATTTCCGTCTGCCTTAAATCCTAAGCTGTGATGTGTACGTTTATCCACCATGCTTCACATCTGTTTGTATTGGAACAGGTAATTATTGATTCTGAAATTAGAAATCATCATTGTCAACAACTCCTATCCTCAATGGGTAATTATTATTATTGTATTATATTTTTTTTAGGGGGGGATTTCTTTTCTCTTCGCCCTTCCCCCAATTTAAAGGTTGAGGCATTTATGGCTGACAACCACTGACCTTTCCCACTGCGTGCATGTATAATCTTACAGGGCTAATCATGCTTTTCCTGTGCCTTATAACAGATGTGAGAAGGCAGAGGGATGTGAAGTGGAAAAATGTCAAGGTCTTGCCGTGTTCACATTTTGTCCTAGATTGGACATTAGTCTCTAGATTTGTTGGATCAACCAGGAATCTACTCCTTGAACTTGTGTGATAATTTCCCTAGCTATAAAATACCAAATGGATTTAAAGTAATCCATATTGCCTGAGAAACAGGAATATATCATTTAAGTGTAGTTTTAGATATAGGAGCATTGCATGACCTTTGTTGCAGAAAAGACCTTCCCTTGTAAACTGCTTCAGAATCATTTATGTTCTATACTTACTACACTTAATGGCATCTTGCACTGAAACGTAACACTAACACCTCGAGCAAGAAGCAGTTCTTAAACTGCAGTTACTGTATCTTGCGCCGTGCTGCAGAGTTTAATGTCTTGAAAATGGGCCTGATTTTGGCTCCGTCATTTTTGGTTTCACTGGCCATTGAACTGTAAGTTGGAGAGAGAGAGCAGCAATTGCTGTCTGAGTCCAGGCAATTTGTCATGGGTGCCACACAGTGTAAATTGATGCCAGCGTTTGACAGAAACTATCGAGCACTCAAATCTCGGTCTGCCTTGGTAGTTAAACGTCTGCGGTCTGCTAACAATATACAATGCGAGTTCAGATGGAGCTGGCATTCGCTACTCATTTTGGCTAAAAATAGTGACACATCTGTTACGCACCTGATTTAGACACAAACCGATGTCGTGTCACCAATAAGCATACCAGTCTTTACAGTACGGCGGTTTAAACATTTCTATTCCCCTGGAACGGACTTTAAATAGCTTCTGTTGCAGAGGGACTGTGGACATAGATTAAAAGCAACAACCCAGAGGTCCATTTTCATAATTATGTTTTGGTGCCAAGCCCGACTGCTTGGCTAGCACTCTTAGAAAGGGAGGGCGGGAGGGCGAGAAAGTAAAGAGAAATCAATACTTCAGTTCAAACAGCCCTGGATGCTTTTTGTTTTTTTAGGGGGGATGGAGAGCAATGGAGAGGAACTGTAAAATATTCTGTATCCTGTGGCTACACTACCAGCTTGAGCCAAAATTGTTGTAAGATGAACAAACTACTTACTGCATACCTGGGTGACAGAACTTTCTGAATGTATTTGTAGCTATAACTCCACCTGTGAGATTGATTGCTTGTTAAAAAAAGAAGAGAAATCCGTCCGTCCAGCCTTTGCTTCTCAGCAGAAAGTATGGTGCACAGCAAAGCAGCAAGACACCAAGACCAATAGGAAGTGTGAATCAGTGTGAGTCAACCCCCTCCCCACTCTTCTTTCATCAATGCTCTGTCATTCACAACAATGTGAAGTACAAGGCAATTCAATATCCAGGACTCTAAATTGAAGCTGCAAGACTCATGTAGAGCATGTGCCCAAAAACACTCACACACACACACACACACCAACCCGATCTCACGCCGAGGCGTCACTTCCAGACGCATGGACCGGCGGCTCTATTTCACGCCTTGCCTGACCAGGGCGGCTCTATTACGCGCGCACCTCTGTAGTCAAGATGGCGGCCGCGGTTTTCCGTCAATGTTTTATCTATATTATAACCTCTCCCTGTCCCCTTGCCCTAACCCTAACCACCGAGGGGGCTGCAGCTAGATAGTATTGAAATGCTGGGAGAACATGTCGTGCTCTTCCTGGGAGAACATGTCGGCCCCTGTTGGTGCTATTCCTCCGTTAATTTAGACTATTCCTCCGTTCATTTGGACGGCGGGAGGTGCGCGTGTAATAGAGCCGCCCTGGTCAGGCAAGGCGTGAAATAGAGCCGCCGGTCCATGCGTCTGGAAGTGACGCCTCGGCGTGATACCAGGTTGCACACACACACACACACACACATGCACGCACGCACGCATGCGCGCACACACACACACACACACACACACACACACACACATATACTTGTCTTAAGTCAGTTCTGTCCAGCTAACTTTATGATTTGTTGAGATTGCTTTCAATGACCTTTCAATAAAATTGTATATAATAAATGTTATCCTCTAGGTGCCCATCATTTTGTCTGATTTTTATTTACGCATTCAGATTTAAATGTGAATACATTTTGAAGCCTCTGTGTATGTGGTCACTGAAAGCAGCCACTGGTCCTTGACATTTAGCACTACAAAAGGGATGCAAAAAAACTAAGTAGATACTGCTACAAACACCCGCGCTGTTGTCTCATGTACTGCTCTAGCATCCCCGTGCTAGCAGTACTGGTTCACCTCCCCATGCAGCCTGCGGCAAATTATCATATGTATCGAGAAGCCAGCCATGGTATTAGAAAGAATACCCAATCCTCCGCTGCGCCTCCAGAGAAATGACCACTGTAAATCACACTGTTGTCAAGCCTTCCATGCAAGCTCAGTCATGGTTGTCAAGGAGACCATGATGTGATTGTGGAGAGCTCTTCTGTTTTTCTGTAGGTGTTGATCGCATCTTTAATGAAAATCTTATAGATTCAAAGGACGAAAAAGCAAAAGGAAAGAAAAGAGAACAAACTAAAATGCCAGTTCAGTGTTTTCTTAGTAAAAATTGAAAAAGGTAGGATAAACGTGAAATTCCATTTCATTTAGGGAATTGTTTTATATTCTGTCTTCATAAATAGCTTATACGAATCGGCTATTTGTGATGAAACATTGCATTCTAAACAATAGTTGTCTTACATGTCAGAATGACTGGAAAGCAGCTTCTGTTGAATTTCAAAAGCAGGCAGACAGGTAAAATACAAATAAAACAGTTCTCATTTAATCTCATTTAGACCCACTAGAAATATGTTTTAGAGTTAAATAAGCTGTTTGATAGAAGACTTTGTTTTAGATCAGAGAAAAGTCGGAGAATACAGGTACTGAGAAATCCAGGATAAGTGGAGTCCCTAACATACAGACATATTGTCTGGAAGGCTTTTTAAGTTTACTAGAATGGCATCATCAAAGCCAGTGTGATAAAACATCAGAGACTGACAGAATGCTTTTTAAGGGCATAAGTGTTTTGTTTTTTATTCAGTTTTGAAGCTTAGATTTTAGTTCCAGTTGTGATGTGGAGTTGTTTTCAGGTGTGAAGTGTTTTGTTTCAGATGAATATATAGTTGTATATTAGCATTGTCAAAAACTATCTGAGATAGAATTAATGGGAATTTTTTAACATCTGATTTTCCATTAAAAACTGTAAATAAAACATATTTGGAATACTTGAAGTACACATCTTTAAATGCTGCTTACAGTATTGATCTTGAACAACAATATGAATGCAAGGTCTTACTCTTGCACATCTAAATTAACACAAACAGAACTGAAACTGACTGCAGTGCCTCACTATTGCAAGTAGTGCGTTTAAGAAGCAACCTTAATCATCAAACGCAGTGAGGAGCGGCATCAAACGCATGACAGTTTAATTAACATGGAAGTCATTTTCAGTGAATGAAAGTCAAGGCGTATAATAACTATAATCACTGTACTATGGAGTGGACTGTGATATATCCGTACCCCCATGTACAACCCCCACTACAGATGCTCCTATATTGTCATTGGTCAAAGGGGCTGTGTACATCTGCCGGAGCTGACCTAGAATCAGGCTTTGTTAACGATCCATTGACCGTATGGAATTGGGTCAGCAAACTTCCATGTTATTATCAAGGGGCCTTTGTAGACGTCTTAACCTGATTTCTTCAAACATGGTCAGGCCAGTTACACTTTTGCAACACAGAATGAAAAGACCTTGGCCATACTCACATTTAGAATAATGAAAATGAGACCCTTAAGTAAACATGTTTTTTAATTAAACAATACAATCACCTTGCCTGTACTGTATACACTCCTGCTCATTAGTAGTGCATGAAGGCAAAACAAAATGTCCCAACTCCCCCCTTATTGTAATCCTCTTGATCTAAGGCTGATCTCAGATACACTGTTTTTTGTTCTGTGTGTTTTGTATGCATGGTGCTGATGAACCAGGGGTTTTCAGGGAGACAGAGTGTATGGAGGAGTGGAGGATTGTATCCCCAGTCAGCCACGTATTAGAGGACCTGTCACTTAGTAAACAGTGACTTAAACTCATTTCCATGCTGAGGTTGGGAAGTGTAGAGTGAACTCCTAAGTGCATTAGAGTCACTCGCAATTTAGGTCCACTTTGTCTCACATGCGAGGGTGGCTGTTTGGGTGTGTGGGAAGGGAAGAAAGAAAAGCAGCAGAGGGAACAATTAAAACAGCAATCTGTAATCAAACCGACTCACAAAGACATTTGATTTTCTGTTAGATTGTTTTTTTTTCTTTTCTTTTTTCAAAATAAGAAGTTTAATTAAAATGGCTTTCTTGTGTATTTCACTTCCTTTGGAAACACTAATATCACAACAAAAGAAAATATGTTTTTACATTTTCCCTGCCTTCATCTGAACAAGACCCAGGTGCAGAATAGACATTATCATGGTGAACATGCTCGGATATCTATTCCCTTTGTTTTTGTAATTTCACCCTCTCCCTGTTTAATATGCTGCGAGGTCTGGAATATCTTTTGATGTTGTTGCGAGCCCGGTGGGCATTCTTCCCGAGGCAGTATGACTTCACTCCTTAATAGGAATTGATTTTCAAAGAGGTTTATAGTCAGTCACAGAAGGTCGTCAACTCTAGCTGCCTGATATCCCCCTATAGACTCAACCTTGACATCAAACTAGTTTCCTACTGGCATGCACTTTAACCTGTGTCTATCACTTCCGGTCCAGACCTTGCGGTCCATACGTTGCATGTACAGGCATCACGGGCCACGGCTGTGAGCTCACAGCTAATAACTAAAACAACAGGACATTATCCTGCCATGGCCCGCCTGTGATTGTTTCACAGTCTGCATACTGTATTCCCCTGTTAGGTGTTCTGCTCCACCTAAGTTGACAGCCTGATTTATTTATTGTGTGCGAGAGCATGAAGTTGCTCATGTATGCGCACGCAGGAGACAGGCAGAAAAAAAAGCATTGAGGTTTGAGTGGTTTAGTGCATTTGAAAGAGACAACTCCTGTGCCAATAAAGACCTTGCCGACACCATACCTGCAACAAGTAAACATTCAGTTTTGACACTTAAAACAACAGAAGCAATGTTTGTGTTTCATCACATAGCTTAAAGCACCATCCAATCGCTTCTTCCACTGCCATTGTGCACAGCACCTTGGCTGACACCGGCACTTTTAGTTGTTCTTGAGAGTGAGTAACTGGAAGGGAGATTTGTGTGGTCTTGCTGCTGCAAATGGCTGTAGAAATGGCCTAGTCTAGGGGTAACCAACCGTCCTGGGTTAAAAAGAGGAGTCTTCCTCTGGCACCGCTTTCCTGCTCTTTGGCACAGCTACTTTAGTGTCTACTCCATCCAGAAAGATCAAAAATGTGGGGGTGGTGGGGGATTAGTCAAAAGTTTTTGGCGTTACATCAGGAATACTGCCGAAGTACAACAAAGAGGAGATAAACTGAGTCTCTGCCATGCTAGGCAGACAGCGCTAAATAGCGATAAAGAGAGACTTGTTAAGATGTTATTTAATCTGTTAACATCCTCAGTGCTTCCTGGCCATAGATTTGACGTGCTCAGTAACAACGCCTCATGCCTTAAGAAATGGAAAAAAGAATGACACTATCAGATCTGTTTTCAGTTACTCGGCTCCATTTAGGGGATTTAGATAGCATATACGTGAGAACGCCCATCTCTACAACTGCAGTGGAAACCTTCATCAAATTAGAATTGAAGTGATTATCCAGGGTAGAGCAAAAGGACAAGATCGATAGTTCTTTGTTCGAGGCTAAAATGAAGAATGGGCATTCAGCAGGGATCTCTCTCTATCGCTCCCTCTCTAACACACCTCTTTGAATTGCATATTCTCCTCCAACATCCTCGACCATATCAGCATTAGGCTCGCATGGTGCAGTCTCTAACCTTCTGTCTTGTTTTTTTTCCTCCCTCTCTTTGGAAAAGAAAAAACAACTCAAAGGGGAGGCACTTCCTTAGATAATTGCAATTAGTAGTTTTGGCTGGATGTTGCAGCGTTGGCCCTGGTCCAGCTCTCTGTGTTGGGTAGGAGGGAGTGGGCCTGGTGTGCATGTTTCCAGCCTCCGTAAAGCCTTCTGCCCTTTTGCCTCGCATGGGCCCACTAAAGCTCTATGAGGGCCGCCGGGCGTGAGCAGAACTACAGAAAATAAATAATGTAAGTGGATAAAGATGCAGAGGAGACTTCCATTTCTACTGTTCAGTTGACACTATTTTAAGTAAACTTCATTGTGATTTCAGTTTCAGCCCAAATGACCAAGCCCCGCTAGAGAGAGAAAAAATATCACGGCAAGAACATTCTCAAAACAGGTCATTTCACAATAACATAATCATGTGTGTATTTCAAAATACAAATGGCAAGTGTTCCTTCAGTCAAACACCATAAGAAAAAATGGTAACACTTTATAATAACTATCCGTTGTAACTCGTTAATAGATCATTAGTAAACTCTTAATTAATGATTATTAATGATTTGTTAAGTGTTTGTTAGCAGTTTGTTAAGGATTTATAACAATGGTAGATAGTTAATATCTTAATAATTTAATCAGTTCATCTGGGAGGTAATCCGAGATACCGACGAGGCTGAAATAGGCTATAGACTATACACAGTGCATGGGCAACTGAGGGCAGCCCCATTTTCAAATATTTTTAAATAAACTCAATACACACTGTGCATGCCATGGACTTGAACGTGACGTGATCAGTTAATCTCGGATTACCTCCCAGATGAACTGATTCAATTATTAAGCTATTAACTATCTACCATTGTTATAAATCCTTAACAAACTGCTAACAAACACTTAACAAATCATTAATAATCATTAATTAAGAGTTTACTAATGATCTATTAACGAGTTACAACGGATAGTTATTATAAAGTGTTACCGAAAAAATCAAATCAGAAGCCCTCCATCCGCTGTAAACATTTGAACTAAGGAAATTAAACTGAATCTGAAAAATCGCTTACATTGGCCACCCTTTTCACAACTGTGAGAATTGTGGAGAAACTACACAGCATTCACTCCTAAATCACTTTGCAGAGGAAAACTTGCAAACATATTAAAGCTTCATAATGGTTCTGGGAAAATCACTGAATATTTTAGATTCATTTAAACCAGTAAGCAAATGGAGGGGTCTTAAATTATGCTTGAACTGTCCTTTAAATCTACTGCAAGCAGCCATTCACGTGAATGTGAAACATGGATGCTCAATCACACTCTGTTTGTCTCCCTCTAACACACACACACAAGCATGCATGCACACGTGCGTACACAAACACACATACACACACCCACACACACACACACACACACACACCACACACACACACACACACACACACACACACACACACACACACACACACACACACACACACACACACACACACACACACTGCTTCACATAAAGGACTGCAATCCATCAATATGCTCATTGCTGTCATGAGTATAGAGAGAGAGCTCTAAGCAAGAGTCCCCTAACACAAATTTGATTTTTCCTCAATTTGCCTCAAACAGTGACATGTGAGCATTGGAAGTGCTAATACAGAGTGGCACCCTTTGCTGCCAATAGGCATGTGTCTATTTAGCTCAGTTTGAAAGCCTCGGCTCCTGCTGAAATCTGATTTACTTAAGGATGATATTGGATTATACAGAGTTTGAAGTTATGAAAATGAGCTGTGAAGAACAGTGATACTTTGGTGCTATATCATAACTTCACATGGGAATACAGAAGATAGTGTTTGTGTGTGTGTTAAAATATTTAGTACCTCCAATGTGTTCGAACACATTATTCAAAAATAACCTGTTAACTAAACTGTCTGTATGAGCTACTACAAACACATTCCAAATCTCAACATTTTCAAATCTTACAAATCAATTGGATTATAATTATGTATTTATTTTTATTAACCATTGGTAGCATATATTAGTACAGCTCTGTACCAATAAAAACTGGTATAAGCTGTGTGTTTCCAAAAAAAAGAGAGTCAGTTTGAAAACACGTTTAAGAAGCCCTAGCTTGCTCGAAATACAGACATATATCAAAGTAAGGGTTGTCTCGTACATCATAACCACCTGACACCTACATTATACAGTAAAGCATATATTTGTACCACCGAGCTCCACAATGGTATTGGCATGCTATTCATCCAACACAAGCGTGCTGCAATTGTTAACCTAATGATTAAAGCTTTCTTTATATTCTGAGAACCTGGCCATTCTTGATCTGAATGAAACAAATTATACCGAGCTAGCTCTAGCCTATATTTCTACCTGTGCTATGTCACTCTACTGTGTCAAAGACATTTTTCACATGCATGTACGCTGGGGTAAAATTAGACCAATCATTTCCTAAAGTCTATAAAAGGGGTGCACACACTTTTTGGGCTTCTTCTTTAGCCGGCTGCCTCTACTTTTCCAGTCTGTTGTGTGAAAAGGGACTGTTGTACGAGTAAGTGTGATTTCATGTCCCCCGCTGTTTCCTTTCTCAACTTGCTTTAGAGGAGGAAGTGTTTGTTGTGGTTTTTATGAATGGTTCCTAAACCCCTCTCCATGTAACCTGTCTTTGTAGAAGGTTGACAGATAAGGAAAAGAGGAACCGCAAGCTGAAACGTTTTATTGTGAGGGTGCATGTCTGCCACACGAGCACAAGCTTGACTCTCATGTCGATCAAGACACAGGAAGGCCATAGGGTGGAGTCGTAAAAACTTTTTTGAATGGCACTGGACTTATTTTTGTGAATGACACACAACCTACCAGCATCACATTGGATGAAGTGCATGGGGACCCCTGGTCTACAACATCTATACAGCATCCTCTGCTGATTGTCCCCCTCACCTACATTAGAGAGAGTAAACTAAAATGTGATATTTGTACAGCTTGTAAAGAAAGAACATGCAACAACCAGTAAATATTTCAATAGGCAACATACAGTATAGGCATGTTAATGTTGTTTTAAAAGAGACTTGAAAAAAATATGTGCCAATCCTTTTTTTATTTTTTTGAGCTCATGACCTTCTTAGCATTTTGATTTTGGATTATAATCACTGTGTCCATATGTATCTTTGCCTGCTATATTCAGGTGGCCAACCTGGCTTGCTCCATCTCCAACAACGAAGAGGGTGTGAAGCTGGTTCGAATGGCTGCCACCCAAATTGACAGCCTATGTCCACAGGTGAGAACATCACTTTCATCCCATAATAAAGGTCTCTTTACAAAATAATTGGTCAACATGTTTTGGTTATTTTAAACTCTTTACCTCTAAATGCACCTCAAAGTAGACTTTAGAAAGTTTCTTAAAAAATTACAATTGCTAGAAATGACTGAGAAAGTGTTTGGCAGAATGGAATGGAACAAAGAGCTATGAACAATGTGTAGGTGGACCCTGTAGTACTGTTTCTCAGGATGCAAGCAAAGAAGAATGTCTCATCGATACATTGTATCCAAGGTTAACTGTAGGCCTTATTCACACGGGACCCAACATAGTAATGGAGAGGAGAAATGGAGAAGGGAGGTGAAGTCAGCGATCCGCAACCTGGGCGCCCACTGTAGCTAGAAATATGTCTGTTCACAGAGCCTATAGGTTCACAGTTCAAACAGGTAGCGGATTGTGAGGAGATATTCACTGATTTTTGAGAAAATATGTTTTTGATAACAAGCATTCTCCAGAATCGCTGACTCCACCTTTAAGACTCAGGATCTAATGTGCAGGCCCCAGTCTGCGCACCTGCTGAGACACACTTACTGATTAAACTCGGGGAGGAACCATCTCCTGATCCCTTTTGGCAATGCTCAACACAGACAGATTAAAAAGACACAATAGACACAGACTTTGTGACTGGGAAGAAGGAACAAAGAGGGGTGTAACAAAGAAAAATATTTCCATCTGTTCTGGTTATAGTTAACCACGGTCCCTTATCTTCACACACACACACACACACACACAACCTCAGCAACTGCCTTGTCCATATCATCGTGTTTCTTCTCTCCTACATGATATTAACTAAACTAAACCTACATCTTAAAAGCAAGACATCATAAAGAACAAGGAGAAAAACAATATTGCTACTTGTACACATGCCAGCTATAATTGTCAAAGGATTAAGCCTGCCGATTATATTCAGTATATTGAGACCTTTTCTTCTCTTTTACTCATTAATATTATAATATTTTTTTCGGCTTGAATCCAGATATTCACATCCATTCTATTTTATATAGCACCAGATGACAACAGAAGTAATCTCACGCAGTTTTAATATAGAGCAGGTGTAGGCCAAACACTTTCATTCATGGAGACCTAGAATGAGAATCTGCCATGATCAAGCACCTGGCGACTGTGGAAGGGAAAACTTCACTTTGACGGCAAAGGAACCTCTGACAGAACCTGGATCTGAGGGTGGCGGCCATCTGTCTCCACTGGTTAGGTTGAGAGGGGGAGAGAGACACTCACACACACAAAGAGAGGCACAGCAACAATAACAATAGCAAAAATGTTAATACAAATAAATGACAATCAATCAAATTAGTAACGATCATAGCAATAGGATTAAAAGGAACCAAAATTAACCAAAATCCATAATAATATATCGTCTGGTGTTATATATTCTTCATTAGGAGGAAGATGGACAGTGTAGTTTTGTTTTGTTTATTAGTTTAATGCTGCTGCAAATATTGGAAAAAAGTTTAAAAAAATAATCTGATTTAATTTAATTTGCCCAAAAATACACTGTCCAGCTGTTAAATTCAACAAAATGATTTAATTGAAACTACATACACTATGTACAGCTTATTTTTAAAGATTGGCATTAGGAAAGCATGGACTGACTGCCACAGACAGTGTAGCAGCATTAAGAGAGGGACTATTGCATGATTATCATTGTTTTTGTTGTCTTTTCACCAGATATTATTTTGCGCAATGGGCTAACTGATGTTTTGTGGGGCGGCCTCATCCTTCAATATAATTCAGTATTTGTTGTCATTAACATGCATTTTGTAACAATGTTAGCCCTTCTTCCATGGCAGGTAATCAACGCGGCTCTCACCCTGGCTGCCCGTCCCCAAAGCAAGGTGGCCCAGGACAACATGGACGTGTTCAAGGACCAGTGGGAGAAGCAGGTGCGCATCCTGACTGAGGCAGTAGATGACATCACTTCTGTGGATGACTTCCTGTCTGTGTCAGGTATGAGGCGAAAACAGCAACAATTCTCACTCAATGGCAAATTGAAGAAAATGGTTCATATGTCCCTCATTTTACTCTAAACTAAAAAAAAATTGGCAGCTCAACATAAAAAAACTGAAACAAAACCATAGTTTGGATAATAAAGGAAGCCGCAAAATAAATAAAATACCAATGCAGAGAAAAACATAAAGTCAAATATCTGAAACCAGATGGGTATTTGTTCTCCTTAAATTATGATTTATTCTATTTTGTTAGTTTGCATTTTGTTTTGTATCATTATTGGCATGGTTTGTTGTAAAAAATTATGATAAACCGAACTGCAATTGTTTAGAATAATTATTTTAAATATATGTATAAAACGTGTTCACATTCAGGGAGAAACATGAATTATTACATGCATTACCAACTAGAGCAAAATTCAGGTTCCTCCTATTTCACTCATGGTCTTCTATTGTGCCTCTCCCTAGAGAACCACATCCTTGAGGATGTCAACAAATGCGTAATTGCTCTGCAAGAGGGAGACGTGGACACTCTTGACCGAACTGCTGGAGCTATCC
Organism: Ammodytes marinus; assembly: GCF_949987685.1. Lineage (NCBI taxonomy): Eukaryota > Metazoa > Chordata > Actinopteri > Uranoscopiformes > Ammodytidae > Ammodytes > Ammodytes marinus. The sequence continues at coordinate 13,338,807 of NC_137235.1, read as the reverse complement.
GTGGCCGGGCTGCTCGTGTGGTCCACATCATTAATGCAGAGATGGAGAACTACGAGCCTGGGGTCTACACAGAGCGTGTTCTGGAGTCCATCAAGCTCCTGTCTGAGACTGGTTAGTGCACTTTAAACAAAACTGGTGTGGCTATGCTTCATCAAACATATTGTGAGAAGCCTGTTGGCAAGTTGAGCTCCTTTCGCAAGAAGTGGCGCAACAAACACATACAAAGAGACACACAGACACACACACACACACACACACACACACACACACACACACACATTAGCACTTACATTAGCTTCCAAGTCTGGTCAGTGACCTACAGACACACCTTAATTGCCTGGATGCCCAGTGTCCCACCGTTTGGATCAGTATCTTGGCTCAAGCACAAACCCCAGACGCCACCTGTTCACTCTTCTGCCACTCTTGCCCCTAACCTTTTTTTAAATTTTTTTTTCTCCATCACAGCATATCCCATGTCACAGCAATATTCCAGGTAAACCCTGCGGCAGACCAGACTTGGCCAACATATGTTTCAGTGCTATCTACAGTGAAGACCCCCCCACCTTAAATTGAGTGGATACTTTTCACAGGATACAAGGCGAAAGGACACAGTAGGGAGTAAAAAGTAAACTTATAGAGATGTGTTTAGCTTGGCGCAGTTTGAGTGGTTTGTTGACTATACTGGATCAGTCACCTGCACATAGCTTCTTTATTTTCCAGCTTATCAATTAAAAGGGATTTAGGCAACAAGGGTGCCAGCCGGTTAGAGTAGGAGGATGTGCTATTATCGAGTGGAAGGAAAAACTATCCCCTCCTCCTGCCCACATCTGCAGTGCCCTTGGCAAGAAAAAGAACTCCCAGCATGGTATGAGTGTGTGTTTGAATGGTTGAATGAAAGGCAAAGATCTAGCTGTTTTTTTACATTTTGTTTCAAGTACTGTTTCACATTCATATGAACATGCACATACGCAAATTATGCGATGGTGTCACATTACTCCACTGAACCACAGGTGGCAGTCATATACCAAGAAATGCAGCAATGCACTCAAGAGGAAGACTGCATTATTAGAAGACTAAATTCTAATAAATTGATTTCATATTTTATCAGGAAGTCATTTTAGTAAACCATGCTTTGTGGTGAGCAATAGTGGATGTAATAGTGATATTAGTTAGTTTACAGAAAGTACCACAGAGATTCAATGATGATTATACTGTAAATTATTGTGTTGTATTGTTTTTACAGTAACTCTATAGCAGGGGTCCTCAAACCTTTGATAGCTGAGGGCCAATTTAGGAACCCAACATTAGACCGAGGGCCGCCAAAGGAAAAAAAATTAACTAACTGAAATCATTCCAATGACCAGGTTGCGTCTTTACAGTTTACATGTATTGGTCTGCATCCAGTAATGTGTAATTAACACAGTTTAATTAATTAATGAAGGGCTTGGTTTCATTTCAACATTATATGTTTCTGCAGGCCGCCATTGGCCCGCGTGCCGCACTTTGAGAACCACTGCTCTATAGAGTAAGCACACTGCAAAACAATAATTGACTAACACTACAATTTGTCATAACACAAGTACAACCAAGCTGCTAGTGAGTCACTCAAAACTCGACAGGCGGCCAGTCTAGTGTCTAGTGCCCAACCCTGGTGCATGAACAAAGCTAACCTTTTAAGTTGTAAAGCTTCCACCTTGATTGCTGGTTTGTGGGATAGTAATGGTTTAACCCTTGGGTATCCTTAACTTTTTAGTTACACTCGGTACCCTAGAGGACAAAAACGTCCTCTCCCTATAAACTGCCCTAAAAACATTATACAGTAATATTTTTTCTACTTTTTTTTTTATAAACCTTTTATCCCACTTGACCTCTTTACATACATATCAAATATTCATTCATTTGTAATTGCTTTTAACCCTTTACATGCAAGCTTATGTGATGACGTGAGCCATTTTTATTTAAAAAAAACACAATAATTGAAACATTTCTCATATAATAGATGCAAAGTGGATTTTTTTGAGTGGGATAATCAGACTCTAGGATATGATAATGATTTGCAATAAAACTGCTTTTGATACATGTTTAGTATTTGTGCAGTCACAGATGCAAATAAATTCTCACACTCATCCTCTCCCTATAAACTGCCCTAAAAACATTATACAGTAATATTTTTTTCTACTTTTTTTTTTAAACCTTTCAACCCACTTGACCTCTTTACGTATATATCAAATATTCATTCATTGTCAGTTGCTTTTGACCTTTTCATTCCAGTTTCTTTGATGATGTCAACAAAGTACTAAAGTAACAAAGTGAACCTGCGCAGCCACCTGAAAACCCACAAATTGCACCTTACAGCTGCACACATACAGTGTTGTGCGAAAGTTTGTGAACCCCTTGAGCCTTTTGGAATTGTATTTATTTTAACCATTATTAATTCATTTTTTTCAATACCAGTATTTTTTATATGAAATAATAGATGTTTGTTTATCAATTCAACATTTTTCTTTTCCAGAAATCAATTGTTAAAACAGTTAAAACAAATTATTTGACAAATGTTGTATGTGCAAAAGTTTGTGAACCCTAAGCTGCATTGCTTAAATCGAGCAAGGTAAACACAGTCAGGTGGGCCAAATTGATTGATGAAATAATAGACCAATGTAATGAGATATCTTTAGGGAGGAAATTTGGCGCCACTAGATAAAACAAAGATAAAACCTGGTCAGTTTAGGCCCACCAAACTGAACCCATACAGGTCAGAGATGCTAAAAGGGAAAGACATCTCAGAAGATCTCAGGAATAGACTTGTGATGCTGCACATTTGTCTAGGGACAGCTATAAATTAATTAAAAAAACGTTTGAGCTACATCGGTCCACCGTGAGGCAAATCATCTACAAATGGAGAGCTTTACGAGTGACTAAACATCTGCCTAGAAGTGGACTTCCTTCAAAAATATCTTCAAGCGCCACAAGAAAATTATTTTTTTAGTTAAAAGCCAACCCACACATTACATCTAGTGATTTGCAGACCTCTCTTGCAACATCTGGGACAGATGTGCATGGTTCCACAATAAGAAGAAAACTCAGTCAACATGGCTTTCAAGGGAGGGTTGCTGAAGAAGCCTCTGCTCTCAAAAAAGAACAAAACTGCTTGTCACAGCTTTGCCAGAGAGCACCTGGAGATACCTGAAGTCTTATTCTGTGGACAGATTAGTCCAAAATTGATCTGTTTGGTCATAACCAAAACCGCCATGTTTGGGCAGAAACGCAACTCTGCCTACCACCAAGAGAACCTTCTCCCAAGTGAAGAATGGTGGTGGCAAATGGTCTGCAAATCTCCAGATGTAATGTGTGGGTTGGCTTTTACCTGAAAAATCCCTTTTCTTGTGGCGCTTGAGGATATTTTTGAAGGAAGTCCACTTCTAGGCAGATGTTAAGTCACTCTTAAAGCTCTCCATTTGTAGATGATTTGCCTCACGGTGGGCCGATGGAGCTCAAACTTTTTTATACGAATGTATAGCTGTCCCCAGACAAATGTGCAGCATCAAAACTCTATCCTCTGAGATTTTTTCCCCTTTGAGCATGTCTGACCTGTATGGGTTCAGTTTGGTGGGCCTAAACTGACCTGGTTTTATTTTTGTTTTATCTAGTGGCGCCCAATTTCTTCCCTCAAGATCTCTCATTACATTGGTCTATTTCATTAATCAGTTTGGCCCACCTGATTGTATTTACCTTGCTCGATTTAAGCAATGCAGCTTAGGGTTCACAAACTTTTACACATACAACATTTGTCAAATAATTTGTTTTATCTATTTTAACAATTGATTTCTGGAAAAGAAAAATGTTGAATTGATAAACAAACATCTGTTATTTCATATAAAAAATACTGGTATTGAAAAAAATGAATTAATAATGGTTAAAATAAATAAAATTCCAAAAGGCTCAAGGGGTTCACAAACTTTCGCACGACACTGTATGCATGCGCACAAAGACACACACACATACACACACAGTAATTTCACAACACACACACAGACACAACCCTAAGGTATCCATATGGATCCACACTTGATCCACACATTAATTTCTCATATTTATTATGTTTAGGCCTGCAACTCTAAAACATTACAAAAAAGTACAAAAATGGTTTTAGGGAGCATATTTGATCCTCAAAAAAACCAGGAGGAAATAAATGATTGAGCTGGATAGGGCTAAAAAAAGCAATTTTGGTGTCTTAAGTGTTAGATTATTGCCTAATATCATCAAATGTACATGTGTTTGTCATCATGGCTATGGTTTGAGAAAATAAAGTTTAAATTGGGCCATTTTTTCCATACACGTTTGAGTTTGTAAAGTTTGGCTGTGTGTACACAAACACACACACTAAATTTTCTCAATACACACATATGCACCACACACTATTATCCCTACCAACACACTCACACCATTTAGGTTGAATTTTTTTTTCTATTGCACTGTGGGGGGCAGGACCGACAACCTGGAAAATTGCTTGTAATTCAACCCTATGCCAAATATAGGGAAATGGTTCAAAATTGTGAAGGTGTTGAAAATGATAAATTTTGATGCTTTATGTTGAGGATGAAAGCATAAAATCATTGAAAAAAATATTTTATGCTGTAATGACAGCAGGATCAAATTGGTAAAAAAAGGCCATTTTGAATGGGAGTCAATAGGGGACAAAAACGTCCTTAGGGAGCTGAGTGTAACAAAAAAGTGTACAGCCTTTATAATAGATGGTACAAAGTTGCTGAGTAGAAATTCACAAAATATTTGAAAAAAAAAAATCCCTTTATATATTTCAGTTAACATAAGCACAGCCAAAGTTATAGACAAAAAAGAGCGTAAAAAAAGTGCGAAAGGACAAAAACGTCCCCAAGAGCACCTAAGGGTTAAAGCAGTGTAGGGAGGAAAGGGTTACAGCTTTTGTCAATGGCGGAGTGGGGGGGCCTTGGTTATTTCCTGGAACCAGTACGTACCTGAGTATACCCGGTCCATAGTATAATCAGAACATTTTCAGTAAAAAGCTTGTGTTTGTTCATCGTTTCGTAGCACTAGTTTTGTAACAACTTTATATGTTATGTATTTTTTTGTTGTACAATAGCATTTTTGTAACACACCACTGATTCAGTGAACTAACTGTTCAAGGTATGATGTTAGTATGTATTGTGTATCGAAATAATCCAAACAATAAGGAAGAAGAGAGAGTTTTATTTTTGCTGGGAATTTCTTCTTTTTGTTCTATGAAATAGCTTCCAAAACCCCTAAAAGCCAACATGCCTCTAAAAAGTCCACCATTATGAAGGGTGAACAAACAAAAACACATGATGAAAGGAAAGAGGTATTTGGCAATTACTCTGCCACAAGAATCAAACTGGACCGCAATTCCTCTTTTACACTAGGCCCATGTCCTCATTCTATTTTTTTTCTCTCACCATCCTCGCCCATCCATCCCTCCGGCAGCCTCTATCTCTCCCATTACGGGCCTATTTAGTGGGCCCTATATCTATTGTTTCGCTCGTTACTTTCATCTGCCAGGATAATTGAGGGACACAATCAGCTCCTCTCCCTGCTGGCTGATAATTCACAGACAACATTAGGTTGCTCACGTGTGTTCACACAACCACATGTGTCTGAGCCCATCCTCTGGCACTCATCACCATCATATCTGACTAGATGCAGTACTAGTTGTATGGTATCTTAAGCACATTCTGCTCTATCATTTCATAATTCAGTGTCACTGATAGGGGCTAATCAATTGGTAAAATACAGTGGCATTATCTAGCTGACACTTAAGGTCAATTTCATATGACCATAATCATTTCATGCACCATGACTATATAATTGTGCTGCTGTTCTATTAATCCTCCATGGAGTGTAGAGTGCGTTTCGAGAGCCAGCAGGACCCCAGAGGGAATTATATCAGCATAACTGAGAACGACCAATGGAGAACTGTTGATGTTGCAGGATTGTATTGATTGCCCACTGATTCGATGGTATCATGTATTTGCTTTTGTTAGGAGTTCATATAATATGTTGGTAACACTTTACAATAAGGGTACATTAATTAACTGTTATTTAATGCTTAATTTATGCTCAATAAATGAATAAAGCATTAACTACCAGTTGACAACCGCTTATGTAATGCTTAATGAGCATTAACTAAGCATTAACTAACTATTATGCCTAGTTAAGGCTAAACTAAGCATTAGTTAACTAAGCATTGTTCATTCTTAACCAAGCACCAACTTAACATTAATAACTAAGCATTAACAGTTAGACAATGCTTAATAAGCCTTGACTATGCATTAACTAACCATTAATAACATTTGCTAAACATTAACCAACAGTTCAATAATGTACTTTATTATAAAGTGTTACCAATATTTTAAATGTAATAGCTTAAAATGAGCAGAATACTACCTACATCCTTTATACGAAAGAGGGAAGTGATAAAAAGCGTAAGTACACAATATGCTTGGCTGCCAAACCCTTCACGTACGCAAGAGAATCAAGAAACATTTGTGAGTATTAATGATTATGCCGGTATTCCCTTCACCAGATTTAAACACCCCTAAATTAATATCAGGACGTTTGTGTGTATATATAGCCTGCCAAGTTCATTTGTTCCTTGCTTAAACCTGTTCCACTATAAAGTTTATGTGTTCATCGACCCCTGCACTTTTATATGGCAAAAAAAGACCAAAAGCCGATTTACACAATTCCCAAAAGGTTTTACTTTTCACCAAAAACCTTCACACCATATATTACCTTAAAGGCTCTGGTTTTAAAGCATGTTACCCTTTGACCCCTGCCTATCTCCAGATCTCCCCCTGTGTTGATCCCCTAACGACCCTTACAATTGTCTCTTCTAATTTTATCCTAGGTTAAGTCCAGATTTCAGACCTTTATCCTTGATAAGTGTTTAGAAAGGAGGAGATTAGATAATAGGTTTTTAAGTTTTCTGGTGGATGAATACCTCACATTTACCCCTAGCTTCAAAAGACTACCGTTAAGTCCTCACTAAGTCCATACACCTGGATGAGCTTAGGCCAATAGATAAATGCAATTCCCTCCTAATTCAAGGAGTGTGTTTATGGGATGTGTATTCTTTGTTATCAGTAGTGTAGCCGTAGTGTAGGTTTGAATTGCTTACCTCAGAGGCGCCGCGGTCTCTTTAAAGAAAAACCCTAATTAGGTCCTTGTTCCCAACTCTAAACTAAAGATTCAGACTCAAGAGTTATAGCCTTTTCAAGAAATTTTATTTAACCAATACAAAAAGATTATACTTTCACAATATAAAAAGAAAAAAAGTAAAATAAAATGAAAGGAAGGAAAATAAGTACCTACACTCCCATTTAAGTGGTTAATATATGTAGAGAAGTATAAGACTTAACTTATGTGTTGTATGTCTTGTGTTCACATTGAATTTAGTTCATGAGTTCTCCTATTTCCAATCCACAAGAGATCAGGAGTATTCTCATCTTCAGGTTTTTTAAAGCTTTACTGTCTACACAACTTCAATAGTTCTGGGTGTTGGCCGACTCTTTCAATCTTGTCATATATATTTGAATATCTTCAAATGCTATGACAAGCTTGATTTTGCGACACAACAATCAGGAAAAGTTGGTTCAACAGTTTTTCAACCTCAACTCCATGCTATTCTACAACCTGGTTCATCGATTAGTTCCCATCAATAACCCAAATGGTCCCTTACCAAACTTCTCAGAATAGAAAAGGAAGAATTGGTTCCGAGCCTCTTCCCCTTTTTGAAAAGAAAAAATAACTCCCCTCAATTTTTCTAAGTATTTTGCACTCAAAAAGATTCAGAGTGTTTCTTTCGAGTTTTTCTTCTAAGTTTTTCGTCCATGCTAAAAGAACAAAAAAGTGGAACAGTCAACTTCCCCAAAAACCCTCAGCAGCAGCTTCCCCAAAAAACTAAACTTCTTGCTCAAATCCCTGGCTTTATATAGTCTGAAGACAGAGAGAGTGGGTGTGTGTATTAGGAGGAGAGAGGGTGGGGGAAAAATGAGGGTGTGTGTGTGTCCAGCTCAAGGACCCACTGCCCCCCTTGTCTCTCTCACCCCTGACCTGTCCCAGGACAAGCCCAGGCATGCCTTTTCAGAGAGGCCTTAGGAATTCACAATTATGTATATATTTCAGGATAATAACTTGAATACAACACTTTTAGTGATTCTACCTTAATATTAAAGGTCACTTGTTACCTTGCCTGTCTTATTAAAAATATCATACTTTTCCCTACGAAAACAAGAAATATACATTTCACATTCTCCTAAGAACAAGATATGTACAATTAAAAGTTGCAATATTCTTGCCTATCTCAACACCCTCTCTTGCAACTTCATAATTGACATATTCAACCATCATCAAGACAATAAATTGCCTTTGCAATAAAAATCATAAAAAAAAAAAAAAAATAATGATATTTTTTTTTTTTTTTCTTTTAACCTGATCCACAAAACATAGCCATACATCACAGCTACAAAGCAGTAGGATACAGTATCCGTAATACGAAACTACAAATAAAGAAAAGCATAAACCCAGTATACCATAATATTAAGGTAAAACCCAATTCAGAGAGCAAAAACACAACACCCGATAAAAAAAAAAAAACAAAAAAAACAAGAGAAAAGTGATGGATTACCAAAAACACTAGTTAAAAAATTGATTATCAAAAAGCCAGATAAAACCAAAGGATCATAAAGGAAAAAATAAGGAAAAAGTCATCAAGCCAAATACATTTTAGTACCATTGTAGAAAAATCACAGCATCTTGACCCAATTCAGAGTAATGAGTACGTCAGACAGTATAGTCAAAAGTTCTTAAGCTTTTGCAATGTCCAAAACACAAAATATAGTCCCACAACGATTCAATCATAAAGACAGAGTCCATTTTCTTCAGCCTGTTGAGGCTCTTCTTCAAACACAGAGCATGTAGATGAGTCAATATCTGAGTGTCTGCTTACACATAAGGTGGCAGCCTTTGTCCCAGGCATACACCTTGTTATAATCTCCTCCAAGCTTATAGCATATATGTTGGTGAGGACCAGTGGACTGTATAGCTTGGATTAAGGGGATTGTGTTGTATAGGTGGCGTCGGTTAGAACCCCATAAGTCACATGAAGCAGTGGTCCAGTTTAGTGACTTTACTTATCTTCTGTTGGCATCACATTGGCATTGTGTGTGTGCAAGGGGGTGTGTGTGTGGGTGCGTGGGGGGGGGGGGTGTGTGGTCTCGAGCCTACATCGTAGAACATCTGCAGTTGCCCAGTAGTGAGAGCAGGAACATGGGCAGATGATGAAAGGCCCACTGCAGGACAAGGTAGAGTTGATGCCCCAGCAGGATAGAGTTGCCGACCTACAGCAACTGATGGAGGTGCAATGGTTCACCTCACCCAGCAGTGGATGATTCTGCAGCTTCAGGAAGCATGGTGCAGTTTACCAGGATGTACCAGGAGTTGGAGAGTTGTCACAGCTAAAGATGTAGCTGTCAGGGGACGCCTGTGTGTCAGAGGTGTAGTAGGCCCCAGAAGCTTGCCAGCTTCTTCTGCAGACAAAAAAGTCTCCAAGCGGTTGTGATATAGTATTCCATGTTAAAGAAAAAATGCATGTCAACAGCTAAAGCTGCTGAAGCTATATCTGGGATTTATAGAAAGGATCCTGTAGATTCTTGGTAGAACATAGAGCTTAATGTTTAGTGAACAGGCAAAGGAGCCCTCTTGTCCATGAGAGGAAAAATATCTCATGATTGAAAAACAATAAAAAAGTAGCAAATGAAACCAAAAACTGTAGTAATCCATCACTAAAATAAAGGTAGCAAAGGTGTCTTTACTGGTGTTATGCTTCTATTGGTTATTTTGATTTATTTCCGGGTACTGACATAATATCAGGTAAGCAAAACAAAAAGAAAAATAAATCCTATTACAGGAGTAAAAACATAGCAAATCATTAAAAAATTCTGGCTATACTGGTGTTAAGCACTCATGTTTCTTTATTTATTTTAAAATAAAACAAAGAATAAAATTCACTGGTTAAAAGGCAAGTAGAAAAGTCTTCAGATTTTGTTTTAAAAGAGCTGAGAGTTGCAGCAGACCTACAGTTTCTGGGAGTCTATTCCAGACATGCAATGCATACAAACTAGAAGCTGCTACTCCATAATTATGTTTTGGCCACTAAGATAAATAAAAAATATGATTTACTTTCCCCAAAACCCTAATATAGGAAAAGGTTGGATGGGCTGGCAAAATAAAATTAAAGGGTGCTCTGGCCAACCACACAATGGGCCGTCGGACCAGAGACTCTACGCTGCCTACAAGTAGCTAAACTTCAAATAAAGCCGCGAAAAACAGTGTTACCAGTCCCATCCTTCCGTAGCAACATCAAATAAAATTTGAAGTCATTCTATTGGTGATTTTAGTTTTACCCTCAGCTAGGAAAACAAACAAAAAAAGAATGTGCTGGGAGAACAACATCTTCTATGATCGAGAAGACTGAGAATATGTGAAAAGATAAAAGAGAAAAGAAAAAATACACTAAAGTAGTATAAAGTAAAAGCTAAATATAGAGTTACACCAAGTGCAGGTGGTAGAGGTGAACGTCGTAAATTAAGGCCATTAGTTAAGAATGAGATGTCTCCAATGGAGACACCCAGACGAGAGACTGTCCATCCTTGCTGTTATCAGTCCCAAAAGGGTTAAAGGTCACAGGCCTAGGCCAGTGAGAAATGGCAAGTGTACAACTGGCATCCCTCTCTACCCACTTGACTGATCTTTGCACTCTGAGAAAAAGAAAAAAATTTAATGCAAATGTATTTACACATTTCAAATAAAAAGCGCCCCTGAGGAAGACAATACCCACACGGCTTGTGTTATGTAGATAGAGGTCATAGGGATTCAACAGCAGGACCAGGTAAAAATGGGATAAGGTGACTCAATTTAGTTTAGTTTCTTTACAGAGTAGTTTCAGTTGTTTCTTTAACCCATCAACCATAGCACCCTGTTGACCTCTGACCTCAGTTGTGTTGTAAGTGCATTTTAGGCATGAGAACCAGGTTCTCTTTAGAGACACATAAATAATATGTGTCCAACCTGGCCCTTCACATGTGCACCTGCAGTAATTACTTAAAGAGGCTTTCTCAAGTATAACTGTGGTGTGCGATTTTCTTTGTGTTTATCTGATGGAATAACAAAGAGAGGTTTAGCCATTTCCGGCCTAGCTTGGGCCATTTCTACTATTTCTGTGTTACCACAATATCTATATTCTAAATACCTGCTTCAACAAGCATTTTAGAACATTTTGTTCTTTTATTGAAAACTTAACAATAAAACATTAAACCTATATTAAATAGATTGGTTTACATATGAGGGCTAATTGAAATTGGTTGTTTGTGGATGTTTTGGGGTAGCTATATGGTGGCTAATTTCAAACCTATTCATATACTCTGGACTAGCACCAAAAACTTCCGTGACATCACATGTATTTGTTCTTTGCAGCTGAAATTACTGGCAGCTCCCACTAACGTTTAAGAAGCTCTTAGCGTCAGCACAGAGTCTACAAGTATCCTATTTGAGAATGACAAACTTTCTGTCTTCTATTTTCACCATGTATCTAACTCTCATCACTAGCAACAAGTGCAAGCAAACTTGTTTTTATCTTTGCATATCATTTATTCTAATGGCAAATGTGATCAAAACTGTCGCACTGTACTCTGAGTCTAGAAATTTAGATTTTTGACAATTTAGAAAACCCTGGTGAATAGCTGATATCTGTTATCAGTTTTATGGCTTTGGGAGCTGCAAGCACAGGCTGCAGGACGAGGGGCAATAAAACAAGAAAAGGTGGAGAGGAGAAGAGGAGGAATACCCCTTCACTACCCCCTCTTCAACTTTCAAGAATAGCTTGTTGACGAATGTTACAGCTAAATTAGATTATAAAAAGGTAACAGTCCTACCCAAAAGGCCCTTGATAATTCTGTCTCATCCGAGTAGACTCCCTCTGCATTCCTTCCCCTGTTATTGTTAAGATTGCAGCAGCCACACCACCACCATAAGTCAGATTCCAATTCTCTGTATTTGCCATCATACCGGGTTCTGTAAAAGGAAGGCCCACAATAGTAGACTGTAATATTACTAATTTTCCTTTATTGTATTGATTACAACCCCGTATCCCCTCTCGCTTTGGAAAAACGACGGTTGGACTATTTACCACCCCAGAAGAAACGTTGTTATCCTCATTAACATCATCATATGAAGGTGGACATATTGCCATATGTGTCCGACCTCTATTCCCAACCTCATCTGTATAGCCCTCTGCACCTGTATTACTCCTAGAATCAAAAAGTAGGTGCATCAGGGACCTCAGGAACTAAGAATTCCCTGTTACAGACCAAAAACAGTCTGGTTATATCATCCATATTTCCAGAATGATAGTATTTTTCTTGGAAGGTTTATAGCCGTTTAATTCGCCTCTTCTATCCCTGAGTCTTTATAGCACTGGTTAGCAAGGCCAGCTTGACTTTCATAGAGTTACAAGTTACACCTTCGGATACAGTTGCTGTCGACGGGAGAATGAGCTATATTTATTAGTCAAATAAGCCCTTTCGCCTGGCTGTTATTTCAACAAGTATCGGTACCTTCTGAACCATATACGCAAAAATAATCAAAATCCACTAACTACCCTAAATGCCCTCCCTTGAAGTACGTTTAGTTTAGAGTGATTTTTTACTCAACTAGCCAAATGTTATCCCTATGGCAATTTTGCTCTCCCTTTTTAAACAGACAATCCCTCCTCCAGTGAAAAGGGTGACTAGAGTTTTTAGAGGAGAGTTTTATAAGCCTTTGCCAAAGGTCTTAGCCTAGTTTAAATAAAGCAGGAAGTAATAAACACTCAATCCTAGTTTTGCCGGTACATGCGTTCTGTTTAAAGAAAACTTTAACACATCTTAAGGATATTTTGCCCCGTTTATACTTCCTGGCAGATTTCGAATACTCCCTCAGCTTGATTTCGCTGGTTGAAAAAAAAGACCCTCACTTAAGGGTTGTGGATCTTTGTATTTTAAGCCGAAAAGAATAATAGTTGCCCTCTCCTCCCTGTTGTATCTTTAATATAAGTAAACAGTGATTATGGGTCTATTTATCTTATCAGCCCCACGTGCGGGCGCCATAATGATTATGCCGGTATTCCCTTCACCAGATTTAAACACCCCTAAATTAATATCAGGACGTTTGTGTGTATATATAGCCTGCCAAGTTCATTTGTTCCTTGCTTAAACCTGTTCCACTATAAAGTTTATGTGTTCATCGACCCCTGCACTTTTATATGGCAAAAAAAGACCAAAAGCCGATTTACACAATTCCCAAAAGGTTTTACTTTTCACCAAAAACCTTCACACCATATATTACCTTAAAGGCTCTGGTTTTAAAGCATGTTACCCTTTGACCCCTGCCTATCTCCAGATCTCCCCCTGTGTTGATCCCCTAACGACCCTTACAATTGTCTCTTCTAATTTTATCCTAGGTTAAGTCCAGATTTCAGACCTTTATCCTTGATAAGTGTTTAGAAAGGAGGAGATTAGATAATAGGTTTTTAAGTTTTCTGGTGGATGAATACCTCACATTTACCCCTAGCTTCAAAAGACTACCGTTAAGTCCTCACTAAGTCCATACACCTGGATGAGCTTAGGCCAATAGATAAATGCAATTCCCTCCTAATTCAAGGAGTGTGTTTATGGGATGTGTATTCTTTGTTATCAGTAGTGTAGCCGTAGTGTAGGTTTGAATTGCTTACCTCAGAGGCGCCGCGGTCTCTTTAAAGAAAAACCCTAATTAGGTCCTTGTTCCCAACTCTAAACTAAAGATTCAGACTCAAGAGTTATAGCCTTTTCAAGAAATTTTATTTAACCAATACAAAAAGATTATACTTTCACAATATAAAAAGAAAAAAAAAATAAAATAAAATGAAAGGAAGGAAAATAAGTACCTACACTCCCATTTAAGTGGTTAATATATGTAGAGAAGTATAAGACTTAACTTATGTGTTGTATGTCTTGTGTTCACATTGAATTTAGTTCATGAGTTCTCCTATTTCCAATCCACAAGAGATCAGGAGTATTCTCATCTTCAGGTTTTTTAAAGCTTTACTGTCTACACAACTTCAATAGTTCTGGGTGTTGGCCGACTCTTTCAATCTTGTCATATATATTTGAATATCTTCAAATGCTATGACAAGCTTGATTTTGCGACACAACAATCAGGAAAAGTTGGTTCAACAGTTTTTCAACCTCAACTCCATGCTATTCTACAACCTGGTTCATCGATTAGTTCCCATCAATAACCCAAATGGTCCCTTACCAAACTTCTCAGAATAGAAAAGGAAGAATTGGTTCCGAGCCTCTTCCCCTTTTTGAAAAGAAAAAATAACTCCCCTCAATTTTTCTAAGTATTTTGCACTCAAAAAGATTCAGAGTGTTTCTTTCGAGTTTTTCTTCTAAGTTTTTCGTCCATGCTAAAAGAACAAAAAAGTGGAACAGTCAACTTCCCCAAAAACCCTCAGCAGCAGCTTCCCCAAAAAACTAAACTTCTTGCTCAAATCCCTGGCTTTATATAGTCTGAAGACAGAGAGAGTGGGTGTGTGTATTAGGAGGAGAGAGGGTGGGGGAAAAATGAGGGTGTGTGTGTGTCCAGCTCAAGGACCCACTGCCCCCCTTGTCTCTCTCACCCCTGACCTGTCCCAGGACAAGCCCAGGCATGCCTTTTCAGAGAGGCCTTAGGAATTCACAATTATGTATATATTTCAGGATAATAACTTGAATACAACACTTTTAGTGATTCTACCTTAATATTAAAGGTCACTTGTTACCTTGCCTGTCTTATTAAAAATATCATACTTTTCCCTACGAAAACAAGAAATATACATTTCACATTCTCCTAAGAACAAGATATGTACAATTAAAAGTTGCAATATTCTTGCCTATCTCAACAGTATAATCTTATGGTAGTATCACCTGGTTATTTTCTGTAAGACTTTCAGAAATGCATTACTCTACATGTGATGGCTGTGGTTCCTTCACATGAATAATGCACAATACAGTAATATTATTGATTTTTAAATGTGAAACATAGCCGACAGTGGTATATATTGATTACGTTTACCACTTACACATTAGTTACTCCACTGTGCTTCTTACAGCTTATACAGGAATGTTTAAGAACTGTCCTTTTTGCTTCATTAACACATGCAGCCTCAATACCCAGGCTATGGACTATGCAGTTCTTGTCCACTCTGTACTATGTTGTCAACAAGAAAAGTGAAAGCTGCAATAGTTAATGTGTCCCTCCATACGAAAGTACTTGCTTTAGTAAATTAATCCTTTTGCCACATGCAGGAAACTGAGTACAGCTGCTGTGTTTTCTTTAGATATTTTTTCATACTGTATTGTATATGGAAACCTGCCAGATTTAAGAAATGTGTTTACTGGAACAGCTTTCCATTTAAAACTAGAAAGAGTACCTAATGCACCTGTACTGAGTGTCAGAAGACAAACTACAGTACAACGTCTAAGTTACAATGTCCTCTAGCCCAATTAATTGACGGACAGGCGGATATACTGGTCAACACAACACTGGACTTTGATACAGGCGATAGAGTTCATTTCCATATTAAAGGCTACATGTGTTTTAAAGTATTAACACTATAGATCCATAATCTTTTTTATTTAAATTTTTTTAAGATAATTATTTGGCATTTTTTCAGTTTATTAGACAGATTTGGAGAGAGTTGAAATGGGGCAAAGAGGGGATTGTCATGCAGAGAACGACCTGGGTCAGATTCGAACCCAGGTCTGCTGTGATGTCTGAGCCTCTATGGGGACGCTCTAACCACTACACCACGAGCGTAGTAATTACTTTGACCTGAACCAACAAGTATTTTTGCCCAAACCTAAACCATAGGGTGAGTTTTAATTTTAGTTACAAGCCAGGTCCATGTTAGAATACAACTCATGCTGCTCTATCCTGTGGAACTGTATCCTACTTAGGCAGGAAACATAGTGTAACCAACAAGCAGCCCTTTTTAAGTTAGCCTACAAGAGCTAAGCTAAGATGATAGATAGATAAATGATATCATTCACAGATGCAGCTAATAGGAAAGTCACACTGGCTGCACAGCCTTAAGTAGGGGACTCCTGGCTTAAATTGTAATGCGTCTGAGTGTCCTTTCGATTGTGGATGCTAATTGAGATGTTAAGGCGGAGAAGCAGCAACTGTGTTAGACCAGCATTTCATTGGCCCCATATTTCTCTTTGATGAAGAGAGCTTGTGTTTCCCCTTTCTGTTTCCCCCTTTGTGGTGGTAGTTGTGGTCTTTTTAGGGGCTACCGTGCACATCTGATCTGGACCATAAAGCACTTATTGATCCTTGTGAACTTTTGCCTCCCTCGCCCCCTCAGTCCTCACAGGTCTGATGTCTATGGATTTGAACACAGTAAAGGAGAAATCTATAGCTGGGGGAAAGATGATTAAGTGTGGCTGAACAAAGGAAAAAGGATATAGGACCACACACTTTTTAGAGGGTACCGAGTCCAATTAACTACACTCTACCAAAAAATCGATAGCTGTCACCAAGGATTTCACTAAGCGATTTGAGCGGGGATTTTTAGTGGAATTCATTGATGTGGTTTGTCTCCCTTCTTTCCCTTGTCTCATTGGTGTGCATGTGTAAAGCAGTCAGCCTGTGCCTGAGAATGTGTGTGGGTTTTTATGTGGGTTTTTCTTTGAGCCGGCTGCTGTTTGTAGTTTTTTTATTTGATTGCTGTTGTGTTTATGCCCGCGGCCACTCATGCCAGTCGTGACCATTGCCTGTCTTTCTGACAGCTGCCACATCAACACAGCGCGCTTATCACAACTACCTGCCCTTTGACCTTGTCTCAATTTGCCCATGCTTCTTTCCCATATTGAGTGTGGTCGGATTTATGGCAGTGCCAAATACCGGCAGCCAAGGCACACAACTCTTCGGTGTAAAGCTGAGCCATAGATTCCTTGACAGACAGTCCACACATGGGCCCGGGATTGAAGCGTGTCCTTGAGAGGGAGAAAAATCAATAGCCTAATGGGAAAGTGGTTATGGCTTCTCCCTATCCCAGCCCCTTCCCTCTGTCTTCCCCGAGACATTTCTTGCCCACTAACTCCTTGTGTTTAAACTAATCTTATCTTAAAAAAGGGACAAATTTGAAAGTCGATCATTAATGTTGTGCCTGTGGAGGGTAGATTAAAAAACTGATATATGGCCTAAGTCAGTGTGCCATTTAGAGAGGCAGGGGTGGCGTCGCCACTTGTTATTGCATTGGGCCGCAGTAAATGGGATTTAGCAAGGGTTTTGCAGTGAGTAATAACACACATGCTCAGGCCGCCAACCGCATGTCGTTCCTGTAAATCAGTGGATCAAGCGCACTTAAAAAGAAGTGCCGCAGAGACCGAGAGATAGAAGTAAAAACACTTCACACTGTGTACTTTTAAAATAATAGCTCTGTTGCCGGAACTTTGTGGCTTAAAGACAACCTACCATTGATATTGAGATTTTATTTTAGAATCTATCATTTAAAAACCTCAGTTGTGACATCAGTGACCACTAATATATAGAAGAAAGAAAGCCATTTGTACTAAAGGGGGAAGGGACAGGAAATCAGTGCCACTTCAGTGCTCTTACAGAGCACAGTTTGTGTGCTGGATGAGTCACTCTTTAGATTTGTATCCATTGTTGTAATGATGACGAAAAGATGGTTTTGCCAGAATGGGAAGCAGATGGCAAACTCATAGCTTGCAGGAGAAGAGGTAAGGTCTCTTAATCAGTGTGTAAGTAGAGGTGGGAGTTACAGTAGGAGAGAGTACTGATTAGTAAATTGCTTTGAGAGCAGTGCAGTATGAGGAGGTAGGTGAAACATTTTAAGCAAGGTTAGTGCACCACAAGAACAGAACTATAAACAGACCCAAGTATTAATCTTGTCACCTTTGATCTCCTCATAGATTTCTCATAAAGTTTAATGTTACATTTTTCAGTTTTAACATGTACATTAAGGATGTGGTGAGATCACATTTAACAGCAGCACCAAAGACAGGCAAAGAGGCAATATGACCGAGCTGAGCTTTATGCACAACCTATTATACTTCAGTACATCAAAGTGATTGGGTAGGAATACTTGCACAGAGGAAATTCAGCGGTGCAATTTTCCAATCATTCAATTAAATTCAAATTCAAAAAACTTTATTTGTCCCCAGGGGGCAATTGAAGGCACATAGAGCAGCTGCATTACAAAGGACAAGGCCATGTCCAAACATAAAACAAACAAAAATACAGCGTTGCTACCTGGCAGACAATACACACAAGCACAGGTGTCTACAAATACACAAATATATATAAATATGTATGAAATATGCAAAATGCATGTTTATAAATGGAGAACTGACTCTTAAAAGTGTAAAATGTGTCAAATATGACAGAAATATAAAGTGCAATCAATTAAATAAATAAATAAATACCATGCGTGACAATCATGTGTGTTTTATATAATAAATGATAGATACACTACACATGATATAGTATTATACAGCACATGATATATTCCTATACTCTCAACCAACTTCTGGGGGATTTTTTATTGTTTGCAGGTAAATGTACCTTGCTGTTTAGCAGCTAGCTCCCTTGCTGTATCTGTATGCTGTTGAGAGTCAAGCATCACACAGTGGGACTATACGTATGTCTTTCTTCTGAATCAAATGTAAAAAAGTTAAGTTGCACTCCATACAACAGAAAAAATAGACTGAAAGACAATGTAATGTAGCTCGGTAGATCTGACGTGAATTGCAGAGACTGGGGACATTTTGCGGTGGGTTCATCACTAGGAGCCAAGCTCTTATATAAGTAAGTAGTCATACGATCTTTTATAATAAGAAAATATTGATTATAGCAGCTTTAGAGTACATAATGTTAGGTAAAATATTTATGCCATATTTGTAAAAAAAAAAAAACTCTACAAACACAATACTATGCTATGACATTATCCTGTATACATGGAAAACATATAATGCATATAATAAAGTGATATGTAATACTTTGTAATTTGTAATATCTTTTTGGATCTCTACAATGCTGATTGAATTATTCATTATTTAACTATAAAGTTCTGTTCATTGTTATATAGTGGGCAAAACTGTATCCTCCCAAAACAAAACATAATCAAACATTTGAAAACAGACGATTATAGGTTCAAAGTTGTTCAATAAGATTCAGTGCAGTTTGCATTTGTTTGTATGTTATTTTGATTTAACTTTTTGTAATGTATTGTTTAATCTGAGCTGCCGTCAAGCAAATGTTAGGTTCAGGCAGAGACTGTGCAGGTTGTGCTGTTTGGAGCTGGTTAAACACTCACAGGGTCATAACATCTCTGCTGTGAGTTTATTTAAGCATCCATTGTGCTTCCATAACTTCTCACTTAAACTATGCTTAAGCCCGGAGGGTGGAGGGGGGGTGAAAAAATCCATTCCTACATGGTCACATTTAATTCCCTTCATCGTATTTCAACTGGAATGAGTGAAATTGCTCCTTACCATCAGCAACTTTGCTCATTAAGGGCTTGGAGAACATTTAAATAGTTATATTTAAAACGCCTTCCCAGCAATTCCCAAAAGCCTATTTTACGCTTCTCCAGTAAGTGGATTAAACTGAATTAAAAATGAAAAGAAAGAGGGAGAGACTTTTTGTATTGCCTTTTATGTTAGGTGAAAAATAGCCTATATTTTATATCAGACCAATAAGTATACTACACCTTTAGTGCAAGCTTGGCTAATTGATTTAGTCCACTCTGCATGTAGGAGAGGAGGAAAGTGTGGAGAATAGTAATAAAATCACACAGTTGGCTTTCTGGTGAAGGCTCACCAGCCAAGCTGCCATAGTTTATTTTTCTCTTTCCCTGTTCTTCTTTTTCCTAATCCATCTGTCCTCATTAGACCTGTCTTGTTCTCTCAAAAGTCTGTTTTCCTAAATCAGTCCAAGTATGTACACTCCAAAGACCAACTTTTTTTGTAGGTCTATATACAGATTTTTTTCAGAGAATTTCCAGAGCAGCTGACCATCTCTATATAATAAATCAAAAAAGAAAGGTCTTTGCCTTCACATTTTTCCTGTTTATTGTGGATTCATAGACATTGTATGTGCAAAAGTGGACTTTAATCAGAGTTGCCATTTTTACGGGGGTTGTGGGCATCTGTGGTGTTTGAAAAACCACCTATACATACAGTAAATGAAGGCCAGCCCTTTTCCGTCTGGCCAGGTAAACCAATGCTTTTGTTATGATAATTTCGTACAGCAAAGTATGAAAGTATGAAAAAAACACATTATTATACTTTGCTTTCCATCATTTCTACTCTACAGGAGTTAACGTAGAAAGGTAGCCTGCCAAATATTCAACATGCAGTCAATATTCCGGAATATTGAATAATGTCTATTCACATTCAGCACAATTCATTTGTACACACAAAGAGCAAAAAGCTCTTTCAGCGGGTTTAGCCAATTGATACTGACAACAATACCAACCATTTTTGTGGTCAATTGGGAATTTTCTTTTGTGGCGGAGCTTTTTGTTTGGCTCAAAAGGCTGATGAATTTGTTTCCCCTTCGACCGCATTGTGTCAGTTTGCAAGTTAGCACCCTTGTCCTGTAACGCTGAAGCGCACACAGCCATCTTCACACAGAATACACACACACACACACACACACGCACACACTTCACACCTGAGAAATGCAGGCGTTGACAGACATGCCAATCTTCCTGTTGGGTATGCCGAGGTGAAATTGCTAATTGCCGTGCAATGTGCAAATTGAATATTGTCACTTTAACCCAGGATTAGGACGTCATCCCTCATCGCCCCTTTTCCAGAAGTGCTCAAGTGAGCTGCGAGCTCTCGGCGGAGACCCTCTGCTGTAAATGTTGAGATGTTGTTACCGTGTTCCCTACCAGAAAGTCAACACACCCATACTCGCATTCATTTCACCGTTTTGTGGATGGTACATTTGCTCCCATTCTGGAAAGATCCCTATTCAACATGATACATCTGACTGTCATATATTTCTCTACCTCCCGTGCTTATTCCTCCCTGCAGTCATGCCCCGTTTTGCTGAACAAGTGGAGGTGGCGATCGAGGCGCTGAGTACCAACCCCCCACAGGCCTTTGAGGAGAACGAGTTCATTGATGCGTCCCGTTTGGTCTACGACGGCGTCCGTGACATCAGGAAAGCTGTCCTCATGATAAGGGTACGTCTCTTACCTTTTTCTTCTGAAAGAGTTGAAACAGTGAAATGGTTTCAAGTTTAGGAAATGAATGAGTTTGAAAATGCTGACCAGGACTGTGCAGTTGTTTATTTCTGGCTCCCTCCATAATTTTAAAAGATTTGATTAGGTAGTTTGTGAATGTAGCCATTGCAATAAATGGTGTATGTCCTAGTGTTGCTGTCAATGAGTCTGCATCAACCCTATTTGGTTTTGGTTTAAATTCATTTTATGATTTTATATTTTAAAGCACAATCACTGCAATATGCTTATCATGGTCTTAACCTGCTAATTAATCATTTAAAAAATGTCTCTCTTAAAAAGGAAGGGACCAACACAAGACAAAGCAATAACACGTGTGTGTTCCCCACACACACCTGTCCAGTTTGTGCCTTTTCCTCCTCATTTTAACTTCACATCTGTCCACCATCTTTGGTAGAGCACAGTGTGCTGCTGTCTATCATGAAGGCAGATGTTCTCTGACAAAAAAATATATATATACGTATGTGCCCTTAGGATGAAGAAAAACACAATTGAAATCTGAAATTCAATTGAAGTCCTTTTTGGGATTTTGCATCTGTCACATGATCTGTTTTATGAAGCTGGCAGAACATTATACATCATGTCATGATTAAAATGCTGAATAACAACACTGCCTTACATACCCACTCTGATGTTTCGGTATCTGCATTTTTCACCCGAACTGGCCCTTCTCTCTTCACCATGTAATTCATTTATTCAACTTTATGCAGGCTGGAAGCTTTCCCGCTGCAGCTCTGGAAAAAATCTAATTATGGAAAATAATTTGATGTTGGTAAATAATGTAAAACAGGCAGCTTTGAACTGCCCGGGACCAGCTGGCTTCATAATCCCCTCCAAGTTCAATTACTTTTCTTAGGAAAAAACTTGGAAGATCCTCGCTTTCTCTGTTGTTGAACTCGGGCATATAGATAGCGAATGTTGGTGCCACGTGTAATAGTTTTTTTGCACACATTTCTTGTGTTATTTTTCTCCACTTAAGCCGAGTAATGGCTCCCTTAGAATTTGTACGGCACAGATCTTATGAGCGGTCGATGGATTAAGAAACCAATCCTCCACAGTGTTTAAAAATTGAGGCAGGTTCTGAGGAGAGTGTAAAGTTATAATGGAAGTTCTCGAAAACATAGTTTTGTCCTGTCCTATATGTACCTGTGTACACACTGGCATACACTCTGCCCCTCACACATAGCAGCATAGAGAAAGAAAGTTACCTACAGCCTGCAACGCAACCTAACATACCAACATATTATGATTTACATAAGATAGGAAAACAGGCACATTACTTGCAAGCTTGAACTGTATACTACACTCAACAAAAATATAAACGCAACACTTTTGTTTTTGCTCCCATTTTTCATGAGATGGACTTAAAGATCTAAAATTCATTCCAGATACACAATTCTACCATTTCTCTCAAACATTGTTCACAAATCTGTCTAAGTGTGTGATAGTGAGCACTTTTGCTTTGCTGAGATAATCCATCCCACCTCACAGGTGTGCCACATCAAGATGCTAATCTGACATCATGATTAGTGCACAGGTGTGCCTTAGACTGTCCACAATGAAAGGCCACTCTGAAATGTGCATTTTTCTGCTTTATTGGGGGTCTGGGGACTCAGAACCAGTCAGTATCTGGTGTGACCACCATTTGCCTCATGCAGTGCAACACATCTTCTTCGCATAGAGTTTATCAGATTGTCAATTGTGGCCTGTGGAATGTTGGTCCACTCCTCTTCAATGGCTGTGCGAAGTTGCTGGAGACGGCTTATGGTGGAGAAATGAACATTCAATGCACGAGCAACAGATCTGGTTGACATTCCTGCTGTCAGCATGCCAATTGCACGGTCCCTCAATGCTTGTGGCATCTGTGGCATTTTGCTGTGAGACAAAACTGCACATTTCAGGGTGGCCTTTTATTGTGGACAGTCTAAGGCACACCTGTGCACTAATCATGATGTCAGATCAGCATCTTGATGTGGCACACCTGTGAGGTGGGATGGATTATCTCAGCAAAGCAGAAGTGCTCACTATCACACATTTAGACAGATTTGTGAACAATGTTTGAGAGAAATGGTACAATTGTGTATCTGGAATGAATTTTAGATCTTTAAGTCCATCTCATGAAAAATGGGAGCAAAAACAAAAGTATTGCGTTTATATTTTTGGTGAGTGTAAATAAATTAGCAACGTGTTTAGTGGAATAAACTATTGGATTTGTGCTTTTGTAAATCAATATAAGAAAAACCAAAATACAAACTGTATAAGAGTCCATTGTTTGTATTCCTGTTAAATAAAACAGCTTGAAGGAAATGATGCTTAAGTAAGCTACATATGACCAGTGCATGTGGATGCTTTTCCTATTTATTTTTTCAAGCAGATCACTAACCGTACTTACAGAAGAGTGGGCTTGGGTTATGTCGTCCATTTGAAGGTGCTCTATTCACAAAGTCGTGTCATATTATGCAATCATAGAATATGAGTGAAACAGGCCCTCTTCTGAATAATCCATTTGTGGAATACTAAGAAGGAACTTCTGCACAATCGAACTCTAGCCTATTCTACTATATAGTTTAGTGTTGTCATCATTGCCACATGCTATGGTCTTCTAGCAACCTGACAGCACCGTGAGTTCAGGGCTTTTTCTGAATGTCAACATCATGTAGGAATGGTGACCTTACACATATACATCTTTTGATCTGACCCGCCCCCCCCCTTCTGAGGCAGGTAGCCATCCAGAATATGTTACCATGGTGATGTAGCACAGTAAAAAGGGAGCCAGCCTCCTGTGACCAAAAAAGCATGCGTTGAAGTAAGCTGAATTACCCACTAATCTTAATTAGTGAGACAGCCGGCTGTGAGGAGGCACAATGTGTATGAATCATTTAGTTGCTCACTTTGAGCCAATGCAAAAAATATGACAACATTTTCTTCCATTTTTATTTTATTTGATGAGAGACCACAAAGTGTTTGTGCTCCCAATTATTTTACAATTAATTTAGCAAGGTGGCATATTGCTTTATATTTTTATGATTACACGCTTGCCATTTGTCTTTGTTTTCTTTGCAATAAAGTCAAGTTGAATCAAAGGACTCTTATTTAAGAGTCTTACTTTAAAAAATAATTACACTATAGAATAACGATGGCCTCACAGCAATGATTAAACACGGCTTCAAAGAAAATAAATAGACATAGGTTCATTGTACAGAGGCAACCTTGCAAATATCTCTATTCTGCGCACACACACATACACACACACACACACACACACACACACACACAGGTGACAAGTTAGTAAGTAGGGGATCTTGAAAGCAATAATGCCAGCCTTGGCAGAAACAGACCAACAAATATTGTCTTTGCCTTCAGTTCTAGAGAAGGTTATTGGTGAGCGGTTCCATTTCATGAAATGACCAACAATGTAAGACAGCATCCCAAAAGCTGAACCACTCACTCTGCAGCTCCAAAGTGTACTATGAGCTCTTATAATTCACTCAATCCTGTCCATCTCTCATTTGACACCGATGTGTGAAGAACTACACCTTGTGACCCAGGTCTGCAAATGAGTTCATATATTCACCCATGAAACCCACAAACAGTGACTAATTGTTGCTTTTCATACCTTTACGTTTCATCTCTTTGTTTGGTAAATGCTCTTTTAAAAAGCTTTAACAATGACCACTGGCTTCTTTCTCCCCTGTCAGATATCAACTCACTTAATCTCTTCAGGCCATATCCCCCTGTTTTCATTGTGTATTTGATTTTAAGTTAAGGGAACTAATAAACATGTTCAAAAATTTTCCTTTTTTCAGTTTTCTATCTAAGTGACTGTTTTCCTGACTGACTGTTTGCCTGTATGTTCCTCCCAGACACCAGAGGAGCTGGAAGATGACTCTGACTTTGAGCAGGAGGACTATGATACTCGCAGTAGGACCAGTGTCCAGACTGAAGATGACCAGCTTATTGCTGGACAGAGTGCTCGGGTGAGTGGTTGTTCACTTCCAAAACTTATCAACTTCTCAAATGTTCCTCTGTTATGGAACCAGATTTACACAAATAAAATATCATGAAAATTAAACTTTCTGATTTTTGGGAAGGCTGGGAAACAAGTCTAAATACATCATATGAGTATGCTGCATCCCACCCAAACCATGTTCCCAGTCCATACTTGTATCAATTTAGTTCAATTAGTTCCACTTGTACAGCATAATATCCTATTTAAATTATTGAAACAAGCGGGATTATTTTAAATAAACAATACTCAGGGATGACAGGTGTAAAATTGCAATCACAAACAAATATGTAATTACCAAATTCCCTTCAGGTGCCAGACAATTCACACTATACAGTATGGTACTGTGCCAAGGCGTCGGTCGCATGTACCAGGGTGTGGGCTTTGTTGCATGTTAGCATTTTTCTCACTTGGGCCCAGCTTAAAGAAAATTAGGAGGGTGTCAATGTTTTGCTTCCATCCAGCAACACAGAGGCTCTAATGGTGTGTTGCATGTTGAATGGATTGCGGATGGCAGGAGTATGACTTGGCCCAATGCCTTTCCCTGTGGCACAGTCCTGTATTATACTGCCTGAGTCTCTACACACCCTGAACACACAGGGAGGTAATGCACAAAGAAGGGAGAAGTAAATGGAACTAAAACAGCAGCTTAGTGTTGCTCAATTGATTTAGCTGAAGCCATCATTGTAACACTCATTGATAGTAACTCACAACATAGGGCACTGATAACCAGCAATTCTTCATCCTTAAGGCTAGCTAAAAACACCATTCATTAAAGTGAGACCATGTTACTGTTGCTAGACTGCAGCCACTGTGGCCATACATAGCAATATTGGGCTAATGATTCATGGTAAATTGAAGCGTAAAATAAGTGGAAGTAGAGGATTAATTACAATTACACACTGATAGTTTGTTTTATTGCTAATACATTAGGGCAATATTTTTGTTTTTCTTTGCTATAAATCAGTCATTAGTTTATTTCACTGCAATGTCTTATCCATTTGCAACATTTAAAAAAGTGGCAAACAATTGGATATTCCTCCATCAAAATGCCAAATCAATTAAAAAAAGTGCATCAATTTACTACTAGAGTAGCCAACAAGTCCTTCAAACTAAATAACAAAATGTGCTGTTTATCATTGCCTGCCAAAATACCATGTAATCATATTTTGAACTGTTGGCAAAACAAATTAGTTGGTTAGTGCTCTCCGAAACCATTACAGCTGACTGTTATAATTGTGTTCCTATGACGTATGCCACCTTCTTGGTTAAGAGTTTATTTTATTTTTTTTGTAATTAATGCATTTAAAATACTTGTGGGAAAGTTGTCTAGTTTTTCGGTAAAACAAAAAGGCTGCTTGTTAAAGGTTAGAGAAATATCCTGTTCATGGATTTTATAGGAGAGAAAACAATCAGTGGTCTGCAAGTCTGTCCAAGTCACACCTTTTCTTGACCTTTTCATCCATCCCCTACATTCATTCTATCCATCCATCTGCCTGATGGACAGGGACCACACTAGAGGTGCTTGTTCTAAATGTAGTTCATGTTTATCATTTAGAAAAAAAACACAGATGCCAACAGTTTTCTTACGACATTCTCTAGAAAACATTATAAGAACTAGCAGCATGTGGTATTTAGAAAATAATAACCTACAAATGTATATATTATACAGTATGCACTTACATGTAATGTATTTAGTTATGTATTTATTCAAGGAATATAGTCACGATAATCTTAACTGATAAAGTCAGTTAAAGTGCCATAATACTCCCACTACAGCTCCCGCAGCTTTATATTGTTGGGGCCATCTGAGCTTAAATGCACCAGCGCTGCCACACAAAGGAGCTTCACAGCACCAAACTGTTCACTAGTTTTCCTGGCACTCAATTGTGCTTTGAGTGGGTAGCTTTTCTTGGGGACAGTTTGAAGTGTTAGCATGTCCCTTTGTCATGACTTGATGTCTCTTAGGCCTTTCACACCAAAAAGAACCATGTGCCAGTTCCGGGCTGGTGCTGGGGCCAGTTCAAAACTGGTTACAGCCTTATCCCAGTTATGAACCGGTTGGTTTCACAATTACCAGAGCCAGCCATGGAGCCGGCAAGAGAGCAACATCATGACGTCACTGTAAACGTGTGTGTACGTCGCCCGACGCCGCTGCTCTTGTGGCTAACGCTAAAGCTACCGCTAGCTTTAAGCACAACAACAGCGGCGAATACGTTATTTTTACATGTCTCCGTTTGTCTGTGTGTGTGTGTCTCCGTTTGTCTGTGTCGCCCTGCTCGGCTCAGTGGGTTTACTTTCCTGTTACTTCAAAATAAAAGCCAACTCACGTTTGTCCAATGAAATCCTAATGTGAAGCCAGTGAAATGCTTTTAATGTGAAGCCGCAGCCTTAATGCTCTATTTGTTTAACAGTAACTTAACTGCTGCGCACTGATCTAAAGATAGTGTTTTTTAATATAGAAAGCCGTGTCTCTGGCATTACCGGTGGTGACACAAGTTTATTTTGCTAAAAAAAACGGCGCATTGTCCCGCACAAACGTAGTCTTTGTCCCACATCTGGTGAATTGGGATCTGGTCACCCTACTTTGCAAACAGGACCCATACAGCATATTTTCGCCGGTCAATTTGAACGCTACGTTCGGTAATTATGTTATGTTTACGTCTCGTAGTAGCGGTGTTTTTAAATATGGCGGGCATGAGGTTTGAGCTTTGAGTTGGTCTGGTTGGTAAGGATAACCCCGCCCCCTGCCCCTGGCGTAAAAGCAGTTCTTGATTTAGACCCTGCTCAATCTTGGTGTTTGAGTTGAACCGGTTTTTACAGGCCGGAGCCGGTTCTTTGGCGTTGTGAAACCAAAACACTGTCTCTAGCTCCGAACTAGCCCAGAACCGGCTCCGATTTTGCTGCGGTGTGAAAGGCCTATCTGTAATACAAATGTGTGAGTTGGCTTGAAGGGTGAAGTGGCTAAAGGTAAGGATTTCTCAGGCACCCTAGATTAGCAAGCTTTGCCCCCAAAGCCTACGTATGAACTGCAACGATGTACCACACCATGTTATAAATGTGATGCGTCATATTTGGTGCACATTATCTTGTGTGACATATCACATAGCTCGCACGCTGGCCAAGCTTCTCACACAGTTAATAGAATTTCGCCTGTTTTCCCACTCAAAGACAGTGTTATGCCCTCGGAGACTAAACATTTACACACGCAGAAGGCAAGCACATCCATAAATTATGTGTTTGCCGCAAAACCCTGGTGATCTGCCCAGTCGGCCTTAGCCTGTTGTGTCAGGATAAAGCTTGCTGCCTTCTCACGGTCATGCCAAGTGCACACTGGTGCTCTGTGTTTCTATTCAATCAGACAAGAGGAAGCGTAATCCATTTTTCTCCATAGCAGCTGACATGAGCACACTGAGGGTTTACAGTCATGATCCCTCCAGGCCCCTCCAGTCACTGTGCTGGTAGCACACAAAAGGACACAGGCGTCATATCTCTCTCGCTCACTCCCTCGGTCTCAACTGCCATCGCTAAGTGTGGAAAGATATCAAATCAAGTCCAGGGCATTCCCAGAGGGGCCTTTGTTCCCAGTGCTTCGCCTTGTGTGGTGTTCCACTTGTCTATTGCGTTATACTTAATGTGCAAAGCTAAGTTATTAGAGCAAACATGCATTATGAGAAGGCAACACAAAAATCACAGGGGAAAGAGGCTTGTTCAGTAGTCTCTTTTCTTGTAGATCATGCAGACAGGAACTATCTCTCTGTAAAACACTAAGGATAATGCACAGAGAGCCAATCACGAAAAGCCCCCACCTCCTCCGCACACACACACACACACACACACACACAAACAAGTACCCAACGTCTCTGAACACAGTGATTGGATAACACTGTTGATAGGTCATCCATAAAATTGAACTCTGAGTGTCTGGGCAGTTTATTTCAAATGAAACAAATTAAAGTCATTTCAAGACGACGCGCTCAGTGAAGAAACCAAGAAAGCGCTCTAATCCCTGCAGACGTAGCCGAGTCGCAGAGTGTATTGGCACGGTGCTCCCCTCGGTCGGCTTTGCCACTATGTTAAGCTCCCAAGGCCCGCTCCTTGTTGTTATCAGTAAAGTAGGGGAAGGGATTTGGGGATAAGTGAATTCTAGAGAGCAGGGGAGGAGGAAAAGGAGGTGGAAGGGGCTTCACCAAGTGCCTTCCTGCTCCCTGGCGTCCCAATTGGCTCCTGTGTTTACCACTGTGCTGCAGCTTCCCTCTGTGCAGAACCTCTCTCTCTCTCTCTCTCTTTCTCTCTTCAACGCTCCTGGCTTTCACGCTCTCTTTTGTCACACCATTTTCAGAGTAAAATTGAAACACCATCCAAATCCCTCGCTCTCTCTTTCCACACCTCCCTTGCTCCCTTATTTTAGCAAAATAATTCTCAACAATCCAAATTGTTGAGTTTGAAGAGACTTTTTGCTCCCTTTAGCTGTTCGGGGAGAACAGTTCATCTTGGTTTATTGCACCCCGTGTGCAGAAGACAGGGAAAGGGAAATAATTTGATAGCCCTTCCCCGAAATAACTGTATACCTAGAGCTGCTGTGATTCTCAATTTGCAGTCTTCATCTGACTCATTACAATGGCGCTTAGCAAAACCATATCTGTACTTCATTGCAATGACGCACCTTCCATGTCGACACCACTGGCACACAGTTTGGTGCAATTATAGAAAGAGGTGAATAATTCATGCCTCAACAGTTGGGCGCGGGAGCGATATGAGCAGAACAGATATGCTAACGGCTGCCCCTAGGGTCCTGAGGTCGGAGAGCTTTTGCATGGTGGCACAGTGCACCTGTGTTGCTATTGATTAGGCAAAAATCTCTGTACAGCTTTGCCCACGTTAAACATGCACATGTAACTCGCAAACTATAACCCGGGGGTGGGGGAAATGAATATACAGCACCAGAAGCTGGGAGCACAAGCTCCTTAATGCTTTTTGCACTCTTCAAGTTTATGTTTACGATGGAATCAACTGCATAAATAAAATGTTCTTAAAAAAAGACACGTGGTGTGTTCTGTAAGATAAACTCAAACAAGCAGAAATAGAAGGTCAACCAACCATGTTGAAAGGATTATTGTGTGAACGTATGTATAGCGTTAACAGTTGGCGTGTATAGGCTCTGGCCTTGTCGCTTCCTAAAAAAAAACATCCTGCCCGGCATAGCGGGGAGTTTGGGGTGACAATATTGTTGGATGGCCCCAGAGCCGCCGCCTGCTGTGTGCAACCCAAAGTTTACAGTGACACGTGCAGGCAGGAATACCTGCGCAATGAATACAAGCGTTCCCTGGTTGAGTCAGCTGGCCTGTTTTAAATGATTTATGCCTCATGTGCAGTCCCAATACATATCAACTTGGTATTTGTTTTTAAATGCGAGCAGTGTTTTTGCCCCACACGCTGTTTAATGGGATTTGCTGCTGTTCTGTTGTTTGTGTGTCTTGGCACCAGTGGCAGAGGAGATCTACACTGGGCTTGAGGGGGCTGGTTTTAGCTTGTTTGTTTATGCTCTTTGGGTTTTTTTGGGGGGAGAGGGGGGTTTCTCTCAAGCGAACAGCCCGCCATCAAAGCTTTGCACCACTCTGCTCAAACAGTGATCAGTAGGCCAAAGCTCACGGCCTCTGATGAAAGTTGTGCCTCCATGCACACTTATTTCGGATTGTTATTTGAATATTATCTCTATTTCACTGTGGTTCCACCCCTCCTCCCCTCTTGTCTCTACTCATTTTCTGTAGAAGAATTTCAGGATGACAAATCGGCCATCTTTTTTTGTTTTCATTTTCCTCATTACACATCTACCATGGGACGTGAGCAAAATGACGCACTTTGTCACTTAGCTCACCCCACACCCCCCACACACCAGCTTTGCTGTGAGAGAGGGAATAAGGAGGAGGGGAAAGGTGGACAAGGGCGATTATTTCATTAAGAGAATGGCCATTCTTGGAGGACAGTCAATAATAGATGAGGTTAAAAAACAATGGTGACTTTTCTTTTTTTCTACTGTACTCGTTTCTCTCTCTGCCTCCCCGAGTCAATAGAATCGACCTAATGGAAACCAGGTTACTCTTCCTTCTATCTCACCTCTCCGACATAATGTTGAACAAATGCATTATTCATTCTCTGGTCTAAGAAGCGAGGTAATTATACATTTATCTCCCAAATAATACTGGGTACTTACTGTGGCTGTGACCTTGCCCAAAGATTTATGCCATTTTGGACCTGCCCCCCCCCCCCCAAAGGCCACTGAGGAGAAAATGAAGGGAAAAGTGGATTTCCTCTTTATGGATGTAAGATGTCAAGGGGTTTGAAACGGTCCAGACATTAAATGTAAAGTTAAATAATACTTTATTTTGAAGTATTTCAGAAGGGCAGTAATAGTCAGAATCCAAACTTAATGTTCATGTTTTGCTGGGGATATTAAAAAAGTAGACTGGACAGAAGAAAAAAAAATTAACAAATGGTTCTCTCTCTTTTATTGTCTTTCTTTTATTCTCTTGCTCCTTAATTCCTGTTCTAATGTTATCATTGTAGCATCAGTAGCAGTTATCTGCTCCACAACCCTATCTTCTTTTGTTAACTATCCTCCCTTCCCAATGTATCCCCCAAAACACTTTCACTTTTAAAAAAATCTTTACTTCATCAGATTCCAAAGAACCACAAACAAACAGACATACATGTATTGTGCATACAAAGGACGAATAAACAAACAAGAACATAAATGACAATAAAGCAAAGGAAAGAGATAATTCAAGGGTAAAAAATTAAATACATTTTATAAAATAACGATAAGAAAACCAGATCACTCCTGCTCTGATGCTGTTCTTCAACCCTCACCCTGTCACCTGCAGGCCATCATGGCACAGCTTCCTCAGGAGGAGAAGGCTAAGATTGCTGAGCAGGTGGAGAGCTTCAGACAGGAGAAGTGCAAGCTGGATGCGGAGGTGGCCAAGTGGGACGACAACGGCAATGACATCATCGTGCTGGCCAAGCAGATGTGCATGATCATGATGGAGATGACAGACTTCACCAGGTAAAAAAAGGCCAACGCCAAACGCCGAGCAACAAACGTCAAACCTGCAATGACTTGAATTTATTCGATATGCCGTAAACATGAGTGATGCCTTGCCACGTTTTATGTTCATGTGGTTTATTGGTCGACAGTTGCTTATATACATCAGCACATACACAAACTCCAGAAGGAAACAACCTGCTCCATAGCTACTAAATGCTTGTGTATGTTTACCATAGTTGGTAACTTTCTGCTATTGGTGACTGTGTAGGTAAGCATTCAGTGAGTGACAGCTACAATAGATGCTACATCTGAGTCAAACTATGAGCTGAAAAGTATGTACAGCTGAAGTGTCTGTCAGGTCGTAATTGTCATCACTCTGAACAACTCTTTTCGCACACAGGTCCTCTGTTTATCCGTTCTTTATGTACAAATACTGCAGTTCCAAGTAAATCAAGTTATGCGAAGAAACGACCATGCCTTTGCAATGCCTCATAGCAGCAAACTGTTTTGTTACACGCAAACTGAGCCTGTCAACCTGTGTTTTGATCGGACTAAATAACGACACTGTGATTCAAAGAAAGGCTGTGGTACATATATTTGTGCACTGACAAAAAGGCAGCAGCTTTGCTCTCAATCTTCCCCTAACTGGGCTCAATATTTCAGGGAAATGACTAATGCCTAACTGATGGTCATCTGTGTTGGGTAGGGGGGTTGTGTGTCCACTCACCAATAGTGTGGCATGGAACAGACGGAAACTTGTAAAATAAATTAAAATCAAACCAGTGAGTGATTGTAGTTGGCACCCAGTCACAGTTTATGTCCAAACTTCAGTGTAGCACTGTGTAAAAATGAGACATCACACACAGGCAAACACAATTTCCTTAGCCACATTAACCTTCCCCGTGGTGGCTGATCAAGGAAACGCAAAACAGATCACAGACTCAGTTGTCGGCCATTATTCCCCTCACGGAAAATGTTCCTGTTTTGCTTTTAAAAAACACAACTCCTTTGTTTCTTTGTGCTTCAAAGCACATAAATGTCAAATCATTTGGGAAAATAGTATACTGTATTTTCTTACATCCATTACATGGTGCAACTTGTATTGGTGTTTGATTGTAATGTCTCTATCCTATTCCTCCTGCCAGCCAAATCAAATTAGCAGCTGTACACACTTGTGTTACACAGGGGGGAACTCAGTCTTTAAAGGAAAAGCTCTGCATGTCCACTGCTTCTGCAACTCCGCCCACAATCCCTCTATCTCTCCCTCTCCCTCTCCCTCTCTCTCTCTCTCTCTCTCTCTCTCTCTCTCTCTCTCTCCTTGACTTTTCCCAGAGGAAAAGGCCCCTTGAAGAACTCCTCAGATGTGATCAACGCAGCTAAAAAGATTGCAGAGGCTGGCTCCCGGATGGACAAATTGGCCCGCGCCGTTGCAGATCAGGTAGCTGTACAACTTTGTGTCTGTCTCATGTGTCATTTGAGTCGGCCCAAAAAACAGTCTCCGAATGTGTCATCGTAGCTGGCGTAGGAGCACATTTTGAGTTAGACTAAGTGGGCATGGCCATTGGAAATCTTTAATGGGGGCATCGACGAGCCCAGCTGGAGCGGTGGGCTGTGTTGCCGCATGACTACCTCTCCCGATGGGGCCAACACTGAGAGAGCAAGACAGCAGAACCAAGTTGTGTCTCTAATATAATTAACTTCCAACCGAGGTGTTGCATTCGTTATCAGATGAGTACCTTTTTTCTAAAACACGCTGACAGACCATTTTCAATATTTAATCAATCGGTGCTGTGCCTGGGGGAAAGACGGGAGCGCAAAAATGAAATAGGGGTGTATGCATGTGTGCTTACAGCAAATGAAGTGGGAGGTAATTTTCCAAATGCAGCACTCCAGGTATTGCACAATGTTCTTCTTCATTTCATCTGTCTCTAATATGCAGTGAGAATACACTTAGGCACAACACTCACTGATTTATTAAGACAGCCTGTTGTCATTGTAATTGCAACTTTGGATAGAAAGCAAACCCTTGGAATAATTATTGTTGGTTTCAGTTTCACTCGCTGGGCCTCCTTCCAGCGCTTCTCATCTGAAGAATTGCTGGAGCTCACAATGACATTTTCTTTTATCGCAATAATCAAATCTTTTTTTATTTATTTTTCCTGCAATTCCTGTGAGGCCTGCCACATGAAGCTGCTTTACATCATGCCCCAGATTTCAAACATGCCTCTAGACTATCATTTCATGGTTTAAGTTGCACAGAAAATGGTTGTTGTAAAGGAGTGTGGATATCCATGCAGTATTGATAATGAGAAATGAATCACACCTCTGAAAAAGTCTGCAAAGTCCTCTACATGGTGTTATGCTGTGCAACAAAGCTGTTAACACAAACACAGATTTCTGTTTTCAGACATAGACCAGGTTCTACACCAAAATAATAAACATGTGTTCCTGGGCCTATGACTTAACGTTATACAAACTATATTTAAAAGTATTGACAAGCTTTCGATATGTCCTGGTAACTAAAGAGAGGAGAAGGAAGAACATTTAAAAAATAATCCCGCTTCGGGAAAAAAACTCACCAGAGGCATTAAAGTAATTTCCCCATTCGTTCACTAGCAGTGATCCTATGTTCAGGGTACTGTATATAATTCATAATTAGATTACAGTTCAGTGGTTAGATTAAAAGTGCATTCAAAAAAAGCTGCTGGGGTAATACCAATATTAAGAGATGATTATATATTGTCTTCATCCCGTTTTTTTTTGTATGACAGTATGTGACTTCATTGAGAGTATACTGGTAGGAAATCTGCTGTTAGCACAGTGCATAATGACACTCAGTTTGAATGGCCCTATAGTATGCAAAGCTTACAAATGACCAGAAGGCATCTTTAGTTGAAGCTGGCACTGTTCTCCTCCTGTCACACTGTCCAGCTCTCCAGAGCATATTGCACTACGGAGCAAAGTTTCAGGCCATGAATGCTATATAAAAAACTGTCTGTTATGCAGTAATTACCACAGACAGAGACACTGTAAATATGTTTGCATGTTTCCATGTGTGAGAACATTTGTCTTAGAGAGCAGGTCCCTCGCTGTCTGCGCCAAGGTCTGTGCACATTGTTTAGACAACAGGATCTGGGATAGAAAAGGACAAAGTAAGCAGGGACTTGTGTGCCTATGTATTTATTCCTTAGCTTGTAGGCTGTCGATTTATGGTCCTTGTTTAACAGGGCTCGGGTGGGAGTGAATCTGTCAGATGGCAAATCACTGGCAGAGCCTGAGCCTGAATCAACAGTTGCTGTAATGAAAAGAGCAGGTGGCTTGCCATTTTTAATTCTCACTTAAATGGTTCCTCGACCAGTGTTTACTGAATATTCAAAGCCTTCTGTTGCACTTCTACAGACATCAGGGCTATGTCATGAAATAAAGAGGGGCTTGAGGACCTTTTCTTTTTCAACATGTATTTGTTCTAAAATGAATTTCATGTGAGGCAATAGGAGGCATCGTTTTATCATGCCATTCAGCTAATGGATTGGGTTATTAAAAGTTAAAACAACAACACTTTGCTTTTATCGAGCTTCGCAATGGAATTACACTACAACTAACTCCACCTTGATTATTTGCCTGCATTACGGACAAAGAAGACATGTATTTTGCATTCTCGCATTATGGTAGGTAACCTGTGCTTGTCGGAGCATTGTAGTGTGACAGAAAGAATGAAGGCCGCTCCACTGCTTTCAGACAGGTCCCTTAAGTAGCAAAGCTTGTCGCCATGACTGCACATCAGCCCTATTGATGAACACGTGTGAAGCAGAAGTCAATTCTGCATGTAAGGCCGGGAGGACGTTGAGCTCTTTCATAGTCGTTTGAGCACAGCACTTGACGTTGAAAATTCCCTGCAGGCACCTCAGCTCATTTCACTCCGGCATTGCCTTTTTTTCTACTCTATTTCTCCCACTGCATTTTTTTCCTACTCTGCTTCATTCTTTAAGTATGCATCCTACAGTCACAACCTAAATAATGGATGGCAGTTGTACAACATTATGCCCACCTATTCTGAGACGCACATTGACTGATGAGTGTTATGTTACAGCAATGGCGTGCAACAACAGTATGTGTCACTGTGTTTGACACACACTGCGTTGATTGCTCTGAGCCATTCTCTAACACCATCTGGCTTATACTGTAATGCCCCTGTGTTGGTGCTCAATGTTGGTGTCGGTACGGTTGTGTAGTCATGTGAAGGTGAGTGATGTGATATAAAGTGAACAGTCAGACATGAATAAATAGTGCAATTATTTGGGGCTATTTTAAGGCACTGATTAATACCGTTATATGCACACTTTACTGCAGTAGGACTGTGTGCATGATTGACTCAACATACACTAAAGTAGCATTTGAATGAAGAAACATCCAGTGAAAATATGGAAGTCTCTGGTGGAATATTGTAAATCAGGCGGTGGCTACTAGTTAGTAGTAGGATCAACTCATTATTTGGTTTTGGTTTTTTCATTGTATTAGTTTGAGTATCGCAACTTATCTCCTATTTACAGTCATTTAAATTGCCTTGTCCTTTTTTTCAAAAAAACTTTTCTTTTGCACTTCACTCTCTTTCAGTTTGAGCATTGGGTTGTGTGAAAAAAATTAGAAGAACTGCAAAGCTTATGGCCGCTGCTAATTCAGCTCAGTCTTTAAGTTTCACTCTAGTTGTCACAGTGGAAGGCTCTGTTGCATACAGTGAAGAACAACAAGAGCAAAGCTCCTGTTGCCTCTACTGACAGCTGTGAAACCAAGTGTGACTGATGTGTAATTAAAAGGCTTTTCTGCAGTTTAACTGGAGAGAAAACCCACTTTGAATGCTCTCACCATGCGTGCTAACTGTGACAGCTTAACATGACGGGGACTGTAGCTGCTAGAAGGCATATTGTGTAACTGTGAAATATGGTATACAGTATTTAAATCAGTCAATGTATGGGTCATACTTCTCTGTTTCAAACATCTCTCTTATACACTATTGAATAGGTAATTGAGCTAATTGAGCTAAGAATAAAACAGAAAATTGCCACAATTACAGAGGAACACCGACAACTGTGAGGATGGAGCTACAGCTAAAAATATCAGACTTTTCACACATTGAATAATTTAGGAAAGGTCAGTCTCCGTCTGCTCATAAATGCAGCATCAGTGTGAGGTGTTACTTGTGTTTTGACAGACTGCCAGACTGCGATAGTGTGTTGACCTCATTTCAGGACCAGAGTTCACATCATCTTCATGACTTAAACACTGGGAGCATGTTTCATTAAGGTCTCAGCCGAATGATGCAAACTAAACACCACACAATAGAGATATTGCACCTGTTTCACTGGACCGAGCAAAGAAAAATAACTAAAATACTGAGAGAAGATCTGATGTCAGGAGTGGTTTCACATATGCTGGGTTAAGTTAACCAGTGAACTGAACAGATTCCTCTCTCATCTGTGATGAACAATGTTTTCCCTATGATGGATGGAGAGAGAGAGATTTAACGGGCCTGGCAAAGTAATGGTCCATACAGTTTGTTTACATCTGTGAATCGGCATGTGTGTGTGTGTGTGTGTGTGTGTGTGTGTGTGTGTGTGTGTGTGTGTGTGCCGTTGGTGTGACGTGAAGTTAGCAGCGATGCTTGCCAGGACTGGCAGTGCCGTCACGATGCCCAAGGAGAAGGTTCCCTCTGCCTCACTGGCTGCTCTATGAGCGAGCAGCTCCACCTGACTCTGCATTCAGTGAGTCTCACTTAGAGGAAGCCAGATGCTGGTGGCAGCTTTGCTCTTATTTACTGTGTTGTTCAACATTGTCCTACTTTGATAGTGGCTATTACTTTAAATGTATATCATGCCTCATATTTTACACTTGCAATGTTAGTTATAGGTTGAACAAACAGACATTTACTTTCATCTGAGAAGGATGTGATTTACTCGCTATCTGAGACCATTGCTGAAGGACCAATCAATACTGTTTGCCTTCTTGGCGAGAAGAGGAGAAGACAGGGTGCAAGTCCTGCAGTTTGTTTCCTTTTTCATATCACAGCTCCATGTGTAACTTGCCATCCACCTTACCCGAGAGCCCATAAGACAAGGAAGTGAGCTGTGCATGTCCCCACACAGTGCTACTGAATGTCCAAGTTAGAACCGTTTAATATTAATGGCTAGAGAAAGGGTGTTGCTACAAAATGATGCTCACAGTGTTTAAGCAGCTGATGCAGTGTTCTTAACCCACAGGGAGCTAAGTGGGCCATAGCTGACACATGGGAGGCTTCCAGATAGAATAATAGGGGAAACTGTTTGATAGTAAGAGACCTCAGAAGGCAGTCCTCGTATATTTGGTCCATTTGCTGCACTGTATGATTTGTTTCTTAGCTGTTGAAGTAGCACAAAGGCCAGTGGGACAAGGTCAGAAAAAAAAACAAAATAAAGACAGCAGAGAGCAAGAAGAGGGATACATACAAAGCTTTACGTGGAAGCAAGTCTTTACGCATTTTCAGGTGATGATGTTCATTTGCTGTTGATTGATCGTTTTTCCTTCTTGGGTGACAAAACAAACTTTTTTTAAAGCAAATGAATGAGTTTGACACCCTGTAGTGTAACTTAAAGCCACATCGTTCTGGCTCAGTGAGGAGAAATGTGATAAGCGACCCAAGGTGCAGGGACGCTGTTGTTTTTTGAAGGATTGTTGTTTTTGCTATGTCTCCTTTAAATCAGCCTCGACATCACGACACCATGATTTCTATAACAATCCAATTTGGTAGAGAATACACATCTCAAAGCTATTTGGGAAGAAGATTCACCCTTTGAAATCAGAGGACACTTTCGTGATAAGCAGTTAATGATTTTGCCAATGAAGCCGGGAACCTTTTTTCCCCCTTCAAATTATTTGACTCACTGACAAATCTAGTGCCTTAATGGCTGTAACGTATGTCATGTTATTATTATAAAACATTTATGTCTGCTGAACCACTATTAGCTCATCACAGAGGATCCAGTTGTATCCTTAAGCAAAGCACAGACCTCCTGGATTAACCAACATTGTGAAAATCCAAGCTCTAGATGTAGCCAAATACATTAGACATTGTGCTAGCTGGGTTTCCTTTTTTCTTTTTTTTTACAAATGACACCTAAACCATAGGTTCTGAGATGTGATAACTGTGTAATTAGTTAATTACAGATGCCTTGATGGGTTATCAATCCAAAGATACATTATGAATTCAATCACTATTGGGTCATATATTTGTCCCAATAGTAATATATATTGTCACTTTTTCAGTCCATTTGAATATTCTTGTTGTGTACAGTATCAATCTCTATTACCTGACTAGCGCATTCTACTTTCCCTCTGCCATATGATTGTAGTCTGTATTCTCTGTCCTAAATTGCAAATTATTCACAGTAAATCTGTTTCATAAAATGTAGCAAGAGTAAGCGGAGGAAGGATTTGGGACACAGGCCATACCAGTTTGTAACATACACGTTTGACAGATTTAAGACATGCAATAGGAAGTGAACGGTTACACAGAAGCTAATACACAATAATATACAATACATATTTAAACTACCTGCTTAATTATCATATTACATCATTTAATTATGTGGTCCACAAAATGGCTGATAGTGAAGACACTTAACATTGGAGTGAGGGGACTTCATATAATGATGTACTAATATATAATATATATAATATAATATATAATATATAATGTACAAGTAAAAGCCAAGGCTCACTTATGGCAATTATTATTTGTGTGTGTGTGTGTGTGTGTGTGTGTGTGTGTGCTTTGACAATGTGTGTCTTTGTGCCTCTTCTCCATTCAGTGCCCTGATTCAGCGTGCAAGCAGGATCTGCTGGCCTACCTGCAGAGAATTGCCCTGTACTGTCATCAGCTCAACATTTGCAGCAAGGTGAAAGCTGAGGTTCAGAATCTGGGCGGAGAGCTCATCGTGTCTGGGGTAAGTCCGTCCATAGAGAACAGCACATGGCCAGCTCCACTTGTGCTATAGATGGTTCTTAGGCTTGGACTTCTTCTTGAATTTATATGCCCTGTGCTGATGGCAAACCTTTTAGTTCAAGGTCATGATTGAAGTCTGGAGACCAGATGAAAGGTCACACAGATTAAGGCTGACGCAATTATTTCAGACCGATTACCATCTAATAATAAAGATGAAGCGCAGACCTTCTTCCATTGGTGTTTTTCATGTTGCATTAAATGATATTATCACTGCTCCAACAATTGGTCAATCATCCCAATTGCTTGCGCTTGACATTTAGCTTTCAACTTTACTTTTACATTTGAGACATGAACCAGAATAGACCAGAATTATTAGATTATGATGTAACTGTCCTCTCAACTTTCCTGTATTTTTTTCTTCTATATTTCTCAATCTATTCTCTTTTGACAAATTAAACAAATCCACTTGCAAAACTGAAAGTTTATCATATGGAATCGTGGTAATTTCTTCTAAATTTACTTTTGTTAAAAGGCAGTTAATTTTGTATCATATACATTATCATAATGATAAACTGCTTGCTGACTGTATTGATCAGTATGTAGGCCTATGCACAATAGAATATTATAGAACAGAACAAAATTCTCTCAACCACATTTATACTTTTGAATAACTATCATTACAAAATGGTAACAACTGAATTTTCTAAAGTTTACACAATATAAAATACAAAATTTAAAAAGTCTTGAAGGATATTGGTATATTGAGTAATAGGAACAGAGAACTATGTGGTAAGGGCCTCATGTTAACCAACACACTGAAGAATGATTCCTATCAGTTCTTTACAATGGCTTAAACAGATCTTAAATGGACAAAAAGCAGTGGCTTCTTCTGAATAAGCCAGTATCCTTAACCGTTGTCACATATTTCCAATCAGGAAAGGTCTGTAAATAACTTCCCTATTAATTTGCTTGAGTATGATTCCTTCCTGTAGTTAAAAATCAAACTTGAC
Organism: Ammodytes marinus; assembly: GCF_949987685.1. Lineage (NCBI taxonomy): Eukaryota > Metazoa > Chordata > Actinopteri > Uranoscopiformes > Ammodytidae > Ammodytes > Ammodytes marinus. The sequence continues at coordinate 13,297,377 of NC_137235.1, read as the reverse complement.
TTTTATCTTAGCTGCAGGTGTCCTTGCGTGTGATGTCGATAGTGTTCTTTGTGACTTCTCTGGGTTTTATTATGGTTTGACTCACATGAGACATGCAAGCCCTGCTGGGATTTTAACCTTTTTATAGTGGCCAGCTGGAGTCCACACTCATTAAATCTAAGCAGTTGACTCGTCTCAACGTGACGTAGGAAGAGGCCCACTGGCCGCCGACCCTTAAATGTCAGCCAAACAAAACAGACGGAGACAGGGGTACACCTGACCCCTGTCTCTGCTAATTAAGAGATGCTAAAATAAGATGTCATATAGCGAGGGCCATGGTTTCTCCTGCTTAATTACCAGTGGCAGCACAGACGTCTGAGGCGCTGCATGCAGCTAATATTTCCTAATGTTCTTGTGAAGTGCAGGAAAAGTCATTTAACTTTTTTTTCCCTTGCAGATACATTTACCTTTTTGAACTGACCCTGAATGTCTCTCTCTCTCTCTCTCTCTCTCGCTCTATCTCTACCTCTCTCTCTCCCCTCCATCTGTCCTTGCCATCATGTAGCTGGATAGTGCCACCTCCCTGATCCAAGCGGCCAAGAACCTAATGAACGCAGTGGTGCTTACTGTAAAGGCATCTTACGTAGCCTCCACCAAGTACCAGAAGGTGTACGGAACAGCGGCCGTTAACTCGCCCGTGGTGTCATGGCGCATGAAGGCCCCCGAGAAGAAGCCCCTGGTAAAAAGAGAGAAGCCCGAGGAGTGCCAGACACGTGTGCGACGAGGCTCCCAGAAAAAACACATCTCCCCTGTCCAGGCCCTAAGCGAATTCAAGGCCATGGACTCCTTCTAAAGGGAGGGTGTGGGATAGGGGAAGTCACCCCCATATACCCCCAAGAAAAACAAAACATGACGGTGACAAGTTGAAGAAAAAAGTCCCTTTTTACATTGTGTTTACCCACCTCTGTTTTGCCCTGTGTGTGCCCGGTGACACTTCAGGAGGACTACAGTACATATTAAACTGCCACACTGCGGCTCCTGTGAACACTGTGGGCCTGATGGCTCACAGGCAGCCAGCGCACACTCAACACTATTTATCAATCTTATTGTAGCTTAATATGTGAGAGCCAAAATGTCACACAAACACAGGTACTTTTGAAAATGTGTATGTAAAAAAAAAAGAAAAAAAGAAGAGAGAAACATATCAGAAGAGATGGCATTTTAAAAAATTGTGGCAGTTGATATCCTGCTTGTATACACATTTAAACTGTCTGAATGGAAACCCTGAATGGTTATGTAAAGGACTTATTGTAAAGGGAATATATCAATGTTGGTGTGCTCCCTATTGCTATTTTATTTTCAATTTGAATGTAACCTGTAGTGCTAGAAATAATTTATGATTAAGATACCTGGAAGTGTTCGGCATCCAAATAGTATCCATGTTCCTGAAGATTATATTAATAATCAATACGGTGTTTTTCCCCCCAAAGCACACTTACGGTCTATTGTATTGCGTTTTTGAATTACATTTATTTAATGATTACATCACTAACTATGATGACCCTTATTGAAAGTCGTGTAGCGTATAAATATAGATGGAGCGGTTTGGCTAGCTGTGGATTTGCTCGGAGAGTAGAAATGTTAGCATCAAAGTAGTTTCCTGGTTCCGGCTGATTATAATTATAATCCATATGGTGTTTTTGTTTCCAAAGAACACTTGTGGTCTATTGTATTGCCTTTTTAAATCCAATGTATTTAATGATTCCATCACTAACTATGATGACCCTGATTGGAAGTTGTGTAGCGTATACATATAGACTGAGAGGTTTGACTAGCTGTGGTTTGCTCAGAGAATAGAAATCCCTGCATACGGTACCTTTATATTCACCCTTCTCTAATAAATCCCTCAACTTGACCCTACAAGTTTCATGTGTCTTTCTTTCTTTCACATATGCTGTTGTAGCTAGCTATAGTATCGATCTGTGAATGATTATTACATCAGCTATATGCCTTTTATTAATCTGAAGACATAATCATGAGCGATTGCCACGTTAAACATGCAGATGAGAAGATTCCAGAGGAGCAAAAAATATCTATTGGTACTAAAATCTTACAAGAATAGCCATATTGATTCAGGGTCACAGGTCACATCCTATTACTTTGCACTGACTTGAGATAATTGGCCATAGGTCAGCAATGTTACTGCTATGAAGGTGTTTTTGTACAGGATGATCCTCATTGAACGTCTCCCACACTTGCATTAAACACATACATCCATAAACATATGAACATATGTGGGAGTGGTAATGTCAGTCAGTGTTTCTGTGGGTCTAACATTTTGGTCCTCGAATAAAAGGATTTCCGTGCTGTTTTTACAGACATTCTCCTTATTATAGACATTATCCAAAGGAACACATCTTATTTTTTTTTAGATCCCCTCACTCGTCCCCTTAAAGTTGTCACTTGAAATCATCTACATGACATTTGGAAAATGTGTTAAAGACATTCATGGTTACCAGATGGTATACCCCAAAAAGTTTGGTTCGACACTGATTGCCATCCATTGTTGCTGTATCTACTGTATTTCTCATGGTCTCAAAGTTAACTGCTGACTCTATGTGAGTGTATATAAGCCGGTATTGACTGCCAAAGTCCTTGTCAATCTCTCTTAAGTCAGCTGAGTTGTTGAGGGAAAGAAAAGAAGGGAAGGTATGGGAGGAACAGTGGTTAGATAGCTGGGACTCAACAAAGGGCTGAATGTAAAAGTTTTCGATCTATAAAAGGCAAAGACAAATCATTGTGGAAACGACAAATGTGAAGTTTATGTAGCTTGTCTGGTCTTCCGGAAACCACAGAGACCTGGCTGCAACCTCCCTTCATGCCAAGTGATTCTGGTGAATTAGTACATTTTAAGCGACAGCACACAATGCATTCCTTTTAGAAAGCTGCTCTATCAAGCCCCTACAGGCATCCCCGGGCACACCCTGCCAGTAAAACAGGGAGAGCAAATCAATTGATTGCTTAACACGACCTTGATCTCTCGTGAATCAAATCTAAAGCATCGACAAGCATAATTGTTCCAATAACTGCCCACAGGACACCAGTTTAGATAATTCTGCAGTTTAGGCACTGATAATGAATGAAGGCTTTGTGTGTCCACATTGTACCGCTAATGGCCATTAAACACACCATGCATCAGGCATCCGTGCATCACCAAAGTACCCTGTGTTTGGGCAGCAGGGTTGTGGGAGTGGGTCAGTTAATGGAGGGATTCATTCCTGGCTGTGGCGCTGTCTAACTGCAATACTCCCTGTGTGTATCCATTTATACTGTCCAAATTAAAGATGACCTGGTGGCTGACAGCCTGTTCTCTAATTAAGAAGAAATAATTAAACAGAAGAAATTATGGATGCAGAAATGCCACTGCTGTGTAGGATATTAGTACTTTGATTTAAAAGATGTCTTTATGGGATGTTCCCCCTTAAAAAGGATTAAAATAGAGTACTAATCTAGTCTAAACAAAACCTCCCTTGGACCAACTGTAAAAATAGAGAGGGAAATGACACAAAACTCCCTGAGGCAGTGTGGTGATGAGCATACAACCAGCTGCTGCAATATGTTTTTTGGCTGTCGGTCTACGGTGTCAGATGCTTTTTGACATTGAACACACTGGAGACACTGCCATCTACCCAGCTGGACATCAGTGCTGTAAAGGGACCTCTATTATGGCTGCAGTCTCTTCATAACGCAACACAAAATTCAAATCCGAGAAAGGAGTGTTGAATCATCTTTGAGCAGCTGTCTTAGTAGAGTGCCCTTTATCCCATTCACCAAGGTTTGAAATGAATGGTTATTAATGGAATAGAAATATGTTTTTGGAGAGACAGATGAAGGGTCCTTAGCCATAAGTGGGGCACGGTAGAGGAAGTGATTCAGATTTTTATTTGGATTCCCTGATATGGACAACACCATTTGTGAAGTTTCTAATTCAGATTTTTCCTTAAGCAAGCCAAATGAAGTGGAAAGTTAAGATAATAAATGACTTCTCCAGAATGCCAGAGTGTGCTTTGCAACAGAATGGATAACACACACATCTCATTTTAAGGACTTGTGCCACTAACTATTTTCCTTCAGCTCCACTTCAACTCTTTGAGTTGAAGTGGAGCTTACACGCTTGACCTCCTCAGACAACTCCTTGTCTGAGGAGGTCAAGTGTGTAACCTGTTGACGCATTCTACGTTTTCAATCTAAAAATCCAGACAGAAAGTACTGTATGTAATTGGTGATTTAAGCAAAAATGTAGGTGGTCTGTAATCCGCCCTTCCCCATTCACAACGCCTCAATCTCTCAGAGAACATGAATAGGTCCTATACTAGCAGAGCAGGCTTGTACGGTCAGAAACTGGGGAAAACATCTTTAGGTTTGGTCAGAGTGGCATCATCACATCTTCGTAAAGTATTCACTCTAAAAGCTTGGTCTGGACTTCTTGCATGACCAGTTGGTGAACTGGACCACTAATTCCAATATGTCACATTGGCTTCCCAATCTTCTACTTTTCTTCTCTGTAGGCTGTTAACTTTTAGAATTGTTTCTTGGAATTGCAAATCACCCCATTCAATTAAGATATATTGAAAAGGAAAGAAAAGATATCTGAGCTAACAAGCTTGCTAACACTCAATTCGCTGAGAGAATAAGCTTACCTACTGCTATCAAGATCGAACAAACATCTGTGCAGTTTATTGGTATAGTAAAAAAAGAATAACAATAATCTATGTATTTCACTGCCGCGGGTAAGGCATACTTTGATTTGCAAAGTTTACTCTATATCTTAAGAATCTTTTTTTAAGAGACAAAGGTAATTCCTTTGTTCAGATTGCACAAAAAATAGTGTTATGTTAGATATTGCAGGGACCATGTATTATATTTATAACAATGTTTACAAATGTAATGTCTTAATGTTTATCTTAGCCTTCCTGTACGTACATGCAGATTTGAGAATTCCTCTGTTTAGAATCCATACAAAATAGCACTATGATGATTTAGGCTATAAACTGTGAAATACAAACGCGGTTACAACTGTTCTGAGTCTGAATCCATTCAAATAAACTATTTGTTTGTGCATATAACATTGTGTGTTCTTAACACTATGAGAGTTTTTTCTTCTTCTTAAGACTACTTTTGAAAAATAAATGCAATATATCACCCTGCTTGTAGATCCCAATATATTGTAATATACACACTAATCCATCCCACCAACCTCCACATTAAAGCACACACAATTTTCTGCATTGACACTGGACTTAAATCACCCTGTATGAATACACTACTCTATACTCTAGTCAGAGATATTAAGCTGGATATTTACATCTACATTTTTTAAGGATATCATCATCAGATAGTTACAGAATCCATGTTCCCAGTGATCCACCTGATGCAGCTCCCAACCACTCTCACATTGTCTTCTCATGTAGTAAAAATCAATTCCTTATAGAGATGTGAGGGAAGTGCTTGAAGTGATATATGAAGTCTGATGTGTAGAGAATGATCAAAAACTGTACACAGTGTCTCTTAGTCACGTTGGAATAAGACCAGCAGCGTATTTTTATTACACATGGGTCCATCACCGGGGTTCTGGGAGCCTGCAGAACCAGCCTTGAAAAGATTGTATAACATCCAAGGATAAAGTATGTTACAGGTATAGGGGAAACCAATGGTCCTGTGCACTCTGCTGTCAGAGGTCGCCGGCTAGCTCAAGCAGGTCATCCCCAATTACCTGCTTGTCTGGATGACATTGATTGACAGTCTGGTGGTGAGGGGCATAGTCCTGCCTCCAAGTGCAATGAAAAGTGTAGTGCTGGGTGAAGAATCTTATAACGGACCAAGGCCATAGTGTTGTGTTGACCTTTGGAGCGATGGACAGTTTGGGAATGGGGCGCTGTTATTTTGTCAGTTCCGTATGTGTCAGTGATGGAGAGAAGGAGGGTGAGAGACTGGGAGTGAGAGTGATGGCTAGGTCACTGTAAGTGGCGTCCCATTAAGGCTGTCTGATGAGGTAGGTAGGGGGTTATATACCAGGCCTTTGGTCTTCCTGCCACACCTTCTGAAAACAGGTATTATAGAATGCTGACACTGTTTTGCTTTTGGTTCGCAAACTACCTGTTTACCATGTGAATTCTTCGAAAGCATGCCTCTTAGCAGTTACATAGTTAAGTGCCCTGCTGGTATCACACTTTGTGCAGCTTGTGCATATTTTATGTTTTTAGCCCCTGATACAAGGTGAACTCATCCTAAATGTGGGGAGGGTGCAGGTGTCTTGAACCAATTCTGACTTCTTAATATGAAAAATTAAGTCTAAAATGGTTCTCAAAATAGGCACAACAAGGACCTTTGGGCTGCTTTCTGGGTTTGTTGGCGTTACCCATTTTTCCTCACAGCTTTAATAATTCTATAATTTATATATATATATATATATATATATATATATATATATATATATATATATATATACATTAGGGCTCTCAAGCGATTAAAAAAATGTATCTAATTAATTACAGGCTCTGTAATGATGTTAATCTAAATTAATCGCATACTTTTATGACACTTTTATACCTGTTTATAAACAGCTGTATAGCCTGCTAGTTTGTTTCTCTCTCTCTCGCTCGCTCTCCGTCTCTTGTAACTTCTGTCTCCACAACAGACAGCGCTGCACTTCCACAGATGCCTATGCCAATTCAGTCACCATCGTCGTACTCATAGGCAAAAATATTGACACACACACACACACACATAGGGTGTCCGTTTACGCGGGAGACGAGACAGCTAGCAAACAAAATTGAGACACACGGAGGAAGATTGAGAGATACTGTTTTGAACCTATATTGTTGCACCCACTAAATCAATAATGCACAGACACTGCGGAGAATAAAGTAAGATGTCTTCCTACCTTCATGCTTATTTGCCCAAAGCATCCCTTAAACCGTCCATAGAGCCCTCGGCCCCGCCCTTTCCTCTGCTTCTCTCTTTACTTTTCTCCCTTTCACCCGTGCGGGCTGTGTATGCAAGCCATGATGCAAGCTACAGGTGCAGCTCGGTGCAGCTCACCGAGCTGCGCACCACTTTTGCACCGGGTCAAAGGGCATTATAGAAGTGCGATTGATCTGCGTTAATTTTTTTAATCGCGTTAATTTTTCTGTGATTAATTAATCGAAATGAACGCGTTAATTTGACAGCCCTAATATATATATATATATATATATTAGGGCTGTCAAGCGATTAAAAAAATTAATCTAATTAATTACAGGCTCTGTGATTAATTAATCTAAATTAATCGCATACTTATATGACACTTTTATACCTGTTTATAAACAACTGTAGGCCTATAGGCTACCGTTCGTCTGTCTGTCTCTCTCGCTCGCTCGCTCTCTCTCACTCTCCCCGTCTCTCATAACTTCTGTCTCCTCTAAAAAAAAACAAGCAGGCTAAATTACGACTGTCTATCTCCCCCAACAGACAACGCTGCACTGCCACAGTTGCGGTGCGCATAGCCTATACCGACTCATTCACCGTCCTACTCACAGCCAAAAATATTGACATACACACACACACACGAAGGAGGAAAAAAGACAGGCATATGCTAGGAAGAGTGAGAGGGGGCGGGTGTCGATCGCAGCTAGCAAACAAAAGTGAGCACCCACTAAATCAATAAAGCACAGAGTAGACACTGCGGAGAATAACACAAGACATATTCCTACCTTCATGTTTATGTGCCCGGAGCAGCCCATTACACATCCATAGAGCCCTCTCTATGCTTCTTTCTTTACTCTTTAATCCCGTGCGGGCCGTGCACAAGCTACAGGTACAGCTCCGCTATCGTCTCAACTCTTTTGCACCGGGTCAAAGGGCACTATAGAGGTGCGATTAATCTGCGTTAATTTTTTTAATCGCGTTAATTTTTCTGTGATTAATTAATCGAAATTAACGCGTTAATTTTGTCAAACGATTAAAATATTTAATCGCGATTAATCGCATTAATGTCATAGTTAACTCGCAATTAATTGCGATTAATCACATTTTTATTTATTCTTGCCTGAATGTCCCTTGATTTCTTTTTGTCCCATTATTGTTTCTCATTGTAATGCTCTTATCACATAGCCTGGCATTCCCAGACCTGCCACTAGGCGCTGGCAAATTAAATTTGCTGCGCGTGTTGGTTCTTTATCAAGAAAGCCAGAAATCTGGCTGGTGGTTTCAATTGGTTCTATCTAATATGGGCGCGCCAGAGCCCTTTATATGGTGCTCTGGGGAGGACGTAACCGGATGACGACAGTGACGTGCATGCGACGTCGAAGCCGTGATAGTAAACATCAAAGATGGCTGCGGATATGTTGTGTGAGTTTGAGACTGCTTTGGCCTCGACCCTTAACGATTTGGAAGACGGCACTCAAATCTTTCATTAGCAAGTAAGTGGAATGTTCTATTTTGCTGACTGACAACGGCAAACGTTTAATTTAACAGTTTAACAGCTGTTCGCTAAACGAAAGGGGCTTACGTCGCCTTGTGCATGGCTCTGATTGGTTGTAGTGCTATCCAACTGCGTGCAGTGGCATTTGAAATGCACGAGTAGGAGCCGCCCCTTGAGTTGGAAATTACTATTGATCGTGGCCAGACCCTCTATCGTTCAAGATATCAGGGTCTGGATTTCCAGGCTACTTATCACACCCATTCTAATTATGATATTAAAGAAGAAATACACTGTATATATATATATATATAATTTAAGTACGGTATATGATTTTAGTTTCCTTTTTGGTGATAAGACACAACTGGCTAAACAGAGTTCCTTATCCTGAACAGCCTCGATACTGAGGAAGGGGAAAAAAGGAATCATGGTCAAGGAGCCAATAATTATAAGCCCTGACCCACTGCACAATAATCAGGTGCAATGTATCTCATCTAACGACTTGTATCTATCTATCTATCTATCTATCTATCTATCTATCTATCTATCTATCTATCTATCTATCTATCTATCTATCTATCTATCTATCTATCTATCTATCTATCTATCTATCTATCCATAGCATTGTTGTTAACAGAGATGATTATTTGGCTTGACCAGAGTTCTCTTCTCTATTGAGCGCTTTCTTCTTTTATTTTTTGCATTTCACCAGATGGTACATTAATGAGCCGAAGCTGACGGTGGTTAAATTACACACAGCAACGGATAGGGGGTCAAAGAGTAAAATACCCTTTACAAATTTGAACAAGGTTATAATAAAGTGGTCAGCGGCAGTCGCCCCAAAATGGCTGGAGAAACAGCTTGATTTATGTCTGTCTGTAATTGAATGAGGAACGAGAGAGTGACCTCTAATAAAGCCTGAGCTTTGGCCAATCAGAAGGAACATCTTATCAGACACGAGGGATGTGGAAGAGTTATTTCTTTCCATCACCAACTATACTATATATTAACTATATACTATTAACATTAGCTTTTAAAGAGAGTGGACACGTGAGGAGTTTGAGTCCATATTTACCCGTAAGGAGGAATGTGCTTTCACAGAGGTTAAAGAGTGGATAAAAAGTGTTTCACTGATGAAATTTTTAACATATCTCTGCCGGATCAGCAGCTTTTTATGGGTCATTCAGCTGCAACAGTAAAACAGAAGACTATGCATATAAATCAAACCACAATATTAAACCACTTGTTTTAATGTTTCATCTAATAATTTCAGTTTTTTTCTACTCAGGCAAGGATTCACGCACTGCAAGCCAATCTGGATTGGTGTTAATAGTGCCAAGTTGGGCTTGAGTGGAAAGACTGAAGCCCAACATGCACCCATTATGATGAAAAATAGGTGCATACATAAACTCTACAGCCACATACTTCTGTGAGACTAGGTCTCAGAGTGATAACATGCCCTCAATGACATTTAACATGCATATGTTTAGAAGATCAAAAGATCGTTGTGTGCACAGTTACGCTCAGGAACACTACCACTAGCGCTGGAGACTGGTAGGTTCAATGATACTCCAGAGGCAGACAGGCTCTGTTTGATGTGTGACCTCAGGGAGATTGAGAATGAGATTCATTTTATGTTTTATTGCCCAGTTTATGATGATTTGAGGGATGTATTGTTTACTACGATGTCTTCCATTTATGCTGATTTCTTTTGGTTCGACGACTATGAAAAACTTGAGTTGTGTTTTAAAAAGGGAACCTTTTATGTTGCAACCTTTCTCTGTAAAGCCTGGGAGAGAAGAAGAAGTATGTTGTTCAGAGACCCAGCTGTACAATATTCTGTATTTTGATTGTAATGTAGTATGTGATGGTGTCCTATAAACCCATGAGGGTTGGGCACTTTGAGTGCAGGACACAAAAACCAAAATAAAAATGAATGAATGAATGAATTTAGAAGGTATGACATTTAAATCATCTTTTGCATGTTGGGATGCTTGAATTTGATATATAGCAATACACAAAAAGTAGCCTACAGCGGAGGCTTGTTGTTTCGAGGGTGACAATCTAACATTGTATCAATTATAATTGTTTATTTAAAAATTAAAAGATCAATCATCATCTTTTATGAAAGACATCTGCATGAAAAGGTTTGCACAGGTAATTGTTTTGTTCCATTCAGGTGACAGGCTACTTTAAGTGACAGGAAGTTGACGTCATAATAATGCCCCGCTGTTACAGCTAACATGCAAAAACAGTCCGAAGGAAATGTTTTCTTGTCACTCACTTCAAGACTACTTGACAATTTGGGAAAACAGATGCTGCAGCACTTTGGGGAAAATAATGAGTCAAGGACCAGGGGCCTCATTTATAAAGCTTGCTGCACACAAAAACCTTGCGTAGACAGGCAGAATGTGCGGTCAAATGTGCGGTGGCAAACCGGTGGTATTTATAAAATAATTCTTTGCGGAGAAGTGCACGTATTCCCACGGCAACTTTTGACCATGCGTAGAGCTTCCGCAAGGTTTTCCTGACTCGGGGAATCAGCGACACTCAATGGCAACCAGTGGCGGGCCGTCAGGGCCAGCAAAGCCTTCTCTGCTGGCCTAAAGACTTTCAGAAAAACGAAATTATATAGGCTATTATTAATAAATTATTATATTTTGTATTAAATATATAATTTATACATTTTAATATATACAATGTTTTCATTAATTCTATCTATTTTAAAGAGTTTGTTCACGTAAGTCTAAATTGAATTGTTTTTCCTTCGGCTGCGCTGCCTCCAGTGTGCTGATATAGTAGAGCTCTTATCCAATCAGATTATTTCCCTGCGCTGTCTCCGGGTAAAACATATCTGGCCAATGCCTTCAGAATTCCGAGAATCCCCTCTCTGTTGACGCTAATAGGGACGATGTTGTGATTGACATGTTCTTTAACCAATAAGATTTCTAGTTTTCCGAGTTAGGCGTATCCTTTTACACGGATAGGCCTTCTAGCTGGCCTTGGGAGGGAAAGTAGCCTACTTGAACTACCGCTAGCTAGCCGACATTAGCCTACTGTCCATGGATAGAAGGCAGTAGCCTATGTTAGATCTCTTCTATTTTTGATTTGATCTTTTAGATGAGACTTTGTCGAAACACAAAGTGGATTACAGAGGAGAAGGAGTGGATTTAATGGCCAACTTACTGGGGAAGTTTTTTTTATTGAGAAAAGGACCTTTTAAGAAAAGCTAGACATGGCAGGGTCGAACAACACCACAGCTATCTGCTCTGACCCAGCTGGATAAAGGATCTGTGCAACAGTTCCAATCAGGCAGCAACTTATGAAAGGTAGGCCTATAGTTGGCTCATTGCTAATTGTAATGCTGGATATGTCTGCTAGCCTACTTGCAACCGATCGCTGCCGTGTGTGGTGCTATACTGGGTTTTCAAACCGGTGTTTACTAGGAGCGGTGACCACAGGACGCGCTACGTCCGCTGCCAGTAACGTTCTGCTTTTCATTCTCCATGGTATGACCCGCTAGTAGTGCGCTGCTTCCCAGCATAATTTTCCATTTTAAAACGTATTAAAACATGCAAATATTTTTTTTTCTTAGCTGCTGAGCTGTCCAGCGCTCTAAAAATGTAAACTAAAATGATAGACAGAAGATCTGACAGGTAGTTTTCATCCTGGCGCAGGGTCTGTGATTAAGCTGGGATCTGTGTGTGTGTGTGTGTGTGTGTGTGTGTGTGTGTGTGTGTGTGTGTGTGTGTGTGTGTGTGTGTGTGTGTGTGTGTGTGTGTGTGTGTGTGTGTGTGTGTGTGTGTGTGTGTGTGTGTGTGTGTGTGTGTGTGTGTGTGTGTGTGTGTGTGTGTGTGTGTGTGTGTGTGTGTGTGTGTGTGTGTGTGTGTGTGAGTGTGTGGGTGTTTGACATTTGCCTTGACCGGTAGTCGCTAGTGACTTGTGGCTGTTTTGAATTTGTTCTTAATTATTTTGTCATGTCATGACTTAGACTAGGTGGGGTCTTTTCGTGATGCAGCATCTTGTCAAGCTGTGTAGTGTGTAATATTAGTTGGCCTATGGTGCTCTTGATGGTTTAGTCAACATGTTTAGTGTCATTAGTGTACTGTAATTGTATTAGCCTACACTCGTTAAAGGTTACTGTAACTGCTGCAATCGGGTGGTTAATCCAATGACACTAGCCGTGACGTCACCATGAAGTTATTTGTTTAATTAATTAATTAATTAATTAAGCGGTTTGATTTTCGGGACGATGGCTCTGAAGGCCTAAGTGTAAAAGGCACGGCCCGCCACTGATGGCAACACCACGAAATAAAGCTCTGTCATCTGAAAAACACATACTTGTGAAATGCATGGCACCCAATATATTTAATCAATTATATGTGCATACCTATTATTGCGAATATAGGCTACTGTTGTCTATGGCATGCAGTAATGATGTAGGTTGATTTACTTATCAAGTAGGTCTATACATGTTTTGGTTATATTTTTAAATTGAATCTTATAGACCCCTTATCAGTCTACGTCACACAGCGTCACTCCCCGCTCAACTGCGCATGTCAGCCGCAGAAAGAGACAAGAGCCAGACGAGCCACAATCATGTCTTGTAGTGCTGTTGGATGCACAAACCGTTTATTTTTAGTTTGAATGGTGATAAAGCTAGTAAATGCCCAAATTCACCGCTGTATAATTACATAAATGAGTTGTGAAATGTTTACAATAAGGACAGTGACCGGAGACGAGGCTATAGCAATGGAAAGCAATGGAGGCTTATTTTCAATGACCCAGACGTTATACATCTCCGTCCTCTTCCCTTGTGTTTGACTCTATGGTTTGACTAGGCAGTAGGGGTTTGCACGTGTACACGTGTAGCCGTTAAGTAGGCTAAATCATACCATTTTAGGAAAAATCAATAAACGAAAACCGAGTGGGGTCGACATGTGCTAGCCTACTGTAGGCTATTAAAGCAGATAACACAACACATTATTGTGTTTGGTTATAATATTTATTCATTTAACTATTTAACTGCTCCACCATAAGTTTCACTTTCCTTTTCATCTCCGTCTCAAACAGCTGGTCTGATAAGCTGGTCGGCTCGTGAGCCCAACGGCCCCGAAAGCAGGAGTCAGTCTAAAAACAGATGATCACGGCTAGTTATGATCACTTTTAAATCAAAAAGCTAAATTATGAAATAAAGGCATCTCTGCCTCTCTCTGTCTATCTGTCTGCCGGTCTTTACTGTCACTCTCCAACAGCATTCCGGCCACTGAAGTCGTCAGGTCCATTTCTTCTCATCATTTATCTACTCAACTGCCGGCAACGCGTATAGGTCATTAAGATGTATCTCGTTCAATAGTGTTAATGTTTCCGCATAACCAATGTTATCACTCGCTGATAAACTGTTTTTAGTAAGCTGACAACATCGCTATTTAGCACCATGGACCTATAAAGAAACACCACAACTGCAATATAACCAAACAGGTAACCATGGCAACCAGCCAAACAATTTTTCTTTCTGCAGCTATGCAGCGCGCGCATCCGCCGTGTTGATAAACATATATGGGGTCTATAGTTCTACTCTATAATAATATCATATACGTCGGGAGGTGTGTCCCTGAGTGGCCAGCGGGAGAGCAAATAGTCTATATTTTAGGCTGTGTGTAAAAAGTAGTTTTGTACAAAGTTAAGGCCAAACATATTAATTAAAACTATATATTTCGTAAGATAAAATCTTGTTATTAATTTAGCAAATTATTTTATGCATCTCTTTCCCATAACAACTAACCATGGATGTTGATCTCATGTGTAGATCTCACGGAAGGGAAACAATGCTTTGGAATAGACTATATGCTAATGCATTATTTAACTTCTCACAACACATTTTATATAGGCCTACATATACAGTAGTCCTACAGGTTCGCTAATACGTGATATTTCATACAGTACAACGTTGGGCAAAACATCTTAACAAAGACTATAACGACTGCTAATCATGATATGTGATCAGCGCGCATGTGTGTGTTTGTGTTTGTGTGGCAGTTACAGCGACGCATGGCACAGGCTTGCTTTCTTTGCGGCCGGTTGCCTCCCTTTTTTCCTCATGTCAGTCAAAATGATGTGCTTGTTAAGTGCATCATCATATTCAGGAGCTATTTAGCATTCGCTGGTAGATTGTGGGATGAAACTGGGAGGTAAAGTGGGATGACACGGGGCGTAGATCGTCCGCGCACAATTCTCCGCAGGTGGGTAATTATAAAGGGAAGATTGCGTACAACTGTGCGCCGCACACTTTTATAAATCTCAACTTTTTTTTTGCGTAGCACATTCTTGGCTTTGTGCGAACGTAATGTTTTGGGAAGGTTTCTATGCACACATTTATAAATGAGGCCCCAGGAGAGTGCAACAAGAGAGGAAAATAAACTAAAACAGACGTCAATCCAAGCTAATTAAACAAACACCTGAGCCTAGGGCTGGGCGATATGGCAAAAAATATTATCACGATTATTCTTTCGATATTGTTCGATATCGATATTAATCACGATATATAGTATAGTGTGATACTGCTGAAGCCTGAAGAAACCAGAGTGTTCATTAGTTAAAGGCCTACTTCACCGGTGGGAATATGAAGGTGTATTGAATTCTGAGATCCTAGGTAGTATAAATGTGCAAAAAAAAAAAAAATCGGTTCATCCTAGCCTGAGAAAAGGCAGAAAGAGTGTTTTTTTTAACCCTATATTAATCTTACTGTGACATCACAGTAAGATAAATATAGGGTTGAAAAAAATTACTTTGTAAATATTACTGTGATATCACAGTAGGAGAAATCACAGTAATATTTACAAAGTAAGGTTTTTTTTTAACCCTATATTTATCTTACTGTGATGTCACAGTAAGATTAATATAGGGTTAAAAAAACACTCTTTCTGCCTTTTCTCAGGCTAGGATGAACCAATTTAAACATTTTTTGCACATTTATACTACATAGGATCTCAGAATTCAATACACCTTCATATTCAAACCGGTGAAGTAGGCCTTTAAACTATACAATGTTGTTTATTAGCATATTGTGATAAGAGAACATTGAATCACATTAAATACACATTTAACTTCACAAACATGTTTTAACTGCACCTAACTAAACAATATAAGATAGCTTGCCTTGTAACCTATTGAAAATATTGTAAATAAAAATAAAAGCTCTAACTTCTTTCACATTAAACTCCTTTGGCAGGGCTACAGCAAACATCTTATAAGATGTAAACATCTTGTAGAGGCACAACCATACATACAAGTGAACAATTGGATCAACAGAGGCACTGACACAAGTACTGAACTTTAAGATATAAAATATGAATATGAGAATTACTGGTTTTATATGTCAGCTATTTTAAAAAGTAGAAATGTGAGTAGAAAGTGCAAATTGTAAACATTGTAAAACCAGATATTATGCTACATAACATAATGTGTTTAAAACTAAAATATCTGTGAGTGACTACTATCACATCTAACTCCTCAGGCAGGGAGGCAACGATCTTAAATGTGTATAGAGCTGTGGCTCAGATGCTTCATGAATGTCAGACCACATCACCTACTACTCACACATACAACAACAGCTGTAGGAAGGGGAGATGCTCATGCTGTAGCTACATGGTCTTACAGACCAGGGGCCGGTTTCCCAAAGCCTTCGTAGAGCCTTCTTAACGCTACGTCATTCGTAACCCCTACGTAGAGTTCCTACTTAACATTTCGCCTGTTTCCCGAAACGTTCTTTGCTACGAATCTCTTTCGTACGTCCTACGTTAGTAAGGTTGGTCTGTAGCGCCCGCAGAGCCTTCTTAGCTCTACCGTAGGGATGTTTCAGCTCTCATTTGTGTCATTTAACTAATAAATCTGACTGTATTTCATATCAAACGGACACAGCGATGACTGTATTAAATAACAAACTGTTAAAACGATAACTGTATATAGCGTATATCACATTTAAAGTAAGCTATATATTTTAGCAGAATACCATTCACTCTGATTCACAAAGTGTTCAAACTATAAGTAGCCTACATAGTCATCTAACTGACTTGACAATCAGCATTAACTGATTGGATGCGATGTCCGTCAATATGAAAATAGGCTACTTTATACGTGATACACTACAGCAGGGGTGGCCAACCCGAGGCTCGCGAGCCGCATGCGGCTCTTTGCCCAGCTTCGTGCGGCTCTTCAGTTCATATCAAATTATGTGATTATAATTTTTTTTTTTTTTTAATTTTTATACTTTTTTTTTGTGTTGGTCTATGTGTGTGCATGTTCGCAAACGTTTCATGCGGCTCTTACGTTCGTTTTACATGTTGTCTATTATTTCCTTTTTTATTTCATTAATGTGTAGGCCCTATGTGTATGCCTGTTCGCAAATGTTTAATTGAGGACGCAACATAACGTTCGCAAACGTTTGGTGCGGACGCAACATAAAACTGCCCGCTCAGCTTGGAGGGAGGTTTTCCGTGAGTAAACTATTTGTGTCAAGTTCGTTCCGAAACAGAGTGGGAGAGTTCATATTTTTTGTTGAACGTTATGCCAAGCCATTCTGCCTTATATGCCAGGTGTCATTTGCGCATTTCAAGGCTTCAAATCTTCGGCGCCACTTCACCTCTCTCCATGCTAAAAGTAAGTCCCACAAAGCAACATGCATAGTAAGAGAAAAACGCTATTTTAAATTGTTATATTTTTGTTTGTGGACTTGGTTGAACTGAGAGTTTGTGTGTGAGGCAGTGCACACAATGTTCATTGTTGAAAATGACTGCCCTGTCGTCTTTAGTACTGTAGGAGTCCAGTCCTGTCATTATCACAGGGGCGGCCTTAACGATCTGGGGGCCCGTTTCAAGTCCTAGTGTGGGGCCCCCTGTTTTTTTTTTTTTTTTGATAAATAATGCTTGTGCATGCATGTGCAAGCTCCCCGCGAAAATAAAACGCCCCCCCCCCCCCCCCCTGAAATCTTACTGGCCACCCCAGTGCCCCCCCCCCCAGTTCAAATGTTATTTTTTATTTTCATTTTATTTTTTTAATTAAATTTTTTTCCTGATATGTATCCTAGTTCAGAGATGATATGTATTTTTTTTTCTTTCTTAACTTTTTTTGATAGGTAGTTGCCAAGTTCATCACACAAACACTCCAATCCACTGATATGAGATCAGTTTTCAATTTTCAATTACTAAATTAATGGTAGGCACTAGAACTGGTCTCTGGTCAGCAAAGGTCTTGAAAACAGCATAAGTGTGCTTGTGACATGCGTGCCACCCATGCATGTGTATAGGCACGTGTCCCAGCAGATTTTTGAAATCTGAATAAAAAAATTAAAGTTTGTAGTTAGCGAGTGTAACATGTTCTTAGCAAGGGCAGACTTTCATAAATAAAGGTTTATTTTTTTAGCAAGATATTTGGTCAAAAGCTAGTGGTCATCCGTCCCTCTGTGCAGTTGTTAGGCATCTGGCTGCTAGCAAGTTATGTTGTCTTGCTAATTTTACTATTCATCTGAGCTGAAATAAATATTGACTTTTTCCTTTATTATCTTCGCCAAAATGCACCAGAATGCTTAGATTACATGTTAAAAACACAAAAAAAATCTTCTGGGGGGGGGATGCCCCCAGACCCCCCTTCAGGGGTTTAGTTTTCTGACAAACATTACAATGGATACTAACATGATGTGGGCATTTGGGATTATAAATCATCTTTGAATTGGTTGTACAGCATATCACATGCTATTCATTCAGGGGTGCGATGGCCACCCCACTCTAACTCTGTGGCCCACCTTGGCCACCCCCAGTCAAAATTTCCTGGAATCGCCACTGTGTGTACCCGTGTGTACGATGTGGCTCTTTGCAGTAACACAGTTAAAAATGTGGCTCTTTGTCTCTGACTGGTTGGCCACCCCTGCACTACAGCCTACAGTCGGATCGTTTTTATCAGTTTGATACAGTCATCGCTGTGTCCCTTTGATATGAAATACAGTCAGATTTATAAGTTTAATGACAAGTGAAGTCCCTGCGATCGCTGTGGCATCGCCAGAGATAGGCTTGGCTACTACAGACCCCCACATTTCCTTCCGTAAGCACCATGCGATGTCACTCGGACACGAGTGACATCCCTGTTGCGCATGGAACTGCCACAAGTCATTCATGAAGAAAATAATTGCTGGAAACAATCTTAATCTCCTCCGCTGTTTCTATAGCCTAGGCTACCTTTTTTAAATCAGTAGGCCTATAGGCTATGGTAATACGTTCGACCAAGGTTAACACTAGAACCATCGCACTGTGTTCCACACACTGCGGAGCTGTCAGCTGAGCCGGCTCAGCTGACAGCTCCGCAGTGTGCGTCGGATTCTCCGCCTCAAAACATGTAAACGTGTGAAAAAATTAGTTAGTAATAGTTTATTGTATTTAGGATTTTAGCTCATTTGGACGCTGTTTGGGCCGTCTGTTTTTATTGATATAGGCCATTGGCGATATTCTACTTTCAGTTTCCTTACTGACCCACCACAAAACGTGATTATTGTTCTTAAAGATACTTAGATTATAAAGCAAGAGGTGTTAAATAAATGTTTCGGCTTAGAAGGATTTCTAGTAATCTTTTATTCGCAAAGACTTGTCATGCAGCTTCGCATGAAATAAGCAGGAAATGGAAAATCGAACTCTGAGCAATCGATTTCAGCAGTGTACGTACGACGTATGGAGTGTTTCTCCTAAGAGACCGTTCGGGAACCACGACTACAGAGGTAAACAACTTTGGTAAGTCATAACGTAGGAGTCTTCGTAGCTCGCTAAGAGATGACGTTATCGGGAAACCGGCCCCAGATATTTTTGATAGTTTTCCATAAGGTTCAACTACCACAAAATACGATACGATAGACAGGAGCGCTGCAGCGGTCGGACAGCGGTTAAAACTTTTCACACTTTTGGTGTGGCCGCTCCTATATTTATTCCCCCCCGTGTTGCGAGCCAGTGAGCGAACAGCGCTGGCCGCGGCAGCTACGTGGTGTCATCGTAGCAGTGGGACACACACAGTGCAGCCTTTAGTGTATACTGCTATTTAGGAACAACCACCGCTCGCGCTGCTGGTCGGACGGCGCATTTTCACACTTTCTGTGTGGCCGCTCCAATATATTCCCCCCGTGCTGTGAGCGTACAACTCCGGTAAATGCACAGAGACGGCTCGGGGCGAGTCGACAGAGACAGTGAGCAAACAACACTGGCTGCGGCAGCTACCTGACTATGATGTCATCGTAGCAGCGAGACACAGTGTTGAGTGTAGCCCACTGATTAATTTAATGAAGAGGAAAAGCACTACAGAACAGAGTGCTGCGCCGACATTTTTCGCTAAACACAAGACTCTCTTCACTCTTGCCGAGGTCACTACACACGGCTCTCCTCTTTCCTTACCGCTGAAGCTCAAACATGCACGTCGCACCAGGAAATGGGCGTGTAATTAGACAAGAAATGCAAAAACTGCAATCTGACTGGCTGTTAAGTTTATTTCTGCTTTGTGATTGGCTGTTAGGTAAATCCATATAATTATTATTTTTTTTTTTCATTTTCATATCGAGGATTTATGTCAAACGCATATTGAAGTAATCGACGGGAGATTACCAATCGTAATCGAATTATTGCCCAGTCCTACCTGAGCCTGCTAACGTGGGTCAGGTGTGGCCCATTAACCTCCACCCTGTCCATCTTTACATGGTGTAACACTTGCTGCTTCTACCAAGTTTCGGTGATTATTCAGCAGAGTGGACTTTTAGTTATTGAAAAACGTTCTGAAGGCAGCATTGCGTGCCATTGGAAACACTTCCCAGGAGATCATTGCAGTCAAGGTAATGACATGTTTTATGTTGAACTGTATTATAAAATATCAAGATATTAAAATGTTTGTATTAAAGTAAGGCTTGTTTAAAGGTGAAGTAAGCGGTTTATTTGTTAATAAAGTGTAAAATCGCTCTTTATTCATACAGTGATCACTTGCATAATGTGCGCGTTTCATAAAGCCGATCTCTCAGCTGCTTTGCATGTAATCGGCAAATAAACTTATTGTAGTATCCCAACATTTTTATCCAATCAGAAGAGAGAACTCTACAAACTGACACGCATCTCACTCATACTATATACACTCCATGGTCTTTCTGCCGGTGCACGCCAGAGCAACAGATGGGTGACTGTGTATGCGCCTACAATGGCGGAGCAGGTAAAAATCCTTCCCAATGTCTGTTTTGATGGTTTTTATCATGTGTTATCACACTTATGGATCTGAGATGACGCTAGATAACTTGCTGCTTGAAGACCGCAGTGCATTAATGTGGTGACGTAGGGACGAGCGAGGGGACTGCTAACTGCAGTAACTGACAGGAAGTTAGCTAAAAGAACCATTCCGCTTACAGCACCTTTTTAAATGTATGCCATGTAGACTAACTTATGTGAGTAAGCTAGCTTGCAATGCTAGCTAGCTAGCTCAACAATAACAGGATTGTAGCTAATGTTAGTTTATCCATTACTTATCTAAGCCTGATGGAATATGTTACTCTCATTGCAACTGATAATGTTAGATCTAAGGACATTTTTGCAGCAGTTTATTTTCTGCTCTCAGGACATTTTGTCATAGCTACATGCAATGACATTCATTGGCTGCTCTTAGAGCAACTTTGCTGCATATATTTTAACACTGATCTTAGAGCACCTTATAGTATTTCCATGCAGTATTCATTGGCTGCTCTTAACGCAACATTGCTGTTATACATTATAATACTGCTCTAAGAGCACCTTACAGTAGTTCCATGCAGCATTCATTGGCTGCTCTTAGGGCAACCTTGCTGCATATATGCTAATACTTCCCTTAGAGCACCTTACATTATTTCCATCTAACATTCATTGGCTGCTCTTATAGAATGTATAACTTTGTGCATTTATTAATTGCAATCAGTACCTGAAGAACATGAAACCAACAGAGGATAACTTTTTGGTCAACGTTTTGGTTTTGGTTTTGTGGAAAACTTATCTTATGGCATTGAGCTCTTTCAAGTCTCTGTCGATCAGCAAAATGAATGATGCATGGAATTACTGTAAGGTGCTCTAAGAGCAGTATTTGAATGTACTGTATAGCAAAGGTGCCCTAAGAGCAGCCAATGAATGTTGAAAGGAAATACTGTAAAGTGCTCTAAGAGCAGTATTAGAATGTATCACAGCAAAGTTTCCTTAAGAGCAGCCAATGAATGTTAGATGGAAATACAGCAAGGTGCTCTAGGTACGGTGGCGCTGAGCATTCACCAAATAAAAAAAAGTTTCACAGCAGGATCTCGTAATTACGAGATAAGATCTCGTAATTACGAGATAGGATCACCCTCTCATTCATCAATAACGATGTCTGTGTGTGTGTTTGTGTGCAGACGAGGTGAACCTAGCCATAGGAAAACGTAGGCAATAGCCTTGGTTTCCGGACTACAATGGGCCCCATAATCAATACACTTATTTTAAATATTTGTTTACTGTTCATTCATTAATCAGCGATTGCATCGGGTACTGAGGGTACTGCATTTATAACAGCTTGCATTATTTTGCAGATTTAGTTTTATAATACAAAATGAATACCAACAAATAAATTACGATAAGATTTGTATTCATCCTAGGGGGAAATCACAAGCTACTCAGCAGTAACGTGCCAACATCCGGCTGCAACATTAATTTGATTTACACACGTATGCTGTAAATGCATCAATAGTTATAATTAAATTAAAATATATTCTGAAATTAGCCCTTCAACATAGTATTTTATTTTAGTAAAATTTTGGGTTCAGGGGCCGTATTCACAAAACATTTTATCTTAGCGCTAAGAGTACTCCTAAGGAGCACTAAAAGTTCTTAGTAAGGAATAATTTCTTAAAACCTATTCACAAAGCTGATAAGACCAACTTTTACTAAGGAATGGGAGGGACTCCTAAGCTAAGATAAGGGGGCGGGGTTGACCCTGTTGCTATGGATGATGATGTCATGTTCATACCTTCTATGCCCACAGTGATTGGCTGAGAGGGAATGAGAGCTAAGAGTGAAATTATGATAGAAACCTTGTGGGAGATATCCATATCATGTCGCTGTATTAAAGTAATGGGTTTTTATATACAATTAATGACAAGTGACACTGATTTAACATGAAACCAAGATACTGCAGGGTTTCCCACACCTTCGTTCACAATTCGCCTACAAAAGCGCCACATGGGCCTATTAATTTTAAATTTTACAGTGATTTGAATCGGAAAAAATATCCTCATTGAACAGCTGCACGCCATGCACACTCACTGTATTTCTCTCAACGGCGACTATGCAGCAATAGTCAGACAGTAACAAACCAGGAAATTCACAATTCAGAAACAACAGCCGGCAAAATCGTAAAGTGCATGCGGAAGGAAAAAGGTGAGACGCGCGGCGCAACTATACAGTAGCGGACCTGTGGAACGGAGGAGATACTGCGAAGCGCCACATATAGGCCTACTCTAGTAGGAAATTAAATCCAAACGTGACACCAACAGTAACTTTCACTGCATCATAAACCCAAAGCAACTGCAGGAAAGGGAACTTAATAAATATTTTTTTATATTTATAATATATATAAATGTGTGTGTCTATACTTTCTAAATATAGCTTTACGAAGATCATTAAACCCTTACAGCTATTAAAGGTACCTTTGTATAAAGCTCACTAGCATTAAATCTCTCCAAAACACCATCAAATGATTGTCTGTGATTTACTCTTTGTGACTTAGGAGTCCTCTCGAGGAGTTGTGAATTACACTTATCTTAAAAAGTTAGGAGTCCTAAAATTAGGAGTGAAACGCCCCTTATTTTTGAGAGTTACTCCTAAATCAGCACGTTAGGACCTACTCTTAGCCTTAAAATGTGTTGTGAATACGGCCCCAGATGCGTTCTTGGATTAACACGATACCCATCCCTAACAGTACTAGAGGTTAGCCCAAGCCAAGAAGTGACTGACGCCCTTTGAACCATGGTTGGATGATGCCATTTGACCCATTGAGATCAACACAAGGGGGCCAGCACTAGATCTGTCCTATCCTAATACTCTATTAACCTTAATGCTTATTTAAGCAACATGCATGCTTTGTTTGTATTTATTTTTCTACATGCAGAGGTATATATCCTTAGGCTTTATAATTATATCAACAGGAAAACAAGGCTGGTGTGGCGTATTATATTGCTGTTCCATTACAGCAAAACCGTGCAGAGCCTAGCATCTAATTCTATGTTAGTTTTCACAGCATGCTACAGTCACGTTAGCCAGTGGCTAATTCGGTCTAATTGAGTAATGACAACAACTCCATGTAGTGACACTTCCACTGCAAGGTCAGTCAAAAGCTATGCCAGCTTCACACAGAGAAACTGAGTCAAGCCCACTCCTACCACAGAGCACACGGTAGGAGTGATCCCCGAATCCAATAAATCTAGCTGCAGGACTCATACACACACGTGCCGAAATACACACACACACACACACACACACACACACACACACACACAAACACTGACTGAGCAGATTCTACGAAGGGGTTGTAGTTGCTCCATGGTTGGCATTGAATCATCACAGCAAGAAACATCTGATTTGATTCATGGTTATTGTTTGGTGTTTTTTTGCATCAGCGGTTCTTTCTGCAGTGATTATCTTGGCACTCTGTACAGTATTTATCAATTTATTCGATTTTAAAGACACTTGAGTTAATTTTAAGGAGATATACTCTTCCTTTCTGTGTTGGTAATTGTCTAATCTGGGGCCAGATTCATACAACTGTGGAGAAGGTGTGTTCTACAGTGTTGCTTTTTGGGTTGTGTGTAGCTGTATTGACACTAGGCTGGCATTTATTCAAGTCGGTTTGTAGTATATCTTTTTAAAGTTAGCCTACAGGAGTTTTTTACAGGTTCTTTTACCGCGAAGGACATAAACAGCAGAAACACAGTGACTAAATCATCTGCCAACATTGCTGTTTTCACAGATGATGAAGAGCTCCAAAAGTCACTTTGCATAAAAGGTGTGTGAGAAAATATGTGAGAGCATGTGACTGATAGACAAGCTACTAGAGGTGTGCGGGGAGGTCATTATCTGTATCAGTTCAACCAACAAAATTATCTATATATGTATCTGTATCCAGATATAAAACCGGAAGTGGGCGGGCTTATGTCTGAATATATTTTCACCAGCAATTATTGTCCCTTCAGAGCCTCAAATGTTTCTACCTCATATATATTTCTAGCTAATACTATACTTTTCATATTCTCTCTCTCATTATAAGTTATATGAACTGTCTGAGCCCCACCAGCCCTTTGACTGGGGGACATTGAAATGTCAGAATCTGAAACAGTAGACCTATTACATCACAGTAAATCATAAACTTTGCCCACTTTAATTTATTTTTTCATCTCTTTCTCCCTTTTTATTTTTAACTTAACTAAGTTTTATGATCTATCTATTTTAGCGCTATCTCTCTCCCTCTGTTTTTCTCCATCTCCTCTGTCTCTCAATCTCTCCCTCTCTTTACTCATTTCTAACTTGGTTCGATTAATAATTACTTTGGACTAGGAAACAGCGCATAAGTGACACACAAAAACAAAACTTTTTTACAGCAAATCTCTTGGTTAAACAGATTGTATGAACTAAACAGGTGAAGTGTTTGCAGATCGAATATGTAAATATCGATTGTGTTATTTAATTACATTACACAGCCCCCTGCCTGCTAGAGAGATGTAGTTCACGTTCAGAGGTTTGAAATAATAAATGAAAGGAAGGAGGGGTTGACCGTGACTTTGGGCAGCAGAAAATTCCAGCGGAGTGGAGAGAGACCACGGGTCACGAAAGCAAGCAGAAACACAGCCGGTCTCTAGGCTCGTTTGAGTCCAGTTGCGGCTCGTCTGGAAAGTAGACAAGAGTAGCCGTGTGCAGTCGGGGGAGTGAGCAAAAAGCCTGACTGAAGCTGGACAGCTCCGAGTCGGCTCGACTTGCATGTGCCGTCAGAAGTAGCGTCTTTGTTACGGATGAAGTTCGTTTTTTTAAAGCCTATTAGAAACATGTTTGTAGAGAGGCTACACATACTACAACCGATTAGAAGCAGAACACTAAACAAATACGAGTAAACACTTCGAGGGGAATTTTCAAAACAACAAGAAACATATCACCACACACATCTTTATCTTTCTTGTTGTCTTGAGTCTACTTTTAAGTGAAACAATCATTTACAATCCAAATAAAGGAGGTTTTGTAGCCTACTTCTCCCTTCGCACAACAAATATGATAGGCCTAAATAAAGTTAAAGTAGGTTTAATAGCTATCAAAGTAGTAAGAATATAACATTGATTAAGTGGATGTAGGCCTAATAAAATATCCCTTATTGTTATTTTAGAGATGGACATGATGAACTTTATTATGCGATGTGTAACATGTAAAATAAAATTTACAGACCATTGAGATCAATGGCAATTAGGCTATGATTAAAATTTTATTTTAATTGTATAAAGATATCAATTCACTACAAATGAATGTGACTCAAATTTGTGTTCACTTTAAAATAAATGTTAATTATTGCTTTCCAAATGATTTCTGTCAAGGGTTCATACCAGTGGAAGTTAAACTCTGATTCCGATATGTTACTGCTTACATGCATTTACACTGTGGAGTAGGCTTAAGGATTAAACGTAAAATAAAAAAAATAATGGATCGTAATTTAATTTTGAGGGGTGATGTCAGACTTTGGCAGAACCAATTGGGGAAATGCATCTAAGGCACATGTTTTCAACTCCCAATTAGCGCTCAGTTCCGCCCGTCGGCAAGACGTTTCCCATCAAAATTTCTCCTCAGCAGCCCGTGGAAAGCAACTACTGCGTCTTGCTCTTAGGTCTGTGTCCGTCTTGATCCCGCAGGACTTTAAAGTCTCACGGCCTCCACACTCATCCTGCGTCTACCTCTGGAACGCGTCTCCTTCTGTTACTGCTGCCTCTCACGCTTTTTCCGGACACACATACAACGTCTCAACTGCTGCTGCAGCGCTGCTTTTAAAAGCCCTGTCTTTCTACATAGAGTTTTCATAGATAATTCCCATTAAAAAAATAAGTTATTTCATGTCATTTATGATACATATGATTTATATTGGGTCTAATATTGAGTCTCGACAGTAATCCGTGCACCCCATTGCCTTTTTTTTGTCACATTTTCGCTTGTTGGAAGTTTTATTTTGAAAGGGACACACCAGGAAATGGTGAAACAGCGAAAGCTGCCGGTATGAAGTAGGGCTGGGCGATTAATTGAATTTCAATTTCGGTTACAATTTTGGCTTCCCTCGATCATGAAAACAAGATAATCGTAATAAAACGGTTATTGTGCGGCACGCCGGGTCATGTGTAGTAAATGCAGCGCACCCTTCTGTCTCCACCTGCGCTCCGCCCCGCCCCCGCCCGAACACTGTCGCTTTCAGCGATTCCAGTGCAATTGTTTATTCAGCATAAAGTTAAAACGCTCGTCCAGGATGTTACACCGAAACACAAAAGCCTTGCGCGATTGAAGCAGCGTTTCACTCGGTGAAACATGGTGGTGTGAGTGAGACACTGTGATGGCGGTGGGTAACGGTGTCATTCACTGTGAGAATTTACCGGTGTGAGCCGCCGCGCAGAAAAGCTCTGTGGCTTTACGGGTAAAATGATAGTCGGGGATTCCTGCACGTTAACGTTGTTGAGGGGAAAGGCTTCCGCTTTCTGATTGCATTTCTCGAGCCTGAATATATTGTGCCATGTCGGCAAACTATCAGCGCGACAAGAGCAAATATACAGTGAGACGCACCCCCTCCGTTAGTTTCAGTCTACAGACAAAAAGTTACAACCAGCACCTAAGCATGGACTTTGTTTAAATAAAGCGTCTAATTTTTATTATCAGCGCTCTGATGCAAATTTTGAAGTCTGAACCTTACGGTGTCAGCTGTGGTGTAGTTTTTTTTACAGCAACTCAACGTGCACTGCAAAAAAAGAGAAGGCAATAAGTCGATCTTTTTGTAGATGCATAGCCTACCTCCTCTTACAAGTCGAAGTACAAATCAATGAATGGTTCACAATCACATCCCTAAAATATTAATTTTACTCTTAGATTCGAAGGTTTTACTGATTATTTATTTTGTGTGGCTTTTTAGTTGTAGGCTACGTTTGAGGAGCACAATTGGGAGTTTTGTTTATGTAATGTTGAAAGAATTGGCTGAATTTTCATTTTGGTGCATCCCTACAATGAATAATCGTCTTTAATAACCGTGATTACAATATCAATCAAAATAATCGTGATTATCATTTTTGCCATAATCGAGCAGCCCTAGTATGAAGTCAATATGACTCCCATCAGAGTATTTCTCTATCAGTTAAAGCAGAGAGATCCGAGAGAGACGCGCGTCTCTCAGAAAAAAATAGGCAAGCCTCCTGAGGTAAAGTGTAGCGTCGCTGCAAACTCAGCAGCAGTGCGTCCGAGGTTAGATGTGTGGGGCTCTAGGTTGATTACACGCTCGGTAAAAAAAAAAAAGTCAGACGCGCAGTAGACATGCAGTAGAGCAGGGGTGGCCAACCTGCGGCTCGCGAGCCGCATGCGGCTCTTTGCCTTGCTTCGTGCGGCTCTTCAGTTCATATCAAATTTTGTGATTATAATTTTTTTTTTCTATACTTTTTTTTTGTGTGGGCCTATGTGTGTGCATGTTCGCAAACGTTTCATGCGGCTCTTACGTTTGTTGTACATGTTGTTTATTATTTTATTTTGTTAATGTGTATGTGTATGCCTGTTCGCAAATATTTAATTGAGGACGCAACATAACGTTCGCAAACGTTTGGTGTGGACGCAACCTAAAACTGCCCGCTCAGCTTGGAGGGAGGTTTTCCGTGTGTAAACAATTTGTGTCAAGTTCGCTCTGAAACAGAGTGGGAGAGTTTATATTTTTTGTTGAACGTTATACCAAGCCATTCTGCCTTATATGCCAGGCGTCATTAGCGCATTTCAAGGCTTCAAATCTTCAGCGCCACTTCAGCTCACTCCATGCTAAAAGTAAGTCCCACTAAAACAACATGCATAGTAACAGAAAAACGCTATTGTAAGTTGTCATATTTTTGTTTGTGGACTTGGTTGAACTGAGAGTTTGTGTGTGAGGCAGTGCACACAATGTTCATCGTTGAAAATGACTGGCCTGTCGTCTTAGTACTCTAGGAGTCCAGTTCTGTCATTATCACAGGGGCGGCCTTGACGATCTGGGGGCCCGTTTCAAGTCCTAGTGTGGGGCCCCCCGTTTTTTTTTTTTTTTTAATAAATAACGAAAATTAAAAAGATTGTGGAATCCAGTTGGTTCTTCGACGGATTATGAGATAATAGGCCCCTGGACCAAGACTCTCAAAGGGCCCCCCCACTCCTACCTATCAAGTCAGTTACACTGACTTTTCCGCACAGATACATACAATTATTGGCAAAAAACATATTAAGAAAGTCAGTGTTTCCCAGATGATTTTGGGACACTGTGGGAGGGACCCTGGTCCTTGTTGGGGGGTCAGGGGGCATTGCACACTGGAAGAAAATGGGTACCGTTTTAAAGTAAAATGCATCAATCTGATGCACTTAGAGAGGAAAATTTAGAGGCTAAATCAAATCTTGAGCTGCAGAAGGAACATTATTTTTCAGATTTTTCTTAAGCAGGCAGCATCCTTTACTCTGCAACTGCAAAAACAGTAGATTGGTCTGCAGACCCATGTTATATGATGGAGAGACCCATTTCAACAGATAAAGGGTGGATAGATACTTTTTATGAACAGTATAGAATTTACACATATAAAGTTTATTCCTGTATGTGTGGGGGCCTTAGAGGCCCCTCATGAAGCCCCTAAGACAGAGCTAATAATGCTGTTGCTTTACAATTGCTTTTGTATTTCTCCCCTACTAGTTGAGGGGCACATGATGATTTATTTCCTTATATTTAGGCTATTCCTTTTTGGAACCTTTTATTGACATGTGTGACTGAGCTCTTTGACTATAAGACATGTAAAGTTATCAGTACCTTAGCTTAGGGCCCCCTTGAGCCCTTGTGCCCCTGGGCCTGGTAGCATGCACAAGCATTATTTATTAAAACAATAATAATAATACAAAATTCAACTGAAACGGGTGAAACATAGTTAAGGCCGTTACTGCATTATCATTTTGGTTGAGACATTTACAGTAAATCTGACTGAGCAGAGGTCTGTGCGTGTGCGTGTGTGTGTGTGTGTGTGCGTGTATGAGGAAGGGATGGGGGGATGTTCATGTGTACCCGTGTGTACGATGTGGCTCTTTGCACTAACACAGTAAAAAATGTGGCTCTTAGTCTCTGACTGGTTGGCCACCCCTGCAGTAGAGGTAGGATGTGTGTGGAAGCCGTCATGCAGCTGAGCCGCAGCCAGCCGCAGATACAAGTCGGACAAAAAGTCTAACAATAATGCTATGCGCTCATTATTGCATAGGTCTGAGCATGGCAGCGGAGATATCCAGCTGATAGGTGCCACTCTAGTTGAGGCGGAACGCGCTGCGTCAATTTAGCACTTAATGATAGGCAAAATAAAAAAATCCCGAATAATAATGAGACTATTCGCGAAGTAAAAATATTAGAATCTATCTCATTATCCATGCAAATGTAGGATTTTGATTACAGGATGCTCTGTCAGGAGCGTCTGATATTTGAGCCGATACTGAAGATTTTGGGATTACTCAATCTGGAGTAGAGTAAATTACATGATGTAACCTGTGAGTATTAACATTCCAATCAAAATAACTACATGTATAACTGTAGGAATCTTTAATTAATGTGCTCTAAAAATGTAATATGAAGAGAAAATGAACAACACATTTAAAGGCTTAAATAATCAATACTCCAGTTTCAGCCTTCCCTGTGTCTCCTTGCTCAGCAATAACTAGTCCTTACCCGTAGATATCTGCAGTGCAAATAATGCTGGGCTTACATTACACGACTTTTCACGCGATTTGACAGTCGCAGACAATCTTCCAATGTCGGACTGAAATCACAGAAGTCGTGCTGGAGCTGTGGCGCGCAGTCGTTTGGTGTATGGTGGTCTTCTGACCCGATTTCAGCCAGTCTTCTTCCCGTCTTGACGTTCCGACATTATCAAACATGTTTGATATTATCGCTAGTCTTAGGGGGTTGGCTCAAGCGAAATGACGTAAACACTGTCACACTCTCGCATGCACCAAGCACAACACAGGAGGAGCTGTATTAGTCGCGACCTGTGTCTGCCTGGTGAGGCACTTATTTCGGATACTTTTTCATAGAAGCCTCGGTGGAGAGCAGGCTGACAGCCGCGCAACCTGAACACTCTACCGTCAAATACAGGGTTAGGAGTTAAAGTTATTGGGGGATGAGATCAGCAAATAAAGCTGGTCAAATAACTAAAGGAAGTCCCCCGCTTGGAATATTGAATTAACTTGTTTTTAATTAAATAATTACAATCGCGTTTGCGGAAATAATATAAATCTCAAAAGGAATCTAGTTGTAGTCTTGCAATATGAGACCCCTGTCTTTTCAAAATCTCACTCTGTGACTGAAAACTAATGACTAGTTGTCTTCAGGTGTGAGTTGATTGTCTTTAGATGTAAGAGGGTTTCAGTCTTCAGTCTTTTCAAAGTGTTTTAAAAGTCCTCTAGTGTAAGCCCAGCATAATGCTGGGCTTACACTAGTCGACTTTTCACACGATATGACAGTTGCAGACAATTTTACAATGTAGGACTGAAATCACAGGAGTCTTGCTGGAGTTGTGGCGCGCGCCCATAATCTCAGTCGTTTGGTGTTAGGTGGTTATCCGACCCGATTTCAGTCAGTCTTCTTCATGTCTTGATGTTCAGACATTATCAAACAGGTTTGATATTATCGTAAGTCTTGAGGGGTTGGCTCAAGCAAAATGACATGAACACTGCGAACAACCAATGGGTTCCCTCTCTCCAGCACCAAACATGACGCAGGAGGAGCGACATCTGTCGTGACCTGTGACCGCCTGTGAGGCACTTATTTCAGACACTTCTACCTAGCAGCCTCGGCTAGAGAACCAGGCTGACAACTGCGCAACCTTAAAGCTGCAGTTGAGAGTTTTTTTACTGTAATATTTGGCAAAACTGTCATAATAGCCATTCAGCTATATGTAGGTGAAGTGGTCTGAAAATATTTTTTTATCACTTTGCTCCCCTCTGCCTCTGTGTGCTGCCCCCCAAAATTGCCACCGCTCATGTTAATTTTGACCAATCAGAGCGAGGTCAGATTCTCCGTTCTTATTGGCTGTGGGACCTTGGCAACGACGTTGATGCGTCAGTTGCGTGAGCGTTCACGACTCTAGCAGTCTGACACTAGCCTACTGTTTGGTACTAGGCTACTACGGCGGACAGCGAGTAGCAATGTCTTCACAAACGAACCCTCAATTTACCATTCCCAGGATACCAACAACTAACACCGCTAAGACAGCAAAAAAACGAGGAAAGACGAATGTTGAAAAGTTAACTGCTGAAAGGGAGACGGAGAGAGCTCGAAAAAAAGTACACCGGCCATGTCTTCTTGCCCTATCACATCAAGACCTCTCCGACCTCGTCCCCTTCCTCTGCCCCTAGGCTGCCTGCCGCTAGCAGTAGGACGTCCGCTGGCCCTATATAGCCCTCGTCCTGTGCTCAGTGTTGCCAACTCAAAGCGATTTTGTAGCTATATTTAGTGACTTTTCAGCCCCCCTGGCGACTTTTTTTTTCAAAACGGCGACAAGCGACAAATCTATCTTTTTTTTCTGGTGTTATTGGTGACTTTTTTCGCCAAAGCAAGTATCACCTCTTCTCAACGAGCAGCGGGAGCACTGACACGCACAGCCCCTCCCAGCTGCGGTCAGAGCAGGAGCATAGATAGTAGGAGATACACACACACCTCTCCGCTCTGTTACAATTAGTTTGCTATCTTGCCTGGCTGTTACAGCTACTTTTGTTAGGCCTACCAGCACACTTACAATGATTTTAAGCTAACATACATGGTATGTCTGTGATTAAAATGAAGATGCTCAATATGTACGTATGTAGTTATCATTACTAATGTTTAATCACCTCGGAATCGGACATGGTGTTTGTCTCCTGTCAATGTAACTGAATTCACATGAACGCGCATAGCTGTCGTTCGGAGGGAGGAACTACAGCAGGTAGAGCGTTGGGAAAACAGCCGTTGGGATCCCAACGGCTGAAACTCTCAACTGCAGCTTTAACTCTTGACCGTCACGTTTAGGGTTAGGAGTTAAAGTTATTGGGGACGAGATCAGCAATTAAAGCTGGTCAAATAACTAGGATGTCTCAGAATATTGAATTAACTTTTTTTTAATTAAATAATCACATTCACTTATGCAGTTTTTAATGGGATCATGCATGACATTTAGCCTATGTGATGAGGGCATATACGTAGTTGTTTATATTTAATTTACGCCCAGTCCATTTTACCTGCTATAAAAATACTTTTTATTGCCTGAAATCACTTTGTATACCCGGTAGCAGGATTGTAAATAATATTAATCTCAAAAGGAATCTAGTTGTAGTCTTGCAATATGAGACCCCCTATCTTTTCAAAATCTCATTATGTGACTGAAAACTCAGAGAACAAATGACTAATTGTATTCAGGTGTGAGTTAATTGTCTTTAGATGTGACAGGGTGGCTGTGTCTTGATTCAGAGACCACGCACTTGGTAGGACGCAGTCTCGCGGTCTATGAAGGCTATAGCCTATGAAGGCCGATTTTAAGGCCGGTTTTGAGGCCAACGAGCCTTGTTAAACGGGACGGTCTCCGCAGGTCTCCGTTTACGAGCATTTCCGGTTTACGTAACAAGCCGTTACCTTGCGTGACGACTCGCCGCTCCTGTGCTGCCTAGCAACCCTGATTGCTGCCAACGGAGACAGCCCTGTCAATGGAGGAAAAAAGAAAAAGAAGTTGCCTACCAGACGAAAAGAAAAAAAAGAACAAGAAAAAAAGAAAGGAATATAAAAGTTAAGAAGATGGAGCAACACGTTGCTGTTTTGTTAATTTTTATTTTATTGTATGCCATCTCTGAAAAAAACGCAATGAATCATGGGATATATTGGGCCACGAAGGATACATCTGATGCAGCCTTCAAAACTGCTTCAAAACCGTGAAACGAAGGCTGCATTTCACGACCGCATATGAGGAGCCTTGCGAGGAGCCTTGCAAATGGGACAGCCTTTGCGCGCCGCTATGACGCAATCGGTCTTCAAATGCAGCCTACGAGGCCGGTTCCAAGACCGCAACCCCTGAATCAAGACACAGCATGGGTCTGTCTTCAGTCTTTTCAAAGTCTTTTAAAAGTCCTCTAGTGCATAAAAGTCAAAGTCCTCTAGTGCATAAAAGTCAATGTTGGGATGTGCATGTAGTTAGACTTTTTGTTTTGTGAAGATCACAGGCAAATATTGTATAAGCAATCTTGTCCATGTACAACATATTAAAAATTGTATTTGGCTAGCAAAGGTAAATCAAGAGGGAATAAGGTACAAATACTGATAAAAGTATAAATAGTGTAATGAAAAAAGTGATAGTCATATCTAACAGCATACAACCAAGATGTCACATTGTTCGCGGGGGTGATATCCCTACAGAAATTAGGGATAAAAAAACATTATGGAGCATTGTGTGTGTAGTTGGGGCAGGTGGGAACCCCTCACTACTGCTTCATGTAGACATGAAGTAGAAGACGCGCATTTCACCAACCTTCAATGAGTCAGTCCAGTTGTGCATGAGCTGCCTTTTAATAGTCCTGTGACAGCTGTACAAATGTACTATACCAGGGGTGGCCAACCCGCGGCTCGCGAGCCGCATGCGGCTCTTTGCCCAGCTTCGTGCGGCTCTTCAGTTCATATCAAATTATGTGATTATAATTTTTTTTTTTTTTTATACTTTTTTTTTTGTGTTGGTCTATGTGTGTGCATGTTCGCAAACGTTTCATGCGGCTTTTACGTTCGTTTTACATGTTGTCTATTATTTCATTTTTTATTTTATTAATGTGTAGGCCCTATGTGTATGCCTGTTCGCAAATGTTTAATTGAGGACGCAACATAACGTTCGCAAACGTTTGGTGCGGACGCAACATAAAACTGCCCGCTCAGCTTGGAGGGAGGTTTTCCGTGAGTAAACTATTTGTGTCAAGTTCGCTCCGAAACAGAGTGGGAGAGTTCATCTTTTTTGTTGAACGTTATGGCAGGCCATTCTGCCTTATATGCCAGGTGTCATTTGCGCATTTCAAGGCTTCAAATCTTCGGCGCCACTTCAGCTCTCTCCATGCTAAAAGTAAGTCCCTCAAAGCAACATGCATAGTAAGAGAAAAACGCTATTTTAAATTGTTATATTTTTGTTTGTGGACTTGGTTGAACTGAGAGTTTGTGTGTGAGGCAGTGCACACAATGTTCATTGTTGAAAATGACTGCCCTGTCGTCTTTAGTACTGTAGGAGTCCAGTCCTGTCATTATCACAGGGGCGGCCTTAACGATCTGGGGGCCCGTTTCAAGTCCTAGTGTGGGGCCCCCTGTTTTTTTTTTTTTTTTTTTTTTTTTTTTTTTAAATAAATAATGCTTGTGCATGCATGTGCAAGCTCCCCGCGAAAATAAAAACGCCCCCCCCCCCCCCCTGAAATCTTACTGGCCACCCCAGTGCCCCCCCCAGTTCAAATGTTATTTTTTTATTTTATTTTTTTTATTAAATTTTTTTCCTGATATGTATCCTAGTTCAGAGATGATATGTATTTTTTTTTCTTTCTTAACTTTTTTTGATAGGTAGTTGCCAAGTTCATCACACAAACACTCCAATCCACTGATATGAGATCAGTTTGCAATTTTCAATTACTAAATTAATGGT
Organism: Ammodytes marinus; assembly: GCF_949987685.1. Taxonomy (NCBI): domain Eukaryota; kingdom Metazoa; phylum Chordata; class Actinopteri; order Uranoscopiformes; family Ammodytidae; genus Ammodytes; species Ammodytes marinus. The sequence continues at coordinate 13,261,990 of NC_137235.1, read as the reverse complement.
AGGACTGTGGCCACTAGAACTGGTCTCTGGTCAGCAAAGGTCTTGAAAACAGCATAAGTGTGCTTGTGACATGCGTGCCACCCATGCACGTGTATGGGCATGTGCCCCAGCAGATTTTTGAAATCTGAATAAAAAAATTAAAGTTTGTAGTTAGCGAGTGTAACATGTTCTTAGCAAGGGCAGACTTTCATAAATAAAGGTTTATTTTTTTAGCAAGATATTTGGTCAAAAGCTAGTGGTCATCCTTCCCTCTGTGCAGTTGTTAGGCATCTGGCTGCTAGCAAGTTATGTTGTCTTGCTAATTTTACTATTCATCTGAGCTGAAATAAATATTGACTTTTTCCTTTATTATCTTCGCCAGAATGCACCACAATGCTTAGATTACATGTTAAAAACACAAAAAAAAATCTGGGGGGGATGCCCCCAGACTCCCCTTCAGGGGTTTAGTTTTCTGACAAACATTACAATCGATACTAACATGATTTGGGCATTTGGGATTATAAATCATCTTTGAATTGGTTGTACAGCACATCACATGCTATTCATTCAGAGGTGCGATGGCCACCCCACTCTAACTCTGTGGCCCACCTTGGCCACCCCCAGTCAAAATTTCCTGGAATCGCCACTATGTGTACCCGTGTGTACGATGTGGCTCTTTGCAGTAACACAGTAAAAAATGTGGCTCTTTGTCTCTGACTGGTTGGCCACCCCTGTACTATACAATTCAAAGTTTGCAGTGGCTAATGAGAACAATTGTTTGTTGTCATTTGTTTTGCATGTCTCTATACAATTTGATTGCACTCGCGGTGTATGTGTGTTTGTGGTAAATCAGCCGCACTTTTCTGTGTTCCATGACTGCTTCAGCACCCTCTGGTTGCGCTGCCTCACAATGCCACAATAAAATGCAGGAGATTGTTTCCTCCCTTGCACAAAACAAATCAGAAAACATCGCTCCTCCTGTTGCTCTCGACAGCAACTGAAGCAACACGGACCGTTGAAATGAGACGGCCCAGTTAAGCATGCGCAGATTTTCGGCAGCGATCGCAGCACAAATGCTCCACACAAAAACAAGCTTTTTTTCAACATTTGCTATGACAATTGAAAAGAATTGCTGTCAGTCTCTGGCCAGGTATACACTGAAGGGCCGTGTGAAATTTCAGCATGATAGGTCAAGCCGTTGAGGTGAAAAATGAGGAATGACATACACACAGACTCTCCTTGATTTATATAGTTAGATAAAGTTAGATGATACACCGGAACATGATCTTTGGTTTACTTGAATTTATACAACTGAGGAAACGTGTACAACAGTGCCATCGGAATATGTACTACGTTTGTCCATTGATGGTCTCTGTGGTGAGGATTTAGAGTGCTTTGTTCATGCCCTTATAATTCCATTTTGGTTGCACTTAATAGCACAGTGAGGTGTTGTGAGAGCTGAGAGTAGGACACCAAGGTGCTCCTATAACCATTAAAATGTTCGACTGCCCATTAAATGCATCTGTACCTTTTTGTAAGTAGCTCTATCCATCACTATTATGACTTGTATTTTCTCCGAACATGGTCCTGTGGAGACTTTTTATGCTTAAAACCTCTTAAGCTCTAGCCTATTTTTTTGGTTTCTGCTCGAAAATGACATACCCAAAATGAATAGAGTATCTCTGCATCTACAAGGTCTATTTGAATAATTGTGGTGTCATTATGAAGGGTACACTTGTGAAATGTGTTCAGATGTGTAAGTATCAGTAGTTATGTCACTGGCTCAGAGTAAATTACACTCAACAAAAATATAAACGCAACACTTTTGTTTTTGCTCCCATTTGTCATGAGATGGACTTAAAGATCTAAAATTCATTCCAGATACACAATATTACCATTTCTCTCAAACATTGTTCACAAATCTGTCTAAATGTGTGATAGTGAGCACTTCTGCTTTGCTGAGATAATCCATCCCACCTCACAGGTGTGCCACATCAAGATGCTGATCTGACATCTTGATTAGTGCACAGGTGTGCCTTAGACTGTCCACAATAAAAGGCCACCCTGAAATGTGCAGTTTTGTCTCACAGCAAAATGCCACAGATGCCACAAGCATTGAGGGAGCGTGCAATTGGCATGCTGACAGCAGGAATGTCAACCAGATCTGTTGCTCGTGCATTGAATGTTAATTTCTCCACCATAAGCCGTCTCCAAAGGCGTTTCAGAGAATATGGCAGTACATCCAACCGGCCTCACAACCGCAGACCACGTGTAACCACACCAGCCCAGGACCTCCTCATCCAGCAGGTTCACCTCCAAGATTGTCTGAAACCAGCCACTGAGACAGCTGCTGAAACAATTGGTTTGCATAACCAAACAATTTCTGCACAAACTGTCAGAAACCGTCTCAGGGAAGCTCAACTGCATGCTCGTCGTCCTCATCGGTGTCTTGACCTGACTCCAGCTCGTCGCCGTAACAGACTTGAGTGGGCAAATGCTCACATTCGATGGCGTCTGGCACGTTGGAGAGGTGTTCTCTTCACGGATGAATCTCGGTTTACATTGTTCAGGGCAGATGGCAGACAGCGTGTGTGGCGTCGTGTGGGTGAGCGCTTTGCTGATGTCAATGTTGTGGATCGAGTGGTGGTGGGGTTATGGTATGGGCAGGCATCTGTTATGGACGAAGAACACAGGTGCATTTTATTGATGGCATTTTGAATGCACAGAGATACCGTGATGAGATCCTGAGGCCCATTGTTGTGCCATACATCCATGAACATCACCTCACGTTTCAGCAAGATAATGCACGGCCCCATGTTGCAAGGATCTGTACACAATTCTTGGAAGCTGAAAATGTCCCAGTTCTTGCATGGCCAGCATACTCACCGGACATGTCACCCATTGAGCATGTTTGGGATGTGCTTGACCGGCGTATACGACAGCGTGCACCACTTCCCACTAATATCCAGCAACTTCGCACAGCCATTGAAGAGGAGTGGACCAACATTCCACAGGCCACAATTGACAATCTGATAAACTCTATGCGAAGAAGATGTGTTGCACTGCATGAGGCAAATGGTGGTCACACCAGATACTGACTGGTTCTGAGTCCCCAGATCCCCAATAAAGCAACAAAATGCACATTTCAGAGTGGCCTTTTATTGTGGACAGTCTAAGGCACACCTGTGCACTAATCATGATGTCAGATCAGCATCTTGATGTGGCACACCTGTAAGGTGGGATGGATTATCTCAGCAAAGCAGAAGTGCTCACTATCACACATTTAGACAGATTTGTGAACAATGTTTGAGAGAAATGGTAATATTGTGTATCTGGAATGAATTTTAGATCTTTAAGTCCATCTCATGAAAAATGGGAGCAAAAACAAAAGTGTTGTGTTTATATTTTAGTTGAGTGTAAGTTTGCACACAAGCATAAATGACAGATTTCATTTTCGCCTAAAAAAAATCACACTATTTCAATGAATATCTCTTTGAAATGATGCTGATGGGGCTAAAACTCTACATCTAAGCATAGCACAAAGTGTGACCATTATCTCTGCAAAGTTTGATCCTCAGAAAGTGAAGCAGAGCAAAATTACAGAGGTTTTAGTACAGACTATTCAGGCGGACTCTCCAAAATGGTCATTTTGGCACACTTTGGCACCATCAGTGCCATTTGAAGTATTTGATGTACTGAATTATATATTTCACTTTTATGTCATTATCTGCGATCATCACATACATTCTCAACAGTTTTTTAATTTTTTTTTAATTTTTAATTTTTTTGTTGCATAACCAACCAAACCTGTACACTGTTTTCCAAGAAAGCCATAAAAAGCAACTGAAGTTTGAATCAAAATTAAACATTTATTCATCAACAATAATAAAAACAAACTGTAAATTTAAAAAAAATCACAACTATTTACAGTGACTATAAATTCCAAATAAAACAAGTGCGTGTCCCACCTCTGCCACGCTTGCTTGCCGTTTAGTGTGTGGCTTTGCCTCTGCCTCTTGGCTGCCTCTATTCAGTTGAGTCTGAATTAGAAGAGTATGAGGGCTGAAGAAGGGGAGCAGAAGCTGGACAAGGGGGGCACCCTCCCTGCATCTGAGTGGTGGAAGTAGGCAATGGGCCCGTCTGAGATGTTGATGGTTTGCACGTCATCACTGTAAAACCAAATGTGGAAGAAAAACAAATATCTATTCAGTGGCCTTGTTGTTAAAGTGTAATACATGTTATCACAAAAACAGTAGACCTGTGATAATAATAATCAACAAACTTGAAGGTAAACAGTGTGTGTGCTTATACAGTATGTATAAGCACACACACACACACACACACACACACAAACGCATCTATCTAGCATAAAACATATTATATGCTGGTATTTATGAACCTCTCTGTCTGTAGTAAATAAATAATTTAATTGTACCTTTCTAATGGAGGCGTGTAGTCTCTGGTAGTCAGCAACAGGGTGTCCTCAGCTGAAAATGGCTCCTCCAGACTCTCCTCAAATACAATTTGCCACACCTTAGCCAAACAAAGTTTGGTTGAACGACGTCCTGCCATTTTTGATCATAAATGGTCATAAAATACCGACAAACTCTCTCAAAAGCGTCTCAAAAACACTCTAGAGTCAGCTAGCTTCGCGCGTAACAAGAGCTCTGCGTAGAAGTGTATACTGCCAGTTTCAGCTTAAGACTTTACGCAGGCTTGTAACTCGGCGGGGGATTGATCGATTTGGATGATTGACACCTTGTTTTAACCGTAAGAGCCTATAGGTGTTAGGGAAGGTGTCGAAATGTGTGCCAGACACATGATTGGCTAACAATAAGGAAGCGAAATGACCCACTGCGAAACGTACTTCGTTGCATGGTCACAAAGAAAGGTCCCCTGAAACTAAAAATAAGTTAGATTCAAGTTGGAGAAGGATGTAAACAAACCGGGACATGTTGGATTTACTAAAACCGGAGTTTTTTGCTCTCAATTACAACTTTTCATCAAAAAATCGCAAAGGTAAGACATCATTTATGTTAGTCGATGTAAATAAGTTGTTTTATACCTTTGTATTCTTTGGCTGCTTGTTCACCGAGTTTTTATCCTAGGGACATGATAGTGGTACTGTTGAACTCGTCATGGTCTTAGCTTTCATTTGAGATTATATTTGTTTGTATGCAATGAAGTATCGGAGCAGTAGCAATGGAAATGTGGAGAGAGGGTTGAATTTCTGACGCTATTCGGATTTTGATATTTGATAATTAATATGATTGGTGTTTGAGTTGTGTTTGGTGTGTGTAAAAATTACTTATATGTGCTTGTAGCTGAGTTTCTTATGTTTAATTTGATGTGCAGTATGACTATTTCTACATTGTTATGGCAGTGTTGTATGCATTTTGCTGCGAGAGTGATCACTAAGTCCCCCAATTGGGGGACGCTAGAGTTTAAGAGGTTAATACAGGCTGAACACAGAAATATGGTTTTCTTAATGCCATATTTGAGCTATACATCAGGAATAAATGAGAAGTTGTCGCTTATTAATTTAGGGGAATACTGAAACGTGATTTAGATAATGAGGCAACGGCTTAAGTATCGATCATGACAATTTTGCACAACATTCTGTATCTATAGTCACAACTCAAGCTCAGAGATGGGCACCAGGGTGCACACAAAATAGTATTACCACTTTAAAAAAGTACAAGTTGTGTAAAGGTATGAAAAACACATGATACCATAGTACCATGGTAATGAGTTCACGGTAGGACATTTATTGCAATCTTTGAAAGAAAAAAAAGGACAATTAAATTACCAATGAAGATATTATGGAAAATAATACCACAGTTGAAGATTACAATAATGTAGAAATGATTACAATAATGTAGAAATGACTGGAACGTTCCTAGGAAATAATACGTGTGATTATTAAAGGATCAAGAAGGTCAATTTCCTTGCCTGAAACACACATGACCGAGGTGGTGCATGCTTGGGTACTTGGGCAACACTGTCTGGTACACTTATTTCAAACAGTATGTGTTCACTATTGGCAATGTCATCAATTCATTTTGTCCCCGTTTACTTAAAGCCCCATTGAGCCTCAAAGATAATTGTACACAATGTGGTTGACAATAACAGGCTAAGAAATGTCCTATGGCCAGAAAGAAGCCTTTTCATGTGATAACAGGCTCCGAATGGCAGTAGGGTATTTACGCATTTTCTATACACTTCTAGCCAAGTGTTTCTGACAGGAGGAAAAATATAAGGCAGCCGGTCGAGCACACCAGCACTAAACACTTCAAAATGGAGCCTTTCATCTTGCCAGCAGTCACTGAGACATGTAATTCATAGCTCAAATGCGGTAAACATTCTGTTAAAAAAAAATAAAAATAATACAAAAATATGTAAGGGGTAATGTATAGCGAAGGGGTCACTCTCAAGATTTAGAAGCGTTTCTATTGTTTACAGTACAAAAAATGGTTCGCTACGGTTGGAATTTCCTCTTTTCAGACATTAAATAAGTGCCCTGCTCTCCAGATACATTATAAGTAACGTTAAAAAAGCAGAGATGCCTACCTTTTTGTAGTAGTCTGTCAGCGGATTGATATGCAGGAAGAGAAGATAGCAACAATATCCATAGGTCCGTAACGGGCAATTATCTTTGACAGGGTGTATTAGCCAGAAAAAACGGACAGTAGAATGCCGTGATACAATCATGAAATTATCTTTCTTCCATACGTTCATCCATTTTAAATAAAAAAGTAAGTAGGGGAGAACGGGGTAATGTGAGACACTTTTTACATTTGCTTCCCTCTAAGCAAGCTAAAATTATTTATCAGTCAAATTTACACATTTCCCATTAATTCAGGATGTTTCCTAGAAAAGGGCATTAGCAGAATTTATTCATGACAAAGGGCTGTGAAAATATGATTGTTTTAAAAAAAAGCTGTCTTGTCTCAGTTTACCACAGCTGTGGGGTAAACTGAGACAGACCAGAAAAATCAGGGGTGTAAACTGATCCACTTACTTTTTCCACTCTGAAACTACCATAACAACACATGTTGTAACAGTTACAATCTTGACAGCTAGATTGAAAACCAAATATTCCAAAACTAATGTCGGACTAGTAACAGAATGATGGGGTTTGGTAAATTAAGAGAAAGATTTTCTAAACACTTGAAAATAACTCTGATCAAATACACCATATAATTCATATTCAATAATTAACATTCAATTGACAGATAAAACCAGTTAGACTAAAGGCTGTTACATACTCCGCGAGAAGAAAGAACAAAGTTCTCGGTGACAGAGCTGAGAGAAGAAAATTACGTCATTTTCTTCTCTCAGCTCTTGTTCTCGACACATCACCCGGGCCGAACTTTCTTCTCGCAGCTTGTCCGAGAACTATTCTGTGATTGGTCAGTCTGAAGTCAATGAGGAAAGCGAAGTGAAATCAGCTGGCGCTACTGAGTCAATTACCATGGTAACAATGCGCCGCGGTGAGTAGTTCGGCAGTTGAGTTCTCGTGAAGTATGTAATGTCAGACCAGAAAGAACTTCTCGCAACTCTGTCACAGAGAACTTTGTTCTTTCTTCTCACGGAGTATGTAACAGCCTTTAAACACAGTCTGGGGGTCAGAACACAGGACCCTTAGAGCCAGCTAGTGTCTGGGGGTCAGGGTAAAGAACAATCAGAACCAGCTAGAACAGCCTGGGACTCAGAACACAGGACTAGACCCAGCTGTCATTTTCCATCTTTTGAGTCTTTGATTAATATTTTTCTGCATTTGTTTTATTGGGATCATTCAATGAATAAAGACATATTACTTGGAGTATATTGATGTTAAATGTCACTCTCCTGTCCCCCACATACATACGTGCCAAACCATGCCCTTGCTAACACCCCTTCAACCATCAACCCCCACCTCCAGCCCACATTGTCTTTTGTCTTATTCAAACTAGTCTCTTTGCTACCTCAAATATAATGGATTAATTAAAAGAGGGCACAGACACTGTCTCACTTTACCCCACAGCATTTTTCTCACTTTACCCCACTGCCACAATTTGAGAAAAAACTACCTCTCTCAGCAAATCAGGCTAATATTCAGTTATCATCACATGGTTTCATATGTTGGTAGTTAATTAACATCTATGATATAAGTTTTTCTACCTGAATCAAGAAAATGTACTTTTACATGCAAAAAATTTATTTATGAAAAAAAACCTGCTTACAACATCACCATGAGGTCCTCTTTTTCATGGCCAAGGGGAAATGAGAGGGGCTTGAAAACGTATATCTCACATGACCAAAAATGTGTTCCATTGCCTAGATACAGGGGGTGTCTCACATTACCCGATGGCTCACATTCCCCCATTCTCCCCTATGTATAATGCAAGTATGTTTTCTGTTGACAAATTTACAAGTTCAGATTGCAGTATCTTATGCAAGCACACACACACACACACACACACACACACACACACACACACACACACACACACAGAAACACACACTCACACATTCTCTATAATATTTGAAAAATGAAACTCTTTCATCCCCTGCAAGATTCGATCTGCCTCTGAGGGCAGCAAGCCAAATGTTAGTGGTGGGGCCCCTTTGATTTCCAATTTGGAGTCAAATTGGAAAACATATAAATTGCCATTGTCGCACAACTTGCTTGGTTGCATTTTTCATTTGAGTTTGTGTGTAATCAACAGGGAGCAATACTTGATGTCTACATTTGCATTGTGTATGTTCAACAGAATGTTCTGCCTCTGAGCTACCACTGTAGGCGTCGGGGGCCGTCAGCCCTATTTGTGCACGTTTTAATGATTTCTGTATAAAATGAGCCAATACCTTCCCTCTAATGGCACCAGAAATAGGTTCAAACCACCATGCCATATTAAATAAGTCTAATGCACTCACCTGTAATGTTTGTCAGTGCAATACATATAACTGTTATACCACAAAGCTGCAATTAAAGTTGCTGAAAACTGATGCCATTTGAATATTAGGTCTTATCAAATAGCCACAGAAACCACAGAATAATAAGTCCGCTACATATTTACTGTGCAAATAATGATGGAGATTAAAGTACAATGATTCTACAATACCATGGTCGGTTTGAAATTCAGCTGTGTGGAAGATAAACAGAAAATACGAGTACAGTGTAATTCTCAAGGATAAAGCAATATTATATTAAAAGGTTATAAAGAAGCCTTTGAAATCCAGCCTCTTTAATCCATCTACTATATTGTGCTCTTTTTCCTGCTATACTGCAGCACACCCCCATCCTCCTTCGTTTATCTGGATGTCTCCAGAGGCCTCCACTTCAGAACAAAAACGGCATTAATGAACTCTTTAGCCTGCACAAATGCTTTCAGGGAAACCAGAGAACAAAAAATACCTCTTAATACTTTGTTTTTCTCTTTATTTTCTTAAATGATCAGATACAACCCTGAGTCACCAATTTCTGGAAGTGATGGGAACATTTTGACTGCTTTATCCCCACAGAGTTTGGGAAATGGCGAGAGGGAAGCACAGAGAGCGAGATCATTCTGCTTTGACTGTCAGATACGGAGAATGGCGGGACTTGAATGAGCTTGGGGGCCCGCACTCTGGATTCTCTTTATAGCTCTGCCATCCCATGCAAAAAGGAATTTTGAATGTAGCTCCTAAATATTTAATACACAACTTGTTTCACAGATGTTTCTCCAGACATTTTCTGCCTCATAAAAGAGGTTATATTATTTTTTAATAAGCCAACATCTCCTGTTGTTATGAGGATAGGCTATGAAGCCCATCAGAGTTGCTTTGATGTGAACCTTGACAGATAGATGCATAAGCTGGTATGGCAGGGCAAAGAGATGCAAACACAATGCTTACATGCAACTTTGTGTGTGGTAATGCATGACGTGGGCAGAGTTTATTCTCCATGTTGAGGGACAACATGGCTAAATGTATGTATACTGGTCATCGAGAACAACTACCGGACCATCATACTATAGATACAGACGTCTGTGTGAGTGTGTCTTTATGTGTGTCAGTGTATTGTAGTTCTTCGACTAACTTGCCAACCATTCATCCGATCTACTTCACACTTGGGAAGTTGTATTGCTGAGGACCAGGGAATGTAAGTGTAAAGTTGTTTGGATCAGTGGGTCCGTTAATAACTATGAAATTCTGCTCAAGCCAGCCAAACTTTGGTGCAAAAGTGTGCTGTTCATCACAATCCACTAGGCAGCACAGACAAATTCTGGACGGGCACTGCTCGAGTGTGTTTTAAATTGTGACATTTTAAAAACGACTGTGTGCAACAAGAAAAAAAATGTACTTGCAAAAAATATATCAACAACCATTACAATCAACAATTATAATCAATCAGGGTTTTTCCTGCATAGAGAAAGTTTTGGCGCGCGCCAAAGCGGATTTATTCAGCGCCAAAGGAAAATCAGGAGCTTAAATGATTAAAGGTAACATATTATGCACTTTGCTGTCAATTTTATATGGTCTAAGTAGTCCCTAATACTTAATTTTTTAGATGTTTGCTGAAAAACCCGTTCAGATCATTTATTGTAGCAAGCCTCTATACCCTGATTGTCCTCTGATCTCAGGATGACCTATATTTGTGCGATCTGGCTGGCCCCTCCCACCTCTCTGCCGGGCTTTCTTTATATGGCCATGGGGCTCTCCCACCGTCTCTGCCGTGCTCTCGCGATACTAGAGAGACACTACGTGAGTCGTGACTGCGAGTTTTTACCCCAGAGGCTCCGGGCCGGAGCTAAGCTAAGAGAACAGTTTGACATGACCTGACATGATTAAAACCAGTGAAAACAGTAGCTTCAAAGTTTGATTTCTAAAAACGAGTCATTTTCAGAATGCTGTGGGGAGTATAAACAGCGTGTTATGAGCAAAACTTGGTGCTACAACAGAAGCTACATGGGCGCTAACGCTAAAAATAAGACTCGGACGATAAAATAAACTAAAAGTACCACACAAATCAGTGAAAAAAATATATTCAAAATTGACTTCCACACTATTAAGTTACAATCCTTTGTCCTGTTAAAAACGAGGTATTTCCAGACTGGTTTGGGTAAAGGAATTATGTTTTTATGACCAAAATCTCATTGCTTGTCTCGAAGCTAGCCCGTGAGCTACCAGCTAAAAATGAGAGCTACAAGCTAAAAATACCACACAAATCAGTGAAAAAAATATATTCAAAATTGACTTCCACACTATTAAGTTACAATCCTTTGTCCTGTTAAAAACGAGGCATTTCCAGACTGGAGTGGGTAATAGAATTATGTTTTTATGAGCAAAAGCTGAATGCTTGTCCCAAAGCTAAATAGCTATACACCAGTCAGGCAAAAGTACCAATAAAAACATTTCTTTCAGTTTCACTGTTTGCAAAAACCCACAAGTAGCTTCCTATCCGTTGTGTTATTAAAAACGAGGTATAGACTGCTGTAGTTAAGATAAATTAGTGGAGTATGAGCTAAAGCATTCTGTGTTGGTGTATGTAACATTCAGGCTGTAGGCTCATCTTGTCGCTTAGCGGGGAACGCAACATGGCTGTCGCTTGGAAAATTTTCTAGAGGAAAATCTCATGGAATCTCGGGCACGGGATCTCGGGGCCGTGGACCAATAAGAAATGGGGGGGTGGGGTTATCATAGACTACTGCCAGACTACTGCACGGTGGAAATGTCTGGTTACTAATGTGGGGGGGAAGCATCGGAAACATGGACATATAAAGAAAATATGGGGATGTGGCTGTGCCGGCTGTGACGACATAGCCGGCGAGAATTCTGACTGGAGTATATTGGGGGGGAGGGGTGGGGGTTTCAGAAAGGGGGACAGTGAGAAAAGGAGAGATTGTTATTTTTTTTGATATTTTGGCAGTCTCTAGTAGGGATGTAACGATATGAAATTTTGGGTACGATACGATATTGCGATTGATATCACGATATCACGATACGATATTAAGCGCGGAATTCATTTCTACCCCCTTAAATTAAATGGTGTAACGCTGATTTAAATAAAACATACAACGCAAGAATAATTCAAATTTTTTATATCTTAATATGAAGAAGAGATTTCTGAGAGATTTAAACAACTTATCACCAAAACAAAGACACTGCTTCTCTACTGCTATTTTTAAAGAAGCTTTACACCTGTATTTTTCAAACTGAAATAGGAATTTTAAATCTAAACTTAATTTAGTCACTTGTCTGTAACTGTAAAAGTATGTATAAAATAAAAATGATTTAAATAGTGTGATCATTTCCCCATTTATTTATGTTTTATTTGCTTATCAACTCTATTTTTACAAGCCATGTTTTACCTTAATAGGCCTACATTATGACTGGCACAATGAACTCTGTAGAATATTTATTTATGATTTTTATTTGTTATTAACTTAAATTGCAGTCTCAAAATCAATGTTTTTGCAGTGCACTCCTCTCCCCCTCCCTTCCTCACACTTTCGCAACGTCACCTTCATTTGACCAAAGTAGTGTCACCTAAGTTTGACATAGTAGGGATTCCATAGTATTGCGCAACATGCTGGTAGCTTATACTGTCTATGCTGAGTTCACGTGAAGTTGTGATGAATATATCAAGGATCTTTGGACTTATTTCCTTCATCTGCCTTTCACAGAAGTTCGCCGACTTTACCGGGGATTTAACGCGCGGTCGCGGTGGATTCTATTCTATTCTGTTGTATTTTTTTTTTATTTTTTTTTTCATAATCTTATTTCCTCACGTTCGCCTGGATTCATAATGATATAATTGACCAGCGAGCAACTTTCTCTTCAGTCTGGTAAGCTACTCTGTCGATCTTTTTCTCTATCTAGCTCCCTTTTCTCTTTCTCTCTCTTCTTTGCTGCTACGTGACTCAATGTGGCGAAGCTGCACGCGCTAGTGTAAACAACGGCCCACGTGAGACGTGACTGTTCAGTTTAAAGTTAGAAGTCATGTTTCAGTGATAAGATGTTGTGTCAATGTGTTATTGTTTGGTTTCCAATGTTGGTGTGACCCATACAGTGTTAGATTGAGTGCTACGTTTATGACAACGTTGCTCACCAGACTCTCCACAATGACGGAGCGCATTTACCATGCAAGCTCGCCTGTAATACCGTGACGCGGTATAACAAGAAATAACTTACGGTTGAAATTCGTGGCCTTTTCATATCGTGAACGACCGTTTTGCGGTATATTGTTACATCCCTAGTCTCTAGGCACACCGTGGCCCCATGGATATGTTAGAACACATTTAAAAAGTGCATTTAGCATAATATGTGACATTTAAGATTGAGAATAAATATAGCTATTTAAAACCTCTCCAAATTCAGCCCAATTTAAGTCATCCTTCTTGAGGGGCTGGGCAATAACTTGAATTTAATTTTCGATTACTATTACAGCTTCCCTCAATCATGAAAACAAATTAATCGTTATTAAACTATCATTGTTCCGCACGCCGGGGCATGCAGGCTTGTAAATGCAGCGAACCCTTCTGCTATGCGCTCCGCTCGGCCCCTCCCTCACCTGATAATTTAGCCATCGGCTGGTCCAGAGAGTGGGAGGGAGATGTTGCGCATTGCCGGGTGTTTTGAAAAACTTCTAGATGACGAGAATAAAGGTAAATCTAATTGTGTTGTCTGAAAACACTTCAGACTCACAACAAACTAAAATAGTGTGCAAGATATGTCACTCGTGGACACGCGAGTCACGTGACATACGCGACCGCGAGATAGAGACAGACAGAGAGAGAGAGAAAAAAAGGCATTTACTACCTGATCTGCACCTCTTAACATCCCGACCAATGTGTTTATTCACTTTAAGTCGAATCATAGTGGTCTATGACCAAGCAGTCAATGAATAAAAACACAGGAAGTTTAAAGCTCCTTGACTCGAGTCCTGCCACCACAACTGTCAACACTACAATGCAACTGCCTATCCACCCTGCTCCTTGACATAAATAAATCATGCTACTTACATTTAATGCTATCGAAAGATGGGCCCTATCAACACCATTTACAACTGGTTATTTTTATTTTGACATATTTATTTTATTCAATTATTAAAAATATGTTTCACTTATTTAGCCTATTTCTATTCTCCCTGTTTTCAGTTCAATTAGGCCTTTGTTTAAAGTCCAGTCATGGTGTTATTAGAAAACAACTTTGTTAAAAGTAAAATAAATGCATAATGTTCTTAAATCAATGATTAACTGTCTTTAATAATCATGATAACACAATGTGATTGCTCAAAATCGAGCAGCCCTACCTTCTTGCAATGTCCATGGTTTAGATCAATTAGAAACAATTACAGTATTAAATAGGTAGGCCTAGTCATTATTAGTATTTTGACTTCATATCTTCAGGTTGTTTATTGTGATGTCATAAGCGTCAGTGAGCTCCATGGTAACAGTGATTGACAGGCTGACTGAAATGCTCTTTATCTGGACAGAAACTGCCCTCTCCCAACCCCACACCCTCTTAAAATACAAAAACCGTTTGCCTTTACTGTTGCACATAGTCGCGACCCCAAAAAAAGTCGGTCGCATACTGAACCCCCCAAAAGCCCATTCTGAGCCAGGTAAAACCCTGTCAATGAGTGTTTTAAAGCATGTATCAAGCACTAAATCTTTTAGGGTATGTTTGGACAACACAATAAGTCACTCACAGTGGTCTTTGATAGATAGTGATTGGAGTTTTTTTCTGTCATCTGATAATCCAAAAAGTATCAGCAGATTAAGTGACCATACAAAATGTTCAGCCCTAGGTGTAATCCAACATATTAATTTCAATTCTGTCTTTGCCATTCCTTTTCTCTGACGTGCAATGTGATAGGATCCATTCAAATCTATCAAATTAAACATAGTATACTGTAGTTTATTCACATTGAATACTTAATGCTGTCAATATGACTACAAATAAAATATGTATTAACAATCATATCACAAACAGACATTTTCACAGCTTTACATTTCAAAACCTTTTCAAATTAAGACAGGTTTTCCTATTTATATGGACAAAATAACAATCAGCATATTGAGAGTGCACATCAGATGCAAACCTGTTAACCTGTTTAAGACACGTTTAGGCAAAGCTCATACAATATGAAATTAATCAATCAGAGTTTGATTTATCAGTTTCATAAAAAAGCTCCGCAAACAAATGTAGTATTGCAGGGGCAGTGTGTTCCTTTGCTGGTAGGGAGCTTAAACTTCAGTTTAAATGCTTACAATGAGGACTGCTTTGCTCAGATAACTTTCCACAAAATCGATTCTTATATGCAAACACAATGTGTTGGCTGGAGAGTATGGTTTCAGCATGTAAATTACATACACTCAACAAAAATATAAACGCAACACTTTTGTTTTTGCTCCCATTTTTCATGAGATGGACTTAAAGATCTAAAATTCATTCCAGATACACAATTCTACCATTTCTCTCAAACATTGTTCACAAATCTGTCTAAGTGTGTGATAGTGAGCACTTCTGCTTTGCTGAGATAATCCATCCCACCTCACAGGTGTGCCACATCAAGATGCTAATCTGACATCATAATTAGTGCACAGGTGTGCCTTAGACTGTCCACAATGAAAGGCCACTCTGAAATGTGCATTTTTCTGCTTTATTGGGGGTCTGGGGACTCAGAACCAGTCAGTATCTGGTGTGACCACCATTTGCCTCATGCAGTGCAACACATCTTCTTCGCATAGAGTTTATCAGATTGTCAATTGTGGCCTGTGGAATGTTGGTCCACTCCTCTTCAATGGCTGTGCAAAGTTGCTGGAGACGGCTTATGGTGGAGAAATGAACATTCAATGCACGAGCAACAGATCTGGTTGACATTCCTGCTGTCAGCATGCCAATTGCACGCTCCCTCAATGCTTGTGGCATCTGTGGCATTTTGCTGTGAGACAAAACTGCACATTTCAGGGTGGCCTTTTATTGTGGACAGTCTAAGGCACACCTGTGCACTAATCATGATGTCAGATCAGCATCTTGATGTGGCACACCTGTGAGGTGGGATGGATTATCTCAGCAAAGCAGAAGTGCTCACTATCACACATTTAGACAGATTTGTGAACAATGTTTGAGAGAAATGGTATAATTGTGTATCTGGAATTAATTTTAGATCTTTAAGTCCATCTCATGAAAAACGGGAGCAAAAACAAAAGTGTTGCGTTTATATTTTTGTTGAGTGTATTTATGGGTTTTCTCTGGGTGCTCTGGTTTCCTACCACAGACCAAAGACAGGTTTGGAGAAATGGAAATTTACAGTAAAAGTGGCTGCGAGAGCAAATTTGAGTGTGAATGGTTTGACCTATTCAGGCTGTATTCCCCAGTGGGTGCTGGAGAAGTCTTGAGCCCATGCCTGGTTTAAAGGGCTTTTTAGAAGATGGATGAAAACAAATATTATCATTATTAATATATGTATATATTTTTTTTAAATAAGGGGGTTGTGATATATTTTCTGCTTTTCACCTGTATTGTGGTGTTTGAAAAAAATGTAATACGAGAAGAAAAAACGGTATTTGGTATGAATCGCTATGACCGACTGACGCAAGCTCTTGTATTTGCTGCTTTGCCCAGTTATAGGGGAGAGTGGGGGAGCTTTGTGACTTTAAAGTAAGGCCTTGACAGTAAAATCTCCAACTAAAATATGTACGTATATGTGGTGCATCCCCGGCAACAGTAACTTTGGATCTGAAATCAACAATTTAAGAAATATAGCTTTCGGAAAAAAAGTTGTCTTATGGCACAACTTGCCCCCGGTGCGGGGTAAGTGTGTGTATATATATATATATATATATATATATATATATATATACACACACACACACACACACACACACACACACACACACACACACACACATATATATATATATATATATATATATATATATATATATATATATATATATATATATATACACAGGTCCTTCTCATATAATTAGCATATTGTGATAAAGTTCAATATTTTCTGTAATGTACTGATAAACATTAGACGTTCATATATTTTAGATTCATTATACACAAAACTGAAGTAGTTCAAGCCTTTTATTGTTTTAATATTGACGATTTCGGCAAAAAAGTAAAGAAAAACCAAAAATCCCTATCTCAAAAAATTAGCATATTTCATCCGACCAATAAAAGAAAAGTGTTTTTAATACAAAAAAGTCAACCTTCAAATAATTATGTTCAGTTATGCACTCAATATTTGGTCGGGAATCCTTTCGCAGAAATGACTGCTTCAATGCGGCGTGGCATGGAGGCAATCAGCCTGTGGCACTGCTGAGGTGTTATGGAGGCCCAGGATGCTTCGATAGCGGCCTTAAGCTCATCCACAGTGTTGGGTCTGGTGTCTCTCAACTTCCTCTTCACAATATCCCACAGATTCTCTATGGGGTTCAGGTCAGGAGAGTTGGCAGGCCAATTGGGCACAGTAATACCATGGTCAGTAAACCATTTACTGCATTTTTTGTTGAAAAATGAAATCTTCATCCCCATAAAGCTTTTCAGCAGATGGAAGCATGAAGTGCTCCAAAATCTCCTGATAGCTAGCTGCATTGACCCTGCCTTTGATAAAACACAGTGGACCAACACCAGCAGCTGACATGGCACCCCAGACCATCACTGACTGTGGGTACTTGACACTGGACTTCAGGCATTTTGGCATTTCCTTCTCCCCAGTCTTCCTCCAGACTCTGGCACCTTGATTTCCGAATGACATGCAACATTTGCTTTCATCCGAAAAAAGTACTTTGGACCACTGAGCAACAGTCCAGTGCTGCTTCTCTGTAGCCCAGGTCAGGCGCTTCTGCCGCTGTTTCTGGTTCAAAAGTGGCTTGACCTGGGGAATGCGGCACCTGTAGCCCATTTCCTGCACACGCCTTTGCACGGTGGCTCTGGATGTTTCTACTCCAGACTCAGTCCACTGCTTCTGCAGGTCCCCCAAGGTCTGGAATCGGCCCTTCTCCACAATCCTCCTCAGGGTCCGGTCACCTCTTCTGGTTGTGCAGCGTTTTCTGCCACACTTTTTCCTTCCCACAGACTTCCCACTGAGGTGCCTTGATACAGCACTCTGGGAACAGCCTATTCGCTCAGAAATGTCTTTCTGTGTCTTACCCTCTTGCTTGAGGGTGTCAATGATGGCCTTCTGGACAGCAGTCAGGTCGGCAGTCTTACCCATGATTGCGGTTTTGAGTAATGAACCAGGCTGGGAGTTTTTAAAAGCCTCAGGAATCTTTTGCAGGTGTTTAGAGTTAATTAGTTGATTCAGATGATTAGGTTAAGAGCTCGTTTAGAGTACCTTTTCATGATATGCTAATTTTTTGAGATAGGAATTTGGGGTTTTCATGAGCTGTATGCCAAAATCATCAGTATTAGTATGTTATTATCATTACATTATGGAAAATAATCAACTTTATCACAATATGCTAATTATATGAGAAGGACCTGTATACACACGGTAATGCAAGACAAATCCATTAGACAATTACTCATTTAAGGTTTAAATATATTAAAGTAAATAAAGTAAATATTTTACAAAGATTGAAGGTCAATTTTCTTAAACAAGGCCTAGCATATCTCAGTGGTTTTACCTGCAAAGCTCACAATGACAGTCACCATCATCATCATTCTGGCCATCTGAACTCTCATCAGTGGTGTCGTTAAGTGGAATGGAGATGTCAGTCTCTTCTGAGCTACTGTAGACAATCACTTTCTTTTTGGTGACCAGCGTATACAGCCATGCCACTGGCACAACTCTCAGAAATGTACTTTGCAGTAGCTCCTCCACGCTTGTGGAACCAACTGCCACCTGGCATATGTGATTCCCCTCCATTTCTGCCTTTAAATCAAGCCTCATAACCCATCTGTACACCCTGGCTTTTCCTCCACATTAACTATCTTACCTCTGCACTACTATCTTTGTTTATATGTGGATGGGCTTTATGTCTTTTTATTTTTGTTATTGTTATTTTACCTTAATTTTTTACCTACTGAATGCACTATGCAAAGCACTTTGGACAGTGCAAACTGTTTATAAATACATTTTGCTTACTTATTTACTCACCCCAGGCCCTTTGGCACAAATCACCCCAACCCCAGAATTGTGGATAATTGGCATGCAGCAGTTTAGGGCTGACATCGTGCTAACTGTATAGACTCAAAGTGTAGCATACTAAAGCACTAACACGTGTCAAATGTTTTCAAACGTGCAATTCACAATAATCAGAAAACCTTGATCATGGAAATTTTACTTAAAAAGGCAGCAAACTGTTTTTTGGGCTTAAATATTGTGCTTGTATCTTATTCCATGTGTCTCCCTTCTTTACACGATGAGTCAAATAGATGGCTCTTCTTAAATATGTGATCAGATTTCCAATTTCTTCTATTGTTTTCTAGAAAGAAGGGGTGGCACTACTTCCCCTCTGGCACAACTCAACCCACTCTCCCCTACTATCGGAGTAGAAACCTTGTAGCACTCGCACTGCAGCGGTGCATTCTTTTACTCAGGAAATGGGAGCTTCAGACTCAGTAGTAGGCCTACTGATTTCAGACCTGTGTGCGTTCCAGTGCATGTTAGTTTTTTTTTATTTTGTTCTTATCTTTTATATACAGTCTATGGTTCACATAAAACATGATCCAAGTTCCCACATTTTCAAAATTGATGAAAAGGTATTTCTGCACAGTCACATTGGCTCTCATTTATCAAACTTGCGTGGAAACTGGTGCAGATTCTGGCGCAAATACCTCCCTACGCCAGGTATCGCATGGGATTTAGCAAACATTTATTTTATTTATTTGTCGTATCTCGCCAATCTCGGCGTACGCCAGGCCATTATTGATAAATGTGGCGGCTGAAAACAATCGTTATTTGAATATCACGCCCTTATATTTTCTCAGTTTAGATGCCTCGCCCAGAGGTTTTACGACATGGATATGCGCATTACGGTAAAGAAGAGGAACTTCTCTGAAGTAGAAGTTGACAGAATAACAGCGAAAGTAGAAAAAAAAAGAGTTTCATTTCGGAGCATTACAAGCGGCATCAAAGAACGACAGAAGGCAGCAGTTAGGAATGAAATAACGGCTGCGGTCAACAGCGTTGGTGTTGACAAACGATCTCCAGCTGAGGATTTTGCATTTCAGGTTTACTTCAGTATCGCTCAAATGCTATTAAACAGCATGTACAATTATATGTCGCCATTTCTTTACATAGATGAAGAAAAAGTGGTCTGACTCGAAAATCCCCACTTAACTCTTTCCCCGCCAGAGTTATTTTTAAAAGTTGCCAGCCACCGCCAGCATTTTGACTAGGGATGCACCGAAATGAAAATTCTTGGCCGAAACCGAATAAAATTAAACAGTTGGCCGAAAGGCCGAAACCGAATACCGAAAGAGGCTTTTGCAGTTTTGTTTATTATTTAGTCAATTATTTCAACATTGCATACATGAACTCCCAAATGTTCTCCTCAAACATAGCCTACAACTAAAAAGCAACCCTAAATAAATAAATAAACAGTAAAACCTTCAAATCTAAGAGTAAAATTAATATTTTACTAGGAATTAATTTGTGAACCACTCACTGATTTTTACCTTGACTTAGGGCCTATAGTTATATGAGGATGAATCTACAAAAAGATCGACTTATTGCCTTTCTTAATTTTTTGCAGTGCAGTGCAGGTTGAGTTGCTCTAAAAAAAACTGCACCACAGCTCCCACCGTAATGTCCAGACTTCAGAATTTGCATCAAAGCCCTGATCATAACAATGAGAGGCTTTAAACGATGTCCATGCTTAGGAGGTGATTGTAACTTTTTCGTCTGTAGACTGAAACTAACGGGGGGAGGCGGCTCACTGGACATGTAGTCGCGCTGTCAGTTTGCCGACATGGCTGTGTATTCAGGCTCGAGAAATGCAATCAGACCGTAGGAGCCCTTTCCCCCAACAGCGCTAACGGACAGGATATCTCCCGTTATCATTTTAGCTGTCAAACTAAAGTTTTTTTTGCGCGGCGGCCCTCACCGGCGAAGTGTCACTGTGAATGACACCGTTACCAACTGTCACACTGTCACAGAGTTGCACCGGGTGAATCGCTGCTTCGCTCGTGCAAGGCTTTTGTGTTTCTAGGTGATTAAACATCAGTCTTGGACGAGCGTTTTAACTTTATGCTGCATAAAGCATTGCACTGTCTGCCCACACTGGACTCTGACATTTAATTCATGCACGCTCCAAACTGCTCCTGCTGCGCGCTCACAAAGAGACGTGGACTCGCACACGGTTACGTCTCTCTTTACTGCCATTTCCTGGTTTACAAGCGCGCAGCTCTTTTAAAAACATATTTCCTTAGTGTCATTTAGTCCGCCAATTTTCGGTAATGTTATTTGGCTTTTTAACTGTTGCGGGCCGAAACCGAAAATGACTTATTTTGCCATTTTCGGCCGAACTTTTTCGGTGGCCGAATATTCGGTGCATCCCTAATTTTGACAAAAGTTTGTTGTGTTTCAACACCTCCATACACTCATTTTACATTTCAGTTTTCTGTTTCGCTACATTCATTTTACAATAAAGGATGCAAGTTTAAACGTTAAACCGACTAGTCATGTGCAACCCTAACTTTGATATATTTATTTAACATTTAATTAATTTTATATTACATTTAATTAATTTTACCCTTTGTTTCATTCTATATTGATTGACCTCACATTCTTTACATGTTGTTAACTTCTACCAGTAGGTTACATCTGACCTATATTGCAACTTCAACTGACAGTTTTGTGCATACTCAACTTCATTCTTCATAGTGTGCTTTTGAGTGGTACAATGTGTAACATTCCCCAAAATGTAAAGGGACACCACAACCTTGACAAAGGTAGGATGTCTCCCTACGCAAGCCCTTTCTTGCACAAACCCTACATCTTCTTCTTGGGTGCTGCTTTTTTGGAGTTGCCATGATTGGAACAAGCGCATGGTTGGCAACATTTTTATCTAGTCTTCTGCCAGGGTCAGCATTGTAAGGTGCTCTAGGGGTAGTTTGAGGTGGAGGGTCATTTTGTTCTCTCTCGCTAGCTTCCTCACTGACACTATGTTCTTGTTCTGCACTCTCTTGGCTAGTCCATGCCTTTACTACATGTTCAATGAATGACAGATGTGTCGTACATTTTCCCTGTGGGTTTTTTGCTTTGTAAATGACAAATGCATTGAACAAGCTGATCTGGAACAGATAGGTGACAAATTTCTTGGTCCACTTGTGTGACTTGCGGACAAAGGGGCTGTACACTATATTCTGGTCCAACTTGTCAACCCCATTCATTGAGTTGTTGTACTCTACAATGCATGTTGGCTTTTGCACTCTAACTCTATCCCGTTGGCCCCTCTGCCAAACCTGGGTGTTTTCCATACTGTTCTGATGGAATGTTGTGGTCATCTTTACAACTTTTTTGTCACGCCATGCCAAAATCATAACACTTTCATTGTGGCGCATCATTGTTTCCCCATGCCTGAGGTCAGCATTTCCTACATCTCGAATGGCTGGTGGTTCCCCTCTGTTCTTTCTTAGTGTACCACATGCATGGGTATTAATACCAAGTAAGCGCTTGCTCAGAGCGACAGAGTTGTAGAAATTGTCCATGAACAATTTGTAACCATGACCTGCTAGCCGATCAAGGAGAAGAATGACTGTCTCTTCAATGGTAGCCCCTTGCCCACAATAGGGCTTCATGTTAAAACAGTACCCTGTTTCCGAATCGCACAGGATGTAGGATTTTATCCCATATTTGCAGGGTTTTTGGGGATTGTAAACCCTGAACGCTAGGCGTCCACGCCACAGAAGCATACCCTCGTCTATGCAGATGTTTGTGCCAGGTTGATACATTTCACGGAATTTGGACAGAAGGTAATCTAAATGCTTTCCTGTAAAAGCAATGTCCTTCGGCAGCCAATTTATTTCATGCCACCCACAGATGCCACTCACAGATGTAGACGCTGCAGCAGGATGGTTCATAGGGGTTCTTCCACCAGCCACTCCACGTTGACTTGCTTGGCCCCTACCACGTCCCTCAGATCTGTCCCCCACTTCTCCTGCCTCGTTCCAGTGTTCGACCTATAAACACTTGTAACATTATTATTACTGTAGGCCAAATCCTATAGACTACATATAGCTACACACCAGGGCTGTACAGTGCGACAGTTTTGATCGCATTTGCTACTGAAATTGATCACGTGCGATGATGAATACAACTCCAATCGCACTCGTGCTAGTGTTGCCACCCGTCCCGTTTTTCCCAGAATTGTTCTCTTTTTTTCACCAGCTGTGACCCGTTTTTTGGGGAAAATGCCAAAACCTCATTTGATTTCCTTCCTTCGTTCAGTAGTTAAGGCCGTCTCACACGGGCCGAGGAGTTTGTCGCGCCCGCTATTGCATCGGAGAGGCGGGCGGGCAGGGGCGGTCTTAACGATCTCGGGGCCCGTTTCAAGACCCTGTGTGGGGCCCCACACTTTTTTTTTATTTTATTTATTTATTTTTTTTTAATAAATAATGCTTGTGCATGCTGCCCGCGAAAATAAAAAAGATTGTGGAAACCAGTTGGTTCATAGACGGATTATGAGATAATGGGCCCAGACTCTTTGTACCGTTTTAAAGTTAAATGCATCAGAGCAGAGGAACATTTTAATCAAATCTTGAGCTGCAGAAGGAACATTATTTTTCTTAAACAGGCACTCTTTACTCTGCAACTGTGAAAACAGTACAGTAGATTGGTCTGCATACTCATGTTATATGATGGAGGGGCCCATTGCAACTACAGGGTGGAAAGCTACTTTTCATGAACAGTATAGAATTTACACATAGCAAGCTTATTCCTGTTTGTGTGCGGGGGGCTTAGCTGTCCCTCATGAAGCCCCTTAGACAGAGCTAATAATGCTTTTGTTTTGCACTTGCTTTTCTATTTGTCACCTAGTTGGGGCCATGATGATTTATTTCCTTATATTTAGGCTATTCCTTGTTGGACCCTGTTATTGACATGAGTGACTGAGCTCTTTGACAATGCAACATTTAAAGTTACTATCAGTATTTCTGGCTTAGGCCCCACCCCCCGAGCCCTTGGGCCCCTGGGCATGGTTGCATGCAATATTATTCTCAAAGTGCACCAGATTGATGAATTTTACTTTAAAAGGTTGCATTTTTTTCTTCCGGGGCCCCCCTACAAGGTCCAGGGTCCCCACCCACCTCAGTCTCCCTATTTAGCCTATACTGTAAAAAGCACTGTAGGTGTGTATGGTTATTATAGGTCATTACACTGGTCAGTCTGAACTGGTAGCCTAATAATGGCCGAGCCCTCCGCCCCAAACATTCAAGTGTCCCTTTTTTTCCTAAATCCAAGGTGGCAACCCTAACTAGTGCGACAGCCTGCCAAATTGCAATTGGCAGGTTAGATTATTTTGTCTAAATTGCAATCAGTGCACCCCTATTAATTTTTCTACAATTATTACTGCACACACTAGGAAATAATATTAATTGAGAATCTCAAATGGGACCAAGATGACATGCTCAAAGGTAATTAGAGCGAAATGCAAGGGTTAAGGTTATGCAAGTTTTCGATCATACTTTGTGTGCTACCAAATTTATTTTTGTGCTACTGATTTTTTTTGCTTGCTAGCACCAGTGCTACCACTTTAAAAAATAAGCGTACAGCCCTGCTACACACACAGGCTACTCTCTCACTCAAACACACACACACACACACACAAACACAGGCTACTAGGGCTGGCCCGAATAATTCGAATATTCGAATACTCGTTCGGAAAATTAATATCCGGATCTTAAATTAGTATTCGGAGCTTCGTTTTTTTTTTATTTATTTATTTTTTATTTTTTGCCCAACAATTTTTTTTGCAAGAAGCTAGTATATATATATATATATTAATGTCATCAAATAATTTTATATTTGGATATAAAAGTTAGTAATATTGTAGTAGTAGTATTGCTCATTTAGGAGGATATTACATCACTAAGTGTCATAGCGCATCCATTACTTCACCTCCGAGCGCAGGGCAGTGAGCGCACTTACTTGTAGACATTGAACGAGCTTGTTCAAAATGCCCAAAAAATCTACCGTTTGGGAACATTTCCAATTGTCCAATGATCGACAGCATGCTCAGTGCCAAATTTGCGACCGAAAATTGGCATTTCATGGAGGAACGACAACTTTGAAGAATCACCTCAAACATGTAAGTAGCCTATTATGCAGATGTGGCCTAACTAGCTTATTTGTTGACACAGCCTTGAAAAAAACTTTTAATAGCTTGATAACTAAAACTATATGAGCCCGCGCTACTGTACAGGGCAGCACACGTGTGTAGGTTAATAAATTATAAAATAACTTTTGACCCGTAAGTAGTAAAAACATGCCGTTGTCGGCTGCGCGAAGCCAACGGCCGTGTGGTTCCGTTGCCGCCATTGACGCGATTGTAGTCCTTACAGAAGCTTTTTTATCCAGCTTGGAACTTGTGCTTATTTTCGGGGTCTTTATGCAATAAATAAACCCACCCTTAGATCCAAGAATGATAGTCTCTATGTCCTTAATTAATACATGTTTGATAGTTGATTCAGTTAGCTTTGATGCTAAATGTGATAAAATGACCCTTTGGGAGAGTCCATCATTGTGAGAGGGTAAATGTGTATACTTAAGAGAAAATAAAATTGGAAAATACAAATTTAGTAAAATGCTTATTAGGCCTATTATAACAATGACATCACATCACTGCTGCACATATACTATAGCCCAGATAGTCTAGAATTTTTTTATACTGCTTTATTAGATATTAACTCCAGGCAAACCAACTATGCTCAAAAATGGGTTAGGGCTCATTAATACATATTTAATAATCCTATACTGTATACTTTAATTAGAATTTTCTAACAAATTATTATCATCATAGGTCCATCCTCAGACATTGTCGCAACCATCGACATCGACCACAAAAGCTACCCAGAGGACCCTTGAGTTTGAGAAGCCAATCTCCGACAAAAGAAAGAGAGATATAACAGACAAAGTGGTAGAATTTGTAGCCATGGACATGAGGCCCATCAACATAATCGAAGGCGAGGGTTTCAAAAGATTAGTTAAGTTGTTGGAGCCTGGATACACCATCCCCAAACGTTCAACAATCTCAGAAGCCCTCACACTTAAGCACAACAAACTGAGGGGCCAAGTGTTAGCACAGATTGCTAGTACTACAGCAGTCAGTTTCACAACAGACATTTGGACTTCGATCGGTATGGAGGCATACATGGCAGTCACTGCGCATTTCATTAATGCAGACTGGGAGCTCCAGGCGTATGTGCTGGAAACAAAAGAGATGGAGGAAAGCCACACAGGAGAAAATATTGCACACCGGCTTGGAGAGGTGGTTGACTCCTTTGAAATACCCAATTTTAAAAGAGTAGCCATTGTTCATGACAACGCGAGCAACATGACGCTGTGTACAGAAACTCTGCGCAAACAGCCGGAGAAGTGGGGAAAAGTCCAGGGAGTGCGTTGTTCTGGACACACACTGCAGCTGTGCGTGAACACAGCTGTAAAGCAGGATCAGATACGACGGACAGTGAGCGCTGGCAGGAATCTGGTCAGTCACTTTAGAAAAAGTGCAAAAGCAACCGCAGCCCTGAATGAAAAGCAAAAGCAACAAAATGTAATTGAGCACAAGCTCATTCAGGATGTTTCAACACGATGGAATTCCACACATTCCATGCTGGAAAGGCTGGTAGAGCAGAGATGGCCAGTGACAGCAGTGCTGTCTGACCCCATCGTCACAAAGAAAGGTGACCGAACCCTGGACCTGACATCAGACCAGTGGAATCTGGCCCAGGATACTGCCGAAGTGTTGGGGCCATTAATCACTCTAACTGAACTGCTGTCACGTGAGGAAAATGTGTCCCTTTCATCTGTCGTGCCGATGCTCACCAATATTAAAAAGCGTCACCTGACACCACTGGATGCTGACAGCCCTGCAATCAGAGCACTCAAAAGCACACTTGTCAATGAGATCGACACAAGGTGGAAACTGGCCAAGTTGGAGCCCAACAGTGTTTACCTCATCTCAGCAGCACTTGATCCACGATTCAAGAGCCTCAAGTTCCTGGATGACGAGAAAAAGGATCTAGTGTACATTGAGGTTGTTCAATTGGCTGGACATCTGCACCAAAGAACAGCCGGCCTGGAGGTTGCAGACGAAGGGCAGGCCCTTGCAGAGGACAACTCAGAAGAAGAAACGGCAGCCGCATCACCACAGAAGAAAATGAAGACTGGGAAGGAAAGGGAGATAGCCATGCTGCTGTCTGATGATGACGAGGAGAAGGAGGATATCGATGACAGCGACAGTGCAAAGCAGGAAATGGAGCAATATTTGAGCGACAAAAGCAAGTTCAGCTCCGGCCCACTTGCATGGTGGAAAAATAATACAGACCGCTACCCTAAACTTGCATTGGCAGCCAAACACTGCCTTTGCATACCAGCTACCTCAACGCCGTCGGAAAGAATCTTTTCCAAGGCAGGGTACATTGTAAATAAAACCAGAAATGCACTTCTGCCAGAAAATGTTGACAAACTTGTGTTCCTGGCCCACAACCTGAAGCGTGTGTGAAGTAAAAACTTTGAGATAAATAGCTGATTAAGAGAAAGTTGTTGCCTGACATCAGGCCTGTGTTTTTTGTTTAATTTCTGAAGCCACCAACATTACAGGGTTATTTTTTAGACTGTAGGGCTGTTTTTATTTATAGCTTATTTTTGGACAGAAACTGATGGGTAGGCCTATAGACTTTTTTTTTTTGATATTGTCTGATTGTTTTTTTTTATGGTGACAATGTCAATTTGTTTTAACATGAGCATTCATTTCCAACTACTGTAATTTAATTTAATTTAATTTAATTTTTAATGTCTGTCAGACATTATATTGATCTATTTATTTTTTTGTTTAGGATATACTTTTATTTGAAGCCATAGCCTGCCTATTCGTTTTCCTATACTTAATAATGTTATGTTTGTTCTTACTTGTTTGTTCAATAAATTAAAAAATGTTGAGAAAATGTAATGACTGGTGTGATTGTTGTTGTAACTGGGCGACTTGATTGTCCAGTAGGTCTCGCATTATACAATGGTGCCATCTACTGGATCCATTTGGAACGGCAGAACCACCTTTGAACTTTGACCTAGTTGGCTGCTGACCTTTTCAAAGCCGGTGATACACGGTGATACCATGGGGGTGATACACCAGCTGTATGCTACGTGACGTTACCAGAGCGAGGGAGGCAAACTGTAAGCGACACCAAGCAGAGAAGCGAGAGAGGTGGAGGAAGAATAGATAACTTGTTTCCCTTAACTTTATAACACAACATTAGCGGGATCTCGGGAGGAAAAGTAATGCTTAGCTAAATGCTAACCTTAGCTTAGCTGTATGTTTACGTACAGCACCGCACCCATAAACTGTGACTGGCTTGCTGCAGAGCGTGAACGTCTTGGCAATACCCGGTCAATATAATGCCTGGATATAATATGGACACATAAGACAATCAATAATTCGGTACTTGTTATGGATTTATTGTACAAATTCCCTGAAAACAAAGATGCACATTCCAGGATGAATTGAAAAGCTCCCGTTACGTAAGGGCTGAGATCGCAGAGAGGACAGCTGATTTGGACAGCTGTTCGCGTCCACGGGGAAAAAGTAAGGAACTCCAACTTACTTAGGCCTATTAATTAACGTTCAAAAGCTATTAAATCTTCAACAAAATAATATGCAGATATTGACAAAATCGGTTCCAGGGAGTATATAGGGATTATTAACGTTTTTTTTTTATTAATGTTGTTTTTGATGGTGTGTTTTTCTGGACCGAATATCCGGATATTCGCTCGGAAAAACCAACGAATATTCGGAGCCTGAAAAATGGTATTCGGGCCAGCCCTACAGGCTACTATCTCTATTTCTATCTCTCACATACATACACACACACACACACACACACACACACACACACACACACACAGAACACACACACACACACACACAAAGAGAGAGAAACATTTTACTGCAACAACATCTTTCTTTTCTGAATATTTGGCATTAAGAATATCTTGTCCATATAAAATAATTGTACAGTCTACATAATAGGCTAGGCTATATTACCAAACTTATAGATACACTATTCAAATGATCTGTCTTACCTCTCTCATTATGAATGGCAAGTTCCAACGGTGAACGCGATCGGGATCTTGAGTCACCTGATGGTGGGTCTGAAATATTGTAATCTACGTCGCCACCAGCCACTCCACGTTGACTTGCTTGGGCCCTACCACGTCCCTCAGATCTGTGTCCCCGACTTCTCCTGCCTCGTTCCAGTGTTCGACCTATAAACAATTGTAACATTATTATTACTGTAGGCCAAATCCTATAGACTACATATAGCTACACACACAGGCTACTCTCTCTCACACACACACACAGGCTACTATCTCTGTCTCTCTCTCACACGCATAAACACACACACAATCACAAACCAACCAAATACATGGGCTTATCTCTTTATGTCTTCCTATCTCTGGCCGTGTCTGAACTGCCATACTAGCGTCCTACATCCTACATACTCACCATCTATATACTGCATACTCTCTACTCAAAGATCGATTGTGTATGCGAGCTGCGTCTACTCAAGCGATGAAGAATTTCTTCTTCTTCTTATAAGATTCAGGCAGTTTAGACACTGTTAAGCTTATAACCGCCCTCTACAGGTTAGATATTGAAGTAGATTTTTACAGTCCTGTGTTCATCATCTGTGTTTTAGACCTCTTGTTTTATAATAATGATGTTTTGAGGCGGAGGATCCCTCCGACGCTCTCTGTCCGGCTCATCAGCACTCAGCTGTCTGTGAGTTGAGCTGGACGAGCCGCGGTGTGTGGGACAGCGATCTGTTCTGATCTCTCTCCACTATCAGACTCAAAACACTCATTTCACTTAGTGACTCTAATGTTGTTAGGTATTTATCTTCATCTCTTATCTATTGTAAGAGTGTATGAATGACTGCACGTACAGTTGTCAGATCGCGGAACCCCAAACAATGTTGTTGCCTAGCAACTTGCTCGAAAATATTTCATTTTCCTGGGCGGGTAGAATTGACCCAGTGCATTGTGGGGCGGTTGAGTAGGAAAAGTATACGATCGATTCATACCCAAAATCTTCCCGGAAGTTAGTACTCATCCGGGAATT
Source organism: Ammodytes marinus (assembly GCF_949987685.1). Classification (NCBI taxonomy): domain Eukaryota; kingdom Metazoa; phylum Chordata; class Actinopteri; order Uranoscopiformes; family Ammodytidae; genus Ammodytes; species Ammodytes marinus. The sequence goes on along the minus strand of NC_137235.1, from coordinate 13,231,742 downwards.
TCTCACATACCCAAACTCGCATACCCAACCGTCACATACTCAAATTGAAGTCAAAATGAGTATGAGTAGGACGTTAGTATGGCAGTTCAGACACGGCCTCTCTCTCTCTCACACACACACACACACACACACACACACACACACACACACACACACACACACACACACACACACACACACACACACACACACACACTTAGGCTATATAGGCTACACAAACCCACACAGAACACACACCATATAGGCTTCTTACACACACACACACACACACACACACACACACACACACACACAGAAACATTTTACTGCAACAACATCTTTCTTTTCTGAATATTTGGCAGTAAGAATATCTTGTCCATATAAAATAATTGTACAGTCTACATAATAGGCTAGGCTATATTACCAAACTTATAGATACACTATTCAAATGATCTGTCTTACCTCTCTCATTATGAATGGCAAGTTCCAATGGTGAACGCGATCGGGATCTTGAGTCACCTGATGATGGGTCTGAAATATTGTAATCTACGTCGCCGTCACTGGACACAGCTGGGGACACAGCCGACACAGCTGGCGTCGTTTGTTGACAGGTTGACGTCTGTCGGGGATTCCTTCCCCTCCTCCTGGCACTAATACAGGCGGGGCTAAATGTAACGTTAGCTTGATCTGACTCGCTAAACTGTAACTCTTCGTCTTCGTCCTCATCATCATCCTGATCAGACTCTGAATGCTCCAAACAGGAATGATTTGAGTCCGAGTCCATTACCAGTTCTGCTAATTGTTTAGCCGTATATTTTAGGCCGGGCACCGGCATATTTCTTGTATCTATTGACAAATGTTGTTGACAGTACATTTTTGTGATATAAATGTACACGAAAACGTCAGTTGGTGATTTTCCCGCCACACTTTCCATTCATACACTCTCTTCTTCTTTGTGTTTTACGGCGGTTGGAATGGCATCTCGGCGTATTGCAACATTGCCGCTCCACCCTGTCACCCTGTACATTAAACAGTGGCTCCACCTTTCTTGTTCGGGTGACCTATTTAATGTCTGATGGTCCGTAACAGCGCCCCCACAAGTCTAACGGTAAAAAAGGGGATTGACGGAAAATCTCGTCATTGGCGGGGAAGCGTTCTATGAGGAATGACGGAAATTCTCGTCAATGGCGGGGAAAGAGTTAAAAACATGGACATATAAAGAAATGGACACCGGATTGAAACACGGCGCTCATTAATTCCTATGAAAACTGCTCATTGGCTCAGGGAAGCCACAAGGAAGTATTAATGCGGAAATACCATGCGGCCCGGAAGCATGACGTAGCGGCATTATGGACCTACCAAGAAAGAGGGCGGCAAGCGTAGCCATGACGTAGCGGACTGGTAGCGGATGTAGAATCATTCTCGTTCTGTAGCATCTAGCATTGTAAGCTAAAAGTTTAAGCAAGCACAGTTGTATTGCTTACCGACCATGGTCATATAAGTCACTAACCCCCCCGATGATTCGCTATATGTGATCTTTAAATTACACTCCGTTTTTGTAAAGTAATACAGTGGTGAACAAGTTCTAAACGGAGATTCCTCCAGCCATCTAAACCAAACTAGTGGGCTAGCGCTGTTTTGATAGCGTGTGTTACATCTTTATAGGTCCTACAAATCCCTCTGCGACTCTAAGTGTTAAGTCACCAACATGCCTAAAAACTATCAACGTCCTTCATGTTAAGTAAAGGGAAAACCTCACACAAGAAGTTAATGGAGCCGTGCACTGAGCATGGACCTATAAAGAAAGAACTGAGCCCTCTCGGAGACCGGGCCGAAAACCGAAACATTTGTTTCACTACGACTCTGTTCAGCTACCCACCCCTCCTCCTCCCTAGAAAACCAACTGAAAGCTGTTAAAAGTTGTTGGGCTAATAAAACGTTTGAGGTGGCATTTTGAAATGAAAAAACTTCAGTTTTAATAGTATATGGTCTAAAGATAAGTATGAGCCTATGATTGATATTCTGAAAATTTTTGCAGAGACACAATCTTGTTCGCCGCTTGTATTGTGTGGACGGGGAGATCTGCCTACGGACCGCAAGAAAATAAGCTCCACCCCACAGCCCCATTCATAGCATGCAGTACCAATGGATTGGCCACATGTCCTTGCTGGCTGCTCGGAGAAGGCACAGTCCCGGGGGGCTGCTTAAAGAGGACCTATGATGCTTTTTGACTTTTATGACCTTTAAACGTTGTTATGATGATTCATAGTCATGCTTAACCATACTAAATTATCAAATAATGACTTACGTGCATTTCGACATATTCCCTGCTGACCGTCTGGGGTGTCTGTGCAGAGCACTAAACACTATTCTACCCAGTCGAGAAATCACGTCTTCAAAGCGGTCTACCCTTTCATAATTTGTGACGTCGCATAAAAATTTGTGACGTAACCACGCGGATGTTTCCATGTATGGTAATGCTGTCACTTCCCTGTTCGCGTCTGCCTCGCGTCTGCCCTTATAGGTCCATGCTCGCGCTTCCCGCCACTGAAAGTGTTCCGGAAGGAAGGTAACCAATCACAACGGAGTGGGGTTTGCAGGAGGGGGGGGAGGGTAGCGGAGATGGCCGATGCACAGGCGGAGGGAGCGGAGATTGCCGAAGCACACACACTCAAGTGTTGACAGGACGTGCTGGATCGCCAAAATAAGAGAAAGAGCTTCCCGAAAATCTACATAGTTTTTTTGTGATGTGATTCGTGTCAGGTTGCTCTATAGCAGTGTAAAACAAGAAATTAAGACCAGAAAAGTAGTATAATAGGTCCTCTTTAAAAAGCATGTTGCTGCTCTGAAATGCAACCAACTGGAGGTGCGGGCATAATTTAAGTGGTAGAGGAGAAAAAGACACATCAACTGTCCAATGATGGTCCCCATGAAAGAAAAACAAGTATGCAAAGATTTGAATGATTAGAATGTATTGGCCCTTTTTAGATAGCACTACTCAAAAGGGTTTTAAAAACTAAAAATAACACATTTTGCGTTTGACTGTATGACAGCATGCGCTTGGCACGAGTGGTCAGCCCGGCCGTCAGCTGCACAAGCCGACCCGGCAACGATCAGCTGTGAGAGCGCCCACTGTCCTGCTCCACCAGCAGATCGGAAAAACAAGCCGAAACGTGCCGGTTAATAAATCGCTCGCTTAAGCGATCAATGACACATTAAAAGAGGAACTAACATCTCAAAAGTGCGTCAAATAAATAAAATGTTAAGCTGAATGTTGTGCCGTGTATTTTTTATCATAAAGAGCACCGTAGGCTACTACTTGTAGACTATGGCCTACATATTTAATACTGAGGCTAACATTTTGAATGAATGCAGCCCCCGTGCCTCAGTGTCCCCCAAGCTGCTCCAAGTCGGAGATAACTGTCCCATGCAGTGCTACTAAGTGGCCGGTGGCCGGCCACTATTGAATCATTGCTCCTAATCAGTTGCACACTATAAGCTGCACATTTTTAAGTGATTAATATCTTTATTTCGGTCTGAGCAAACACTGCATTTGTATTATCTTCTAATAATTGTCCAACAAAGTCATCGGCTACCCGGCACAGCCTGCACTGCGAGTCCATGCTGTTTACAAATTGTGTACACGAGCTGAGAGCTGGCGTGGGATTTGAGTGTATCCTACGCTCACGTCCATATTGATAAATGCCGAGGTTTGCGTGGAAATGTGCGTACACCCACTTTTCTGGTCTACGCACGGTTGATAAATGAGGGCCACTGTGTGTTCCTGATACTCCACGTACAATCAAACGCAGCAGGCATGCCCAGGCGAGTGCTCTCACTGCATAGTGCCAACTGCTGTAGTGATACAGACTCTCTCTGTCTGCACTTTTCAAAACTTCTGGGTCACAATGTTGCAGGGCTGCCAAGTTTCACCAAAAGTTTGGAGTGAGATTTTTTGGCTGAGGGACCCAAAACCGTGTCCTCTTTCCCACCCAATTATTTTTGCTAGTGTCCTGCAAGTTTACATATTGTTCATAATAAATCAGAAATAAAAGACAATTGGAAAATGTGATAAAACATCAAAAATCTTATTTAAATAAACAAATTCATGAATTGCAAAGTCGTAGGACAGGTTTTAATTAAACATTGGGTGTGGACATATTGTAAGTGGGGGTCTGGGGTCCCCCCCCAGAAAATGTTGAGCATTAAACACTTAATTTCCTGCATTCTGGTGAATTTCTATGAAGCAATGTGTGCCTTTTCTGCATTAATTTTTATGTAAAGTAAAAGAGAACATTCACGGTTTCGCTGACACAAATTTAATTGAATAGCCTACAATGCATGAGTAGTGCTTTCAAATATCTCCTGTAGCCCATTGTTAAAACATTTGGTTAAACTGTAATAAAGGTAATTATTCTATATGTATTCAACATTGTATGGGTTATCCAATTTCAATTCACCATTATTATATTAAATCTATGACACTTGATGTCTTCTCAGAACATATTTTTCCCACAGTAACCTCTAAGCTTAGTTACTCAATACATTCATTCAATTAATGTTGACAACATATTAGAACAAAAATGTGTTGGTGTGTCAACCAGCCCAATAACATAATGCAAAACAAGCTTGAATATATCAAGTGAAGTGACTGATTTGAATTAAGGTGTTCTTACCTCTTTGTTCATTTAATACCGGCGTCCTTGTTGTCATTAATTTTCCATATAATTTGAACAAAGGGCGGGACTGGGAGGCGGCGGGCTTTTATTAGTTTTGTAGTGTAACGCAGGGGGGGCGTGGCCGTGGTGGTTTGCCAAGTGGCTGCTGCGGCTACGGGCTGCACACGGCCATGGACCTATAAAGAAACCGCGCGTGCAGAAAGCATGGCAGAAAGAGGATGTCACGGAACTCAGTCCGTTTAGCTTTTCAAAATAAGACTTTCAAAGTAAAAGTACCAAAAAAAATATATATATATATTACGGGGATTCATTTCTCTGCGTGAGAAATTGGAGGTGTGGCGTGTGAACTGGTTGATATGCGTGTGTCTCACGGCCAAAGCGTGAGACTTGGCCGCTCTGATGTTGTATCAGAATACACAAAGAAAGCATTCTGCAGATCAATAATCATGTTCGGTTTTGAAAGAAACTGGTCCAGAAGTGCCTTCAATTACATTTACGGCCACTAGAAATGGCGGATTACAGTTTTAACTAACTGTAGTATCTTGTTGATGCTCATACCCTCATCAGTGATTGTTTTGATCTAGTGAATGCTTTTGCAGTATCAAAGGAGTAGGTTGCTATATGTGGTTTGAAGCTCATATTTCAAAACTCAACATGAACTCAGCCATGGACAGGAAAAACCTCCCCACAAAAGAGCACATACATGCAGCTTAAAAGAGAAAAACACTTACATCACCTTGTCAAAGCTGCCGTCACGGGTTTTTGGGTCTCTGCTCCACTATTCTATGTATCTATGTGACTCTTAAATCCTATTATACTGCCTTAAAGACTTGCTGCTTGCAATGAATAGGCCTACATACTTTTCTGGTTTTGCACAGTGGCCAATATTTTTAGTAGGTGGCTATTCCTCTCACCCAGCTTGGAGAAGCCTTTGAGGAGCACCTTTTGAAAATGTTGGAAGTTTATTATAAGCCTTTTAGCAGAGTGGATTCATGCTGAGCTGTGAAAGCACTGAAGAAAAGCTTAACAGGGCTGCCTTTGCAGCAGCAACCAGAGCTCAGGAGCTGGTTTGATTGCTTTGAATTGTTTAAATTACCACACTATACATATTTCCTGTGCACACGTGAAATAGTCTTCAGGGATGGTGGGTAGACAGCATCACAGTTTTCTCATTCGATTTCAAGATCTCTCCTTTAGAGTAGCTCAATATCCTCTGAGAACAAAGAAAAAACATTGCAAAGGGTTTGGAATCATTTGGGAAACTTGAGTTGCTAACACAGTGAGCTGTGCACTCAATTCAATACCCGTAATTATAATAAAAACATTTTCTTAAATCCTTTCTCATATCAAACCTCTTTTGCATAACCCACGTCTCACTAGGCTCAAGGCTTAAAAATCCATCCAAATCCTATCTCCTTCCTTTCGTCAATTAAATTAGTGGGTGAAGCTGGTGAAATGAAGACTTTTAACTTTTCACAACCAATCCAGTCAATCTATTGATGGAAAGCACAGTAAATCATAATGTGTTTTTTATATATATATATATATATATATATATATATGGGTAGATGACAAATAGGGGTGAAACAGCATTTTTTTTTTTTAAGTTCTAAATTTCTTGAGAATTGTGTGATTTTGTAATGTTCAAATACTGTTGTTATCGAAACTTCTAGCGGTTAGCATATTTCTTTTGTCGTTATGTAATTTATTAAGCTTTTCTCCCAGCTTCAGACAAAAAATGTCCTGCGGTGTGACATGACATTACCATAAAATAAATTACTGAAATATTATTGATATCAAATACAAATCAGGTATGTCCTAAATTTAATAAGTATTCTTAAAGAATGATCACTAAATGATGACTAAATGATGATCACTAACATTCGGATTGGATTAGGTTCTTTACTTGTGCCATCTTTTATCACTCGCTCCAGTGGAAATATTGTGTAAAACAAGAACAAATATTTGAAAATGTTTATTATTTTCTTTAGATAGTTATATTATGCAATGTTTTCAAATGCACATAATTATTAAAACTACTTAGCGTAGGAAAGGTTATTTTATAGTGTTTAAAGTGATGTCACACCACAGGACATGCCGTCACACCACAGGACTAAAAGAGACAATGTATGAACATTTATGGTGAAATTTATTGAATACTTTTGTAACAATCAAATTCATTTGTACCTCTATTTTATCATTAATAAAGATACAACATATCATTAGAATCTTATTACTTAGTGCATGAATTTTAACGAAAAGCATAGTGAAGAAGACGTACTGAACAATTAACATTTTGGAGGCGTCAAATTAGAACCATAGTCATAAAGAACATTCATTTCTATTTTTAATTGAAGAGACAGAACAAATATCTTGTTAATCAGGAGAATATCATTTATATCATTCTAAAATAATGAGCAAGGCATGTTAAAATCATCAGTTCATGTCAGTTTTAACAAAGAATGCAGTGAACAATTGAACTTTTACATTCTGGAGGCATCACTTATAACAAATTATCAAACCATAAACATGACAAACTCTTCGAGCCAATATTTTACAAAAGATGTAGAAATGACTACATCTAATGGCTAACTTATGTGTTGAACATGAGCCAGTCCATGTTGGTTAATTTTGCAACACGACCATAGGGCTCAGGCTCTGAAATTGTGCCAATGATGTCAGTACGGGAGTAGTAAATGCTATCCTCTTTGTCGGGCCACTTGAAGGCATTCTTCTTTCCGTGCTGAACCATACAGTTTACCTGTATTTCCTCTCCCCGAATATCCAACACTTGGCCTACATATTGCTGTTCATCATATTTTACAATGATGAACTTTCCCACTTCCAATATGCCTTGGTCATTTTCAGCATCTTCATCCAAGAAGGATGGGATAGGGGTCATCTCTTGAGCAGGACAGTCAGTCATTTTGACTTTTGTGACTTTGAAGCAGCCACACACTTTTGGATAGCTGCAGAAGCAACTTACTTCCCTATGAAACACCTCCCCTGGTGTTGTGGAGTAAATCTGGTGTGTTCCCAGTATGCCTTTCACAGCTGGGAGCACAGGAGGCAGCAATTTGTCAAATTTTTCAATGTCCTTTTCCTCTATCCATTTAATTTTGATTTTCATCTCCTCTTTGCTGGACAAGAAGTCAAAGAGGGCCTCTGCAGTTTGCAGATCAGCTCCCCTTTGGACAGCCTGATCTGCCATGCGCTTCACACAAGCTCCAACCCCATCAGGAGCTCCTTTTCCATGGCCCCGTTCACTGTAATTCCATGTGAGACACTGGAACCCCCAGGTAAATGGCACAGTACTCATTAGGAAACAATTTGCCTTGTTGCGATACTGTGTCACAGGACCATCACTGATAAGGTGGAGTGTCTCAAACTTTGTGTTTTGCTGCATTTGGAGGTCTTCAATGACTGGCTGTAAGTGGGCCCATACAGCACGCTCATCATGCCTCAGTGATTTTGAGACGGTTGCAAAACTCTGAATGGCCGTTTTGGTGTAGGCAACCACTGTATGTATCGTTACTTGGTTTCTATTTCCACCAAAGTGGAAAGATTGAATTTCAGTATTCAGCTTGCATCCATAATTTTCTGAGAAATCAACGTGTAACACCAAATCATTGTCTTTCAATTTTTCCTTCAACTCCCTCATTTTTGCTGATTGGTGCATCCAATTGAATTGATGGGACGCAATTGACTCCAGGTGACGCTGGAAGGTCTCTGCCAGCTCTCCCAGTGTTCCCTCAACACCTTTCTTAGCCCAGTTGGTGAACACCTTTTCTCCTACAGTCACCTTCACCCGCTCCCACTGCTCCCACCTAGCAAATTCAGCAGGATCGTGTGAGTTGAGACGCACCTCCTCAAAACAGCAGTTGGTGCACTGCCTGTGCATACATTCCTGTTCCTCTGTGTTACAAGTAATGGAAGACAGAAGAGCAGACAGGCTTTTTGTTGAAATCATGCCTTTAAAAACCAAAGAGTCAATCAGCAGGCGCATGTTTTCATGCTGGTAGCATGCACAGGTATTTCTATCTGTTGGCCTGGTCTCTGTTATGTGCCTGGGCCTGTAGCGAGCAAACTGCCGGTAAGACATTTGCAGTGTGGAGCTAGATGCTTGGTTGTATTCAGAGTGTAGCTCACTCAAGGTTTTGGTTAAAACCCGCCGCTGAACTTTGTTATTTGTACGACCTACAGTATCCCTTTTCCCTGCCAAAAGTCTGCTGTTTTCATCCCTGGAAAGAAATTTGGTGACTTCATATTTTTTTTGTGTTGCGGCTCTTTTCACTGATGATTTGATCATAGGTTGACGTGCTTTCTTGGCTTTATTCCAGCGATGCCTTTGAACCCTCATCTTATTATTGGCTTTTTTCATGCCATCGATCATTGCTTTTAGCTCTTTGTTTTCTTTTTCCAGCCTCTTCATTTTTGCGCTCAACTTGGGTTGACAAACCTTTTTAGGGAGACTTGGAATTGGGGAAAGAGAACCATGAGCAGGAGAAAGATTAACTGGACTAAATGAGACATCAAGTTCTTCCGGTGATGGGGGAGTAATGTCCAAAATGGCTGCTAGATCCTTCTTCTTCTTCCTGTTTCTTCTCTTTGTAATATTCCATTCATCACGAAGCTTTGCTCTTTTATGTTTCGGGAGGCTGCTTATGTTTCGTGGTGGAATTTCTCCTTTAACTTTCTTTTCTTGATATCTGTTGAAGGAACAGAGGCAGCTAGTACATGTTTTCCACACAAGTGTAGGTCTTAGAGAATGTATAAACTGCATTTCCCTATTATGAACTTATTTACTTTCTTCTTCTCTCCCTAAGGATCTCCTCATGCCTGGCTTCATCCTGCGCTAACCTTTCCCGATACCTCTTTGTCCTCTCTTTGCTCATGCCTAAAAATGGACAAAAATCACTTTAAATACAATGATCAGTGACTGTTAATATACAGCAGACAACAAACAATGATTCATAACATTCAAACAGATATAAAGACAGAGATAAATTGTTATGTTTGTTTAATAATTGTTAAATATGTATAATATTTACAATATTTGTTTTATATATATATTTAGACAGGGATATATTTATATTTATGGTTTATTTTTAACATTTTAAAAATAACAGACGAGAATCTAGCTAGACATCTGACTTAATTATGTCACACCACAGGACGGGGTTGTCACACCGCAGGACTCTTTCACTTATGCAGCCATTTTGAGTCAGTGCTATATAAGGCTGATCTTGAGCTTTGAAGTAGCTGAACAAGTTCATTGTTTTAAACCTAAATATGATTAATTAAATTAAAAAAAAATCTTTTTTCTAAAACTAGAGCAGTCACACCACAGGACAAGAAAAAATGGACACGTTCATGGTCTGACAGAAACTATGAAATTTATCAAATTAATAAATGATTGACCCTCACCTTTCAACCTTCTTTGTACATCCAAACATCTGGGGGACTTCCTGGTAGGGGGCTTGACTAAAAGACCCCTATGGATGTCCATGTAAATGCCAGTCCAAAAATCGAAAATCATATGTCACACCGCAGGACAGCATTTGCGTTACAAAACTAAATGTACTGTAAATATTATTTTAGTATTTTTTGGCATTTTGAAAACTTAAGTTAGTGAAGTAAATACATACAGAATAATACCAAAGCATTTATTAGCTGCTCCAAACGTCTCTGTTTTATTTGACTAATATTTACAATGATTGAGTCATCAATGTTACAGTCACACCGCAGGACATTTTGCACGTTCACCTTGAAATGCAAACAACACAAAACAAATTTTCCATTCAAAATTATAATTTTAAAGTGAAATACTGTTATATGTCACTCTGTCATGTGATGGTTTAATGGGAAAATGCATTTAAATAAACATTTAAGACTCATTACCAAAAAATCATGTGTCACGTCATCTGCCCATATATATATATATATATATATATATATATATATATATATATACAGTGAAGAAAATAAGTATTTGAACACCCTGCTATTTTGCAAGTTCTCCCACTTAGAAATCATGGAGGGGTCTGAAATTTTCATGGTAGGTGCATGTCCACTGTGTGAGAGATAACCTAAAAAGAACAATCCAGAAATCACAATCTATGATTTTTTAACAATTTATTTGTGTGATACAGCTGAAAATAAGTATTTGAACACCAACGTTAATATTTGGTAGAGTAGCCTTTGTTTGCAATTACAGAGGTCAAACGTTTCCTGTAGTTCTTCACCAGGTTTGCACAGACTGCAGGAGGGATTTTGGCCCACTCCTCCACACAGATCTTCTCTAGATCAGTCAGGTTTCTGGGCTGTCGCTGAGTAACACAGACTTTCAGCTCCCTCCAAAGATTTTCAATTGGATTTAGGTCTGGAGACTGGCTAGGCCACTCCAGAACCTTGATATGCTTCTTACGAAGCCACTCCTTGGTTTTCCTGGCTGTGTGCTTTGGGTCATTGTCATGTTGGAAGATCCAGCCACGACTCATCTTCAATGATCTGACTGAGGGAAGGAGGTTTTTGGCCAAAATCTCACAATACATGGCTGCAGTCATCCTCTCCTTAATACAGTACAGTCGTCCTGTCCCATGAGCAGAAAAACACCCCCAAAGCATGATGCTACCACCCCCATGCTCCACAGTAGGGATGGTGTTCTTGGGATGGTACGCATCATTCTTCTTCCTCCAAACACGCATAGTGGAATTATGACCAAAAAGGTCAATTTTGGTCTCATCTGACCACAAAACTTTCTCCCATGACTCCTCTGGATCATCCAAATGGTCATTGGAAAACTTAAGACGGGCCTTAACATGTGCTGGTTTAAGCAGGGGAACCTTCCGTGCCATGCATGATTTCAAACCATGACGTCTTAGTGTATTGCCAACAGTGACCATGGAAACAGTGGTCCCAGCTCTTTTCAGGTCATTGACCAAGTCCTGCCGTGTAGTCCTGGGCTGATTCCTCATCTTTATTAGCATCATTGAGACCCCACGAGGTGATATCTTGCATGGGGCTCCACTCCGATTGAGATTGACCATCATGTTTAGCTTCTTCCATTTTCTAATGATTGCTCCAACAGTGGACCTTTTTTCACCAAGCTGCTTGGCAATTTCTCCGTAGCCCTTTCCAGCCTTGTGGAGTTGTACAATTTTGTCTCTGGTGTCTTTGGACAGCTCTTTGCTCTTAGCCATGCTGAATGTTTGGGTCTTACTGATTGTATGGGGTGGACAGGTGTCTTTATGCAGCTAACGACCTCACACAGGTGCATCTGATTCAGGATAATACAGTGGAGTGGAGGAGGACTTTTAAAGGCGGACTAACAGGTCTTTGAGGGTCAGAATTCTAGCTGATAGACAGGTGTTTAAATACTTATTTTCAGCTGTATCACACAAATAAATTATTAAAAAATCATAGATTGTGATTTCTGGATTTTTCTTTTTAGGTTATCTCTCACACAGTGGACATGCACCTACCATGGAAATTTCAGACCCCTCCATGATTTCTAAATGGGAGAACTTGCAAAATAGCAGGGTGTTCAAATACTTATTTTCTTCACTGTGTGTGTGTGTGTGTGTGTGTCTATATATATATAAAACACATTATGATTTACTGTATACTGTGTATTAGGGTTGCCGCGGTGTGGACATTTTCATACCGAGTAATACACGTGCGTCAACACCGGTGTTACCGGTAACACCACCAGACAGGGTCTTAAAAAAAATAAAAAATAATCATTAGGCTTCACCGCAGATTTCAAGAGAAGACGGTCCGTCGGCTCTGTAGGCGCTTACTTTGATCTTAAACATTAGATCGCACAATTTATTCTTGAACAAAACAAATGCTTAGTGTTTGTAGATCATTTGGTTAAATTATTATGCAATTTGTTCAATATGAGCCACCAGAGCCACCGTACTGTGTTGCCTCATCGAATCAGAATGACTGGTGGGCTACTTCACTTTTACCTGTCTGTAGGCTATCAGAGCCATGATCGGAGCGCAGTTTATTGAATGCTTGGATTAAATTCACTCGTTTAAACTCGGTGTGATCCTTGACTCATACCAACCCATATTAACTTTCTACAGTGTTGTCAATAACTGTTGTCGTGCACTTTGAGGTGTGTCGGTGACGCAACGTCATTTTACCGGGGCTTCAGCTCCAAATGTTTTGAGTGAAGCTACCACGGATAGGCCTATATTTGCGGCGTGATTTCCACTGGGGACTTAACATGTTCTCTCCCCCCCCCCCCCCCCCCCCCCCCACTTTACAATCTATAATTTTTTCACCGCAAGCTGTCATCGACACGGAGCAGCAGCACACAGACAGCCTGCCGCTGTGTAGGCGCGGGTGTGTGAGTGTGCGTGTTACCTCCGGTTACCTCCCGTTGCTGAATCTTCAACAGTTTGCAGACTACCTAGTTTAGCCTACGTTTTCAGGTTCCCTAGTATTGGGGTTTCATCAAAAATATTGCCAAATAGGCGCGTTTGCTTTGGGCTTTGAAGCCAAGTCCTCCGCCATCGTCTTATAAACTCTCTACGGGAGACTCCGCTGCTGTGACGCGGCTCTGCGCTGCACGGAGCGGAGCAGACACTTTCAGTTTCATTGTTTTCTGAGTAGCTTTATTATAACTTAGAATTTAGAGTAGCCTTAGACATACTAGTTTTTTAGGTAACGCTTTATATTAAGGTTCTTGTTATAAGCCTTAGTAAATAGGTAATAAGGACCTTATTAGATGCTTATTAACATTAATTTGTGTTAATAAGACTATATATAAGTGTTAATAATAACATAATAAACATGTTGACAGTGTGATTATAAGACTTTTATAAGCACTTATAAGACACTTCTTAACTATTAATTGATCGCTTAATATCATTAATAAAAGTCTAATGAGTTTCTGATAGCTGTTAATAAAAGCGTTACAAACCTATTTATTGAGTCTTACTAACTTGCCTATTATGTCATTGTTAAACCTTTACTAAGCATTGTTTGTTGCTTTATGAAGGTAACCACATCTTTATTAATCAATTAATAACAGTTAACTATGCTCTATGAACAATGCTTATTAAGGTTAATAAGTCCTTTATTACACACTTAATAACAGTTAATAAGTACTATATCTTGTCAAGGAGGATACAATGGGAATTAGAAAAACGACATGTAAATACAATATTAGAGCGGTGAAGGTATTTGATTAGCTTTAATGTTTTTCTTGTTGTACCTTCAAAAATGAGTTTTCTGAGTTTGGTTTGCAGCGCCATATCTTAGTTGGCTAAAGACACTGATTTTCATCCCTCTTTCCAAAATGTTGTCTTTTGGCATCTAGCATAATGAGTGCATAATATATTTGTTTTTGCTCTGAAGTGATTCTTTCACCTCTGTGTGCGCACACATGTTGAGTGAGTGTTAAAATGAGATGCCCTGAGAACGTTGTATATTTTTTACAATCTATGATGAATATGACTCGTATGATCGGTTTTGTGCCTCAAATCAGATCCTTAAAGGGCTTTTATTTTGAAGGTAGTTGTAAAACCGGAAGTTCCGTTTATGCAAGTCGCTGATGGCTTGACGCCAGCTTGACGGCCATGCTTGACAAAGTGATTCACGAAAGTAAGGAGAACATGTCGGAGTCGTCAGCACGGTCAGCACCCCAAACCAGGTCTCTGAAAAATAAGAGGGTGAGGTCCGAACTGGAGGATGACTCTTCTGGTAAGTTTAAGAATGTAATGCTATAGTAACGTTAGCTGGTTCTAGCTAGCTAGTTGTTTGCCTAGCTTACATTACTTTCTTTCAGAAGCTTTGGTGAGCTTCTTTTTTGAGCTAACGTTTAGCTTACACTATCATAAAAACTGCAACCAAACGTATCTATTAACAGTTGTGTCATGCTAGCTTGTCAGGAAGGGGCCAAGTAATGCTCCAAAATCGGTCTAGTCCATGATACAGATTCAAAATAATCCTGAATGGTTATTTCTGTGCTGACCCAGATGCTGCCCAAATTGTCCTAACTGCCAAACTGGGTCTACAGAAATATAAACATGAGCTGGCCAGGTATAAATTAGAATGCCAGGATGTAAAAATAAAAGACCTGACAACGGAGAGAGATTTCTTGAAGGGACAACTATCTGAATGAAAGAAAATATTTACTTTTTTCCAACAATTGTCACCATTACAGACTAAATTTACTTTGATACTGCACCCCTTTTTGCAGATTCCATGTCCAAATCGCTTAAATGCTTAGTATAACCTGTCTGCTATCTGTCTAATTGTGATCAATGTTTCTTTGTGTTGTCTTTATACAGTAACAAGAAAGACCAGCCTGACTCAACCTTCCCCTGGGGCTCAAGTCCGTTGTCGTCTGACTCCTCTGACTCCTCTTCAGACGATGGGAAGAGGAAGAGGAAGTATAACAGAAGTCAGCATTATACTGTTGCAGAGGGGGCCAGCAGAAGAAGGCTTTTTTTTTTAAATGATCTATTTTTGAATTGTATTACTTGATTTTATTTCAATACATTTTAAACTTTTAAGACTGACCAATTTTCTTACTATTTTGTTGACACAATCGGGGAACGGTGGGACTTGAAAATATTCCCACCTCCAAAGTGGGGAATGACAAAACAAGTTTGAGAACCACTGGGTTAGCATCTATATAGTTGTATGTGGTTTTCTGCTTGTCCTATCTGCAACAGTATAATGCTGACTTCTGATACAGCAACGTCTCGCCCAAATTCCTCTAGTGAGGATTGCCATCTCCATAAGGTTACAGATTCAATATGCAGAAGCAACTCATACAACCCCACGTCGTTTTATATTGTTTTCCCTACAACAGTTTTTTTTTATTATTGTTTGATGGAAGTTTTTTTTGCTCTACTCGTTTAATTGTTTTGTTGTTCTTATTCATTTAATATTTTAAATTAATAGTCTTAATCATTGGACACTTGAATTGATGTCAGGCAGCATTTTTATTTTACAAAGGTATATTTTTTTACATTTAGTAAAATGTTGTTCATGAAAGTTCTGGGAAACAAACAAACATGTTTACAATTGCACAGTTGTTAAGTGTTTTTTTTCTTTAAAAGTAAGTTTTTGTGCTTCACCTCTGTAACATTGTATTTACATGTAGTTTTTTTTAATTCACATTGTATCCACCTTGACAAGATATAGTACTTATTAACTGTTAAAAAGTGTATGTTAAAAGATGTATTAACCTTAATAAGCATTGTTCTCGCTTTAGATCCAGAACCTTCAAAATGCATTATTACCTGTTTAATAAAGGACTTATTGGCCTTAATAAGCATTGTTCTCGCTTTAGATCAGGTACCTTCAAAATGCATTATTACCTGTTTAATAAAGGACTTATTGGCCTTAATAAGCATTGTTCTTAGAGCATAGAAATGCATTATTACCTGTTTAATAAAGGACTTATTAACCTTAATAAGCATCGTTCTTAGAACATAGTTAACTGCTAATAAACAAATAATAAAGGTGTGTTCACCTTCATAAAGCAACAAACAATCCTTAGTAAAGGTTTAACAATGACATAATAGGCAAGTTAGTAAGACTCAATAAATAGGATTGTAATGCTTTTATTAACAGGTATCAGAAACTCATAAGACTTTTATTAATGCTATTAAGCAATCAATAAATAGTTAAGAAGTTTCTCATAAGTGCTTATAAACGTCTTATAATCACACAGTAAACATGTTTATTGTGTTATTATTAACACTTAAATATAGTCTTATTAACACAAACTGATGTTAATAAGCCTCTTATAAGGTCCTTATTACCTATTAACTAAGGCTTATAACAAGAACCTTAATATAAAGCGTTACCGTTTTTTATTTAGCCGAATGAACGCGGCAACCCTAGTGTATATATATATATATATATATACAGTCCCCTCCATAAGTATCGGAACAGTGAGGCCAATTCCTTTATTTTTCTGTAGACTGGAAACATTTGGGTTTTACACCAAAATAAGAATATGAGACGATAGCTCAAAATTTCAGCTTTAATTTCCAGGTATTCACATCTGGATCCGATGCACAACTTAGAAGATATCATTATTTGTAAAGGAACACCACATTTTTAGGCGAGCAGAAGTATTGGAACAGATAGACTTTAAATAAATTAAAGTGAATAAAACTTACTATTTTGTCGCAAATCCTTTGCTTGCAATAACCGCATCAAGCCTGTGATCCATTGACATCACCAAACTTTTGCATTCTTCTTTTGTGATGCTTTTCCAGGCTTTCACCGCAGCCTCAGTTGCTGTTTGTGTTAGGGGGTTACTCTCTTAAGTCTCCTCTTTAGCAGGTAAAATGCATGCTCTATAGCGTTTAAGTCTGGAGATTGACTTGGCCAGTCTAAAACCTTCCATTTCTTGCCCCTGATTAACTCCTTTGTTGTGTTTTGGGTCATTATCTTGCTGCATGATGGAGGATCTTCCAATCAGTTTAGTTGCATCTTTCCTTAAATTGTTAGACAAAATGTTTCTGTAAACCTCTGAGTTCATTTTGCTGTTGCCATCATGTGTTACATCATCAATGAAGAATAATGAGCCCATCCGAGAAGAAGCCATGCAAGCCCAAGCCATGACATTGCCTCCACCGTGTTTCACAGATGAGCTTGTATGTTTGGGATCATGAGTAGATCCCTTCTTTCTCTAAACTTTAGCCTTTCCATCACTTTGGTAAAGGTTCATCTTGACAACAACACAGTAACACATGATGGCAACAGCAAAATGAACTTAGAAGTCTACAGAAACATTCGGTCTGCCAATTTAAAGAAAGATGCAACCAAACTGATTGGAAGATGCTCCATCATGCAGCAAGATAATGATCCAAAAAAACTGAAAAACAACAAAGGAGTTAATCAGGGGCAAGAAATTGAAGGTTTTAGACTGGCCAAGTCAATCTCCAGACTTAAACGCTATAGAGCATGCATTTTACCTGCTAAAGAGGAGACCGAAGGGAGTAACCCCCCAAAACAAACAGCAACTCAATGAGGCTGCGGTGAAAGTCTGGAAAAGGATCACAAAAGAACAATGCAAAAGTTTGGTGATGTCAATGGGTCACAGGCTTGATGCAATTATTACAAGCGAAGGATTTGCAACAAAATAGTACGTTTTATTCACTTTGATTTATTTAAAGTCTATCTGTTCCAATACTTCTGCTCGCCTAAAAATGTGGTGTTCCTTTACAAATAATGATATCTTCTCAGTTGTGTATCAGATCCAGATGTGAATACCTGGAAATGAAAGATGAAATGTTGATCTATTGTCTCATATTCACCTTTTGGTGTCAAACCCAAATGTTTCCAGTCTACAGCAAAAATAAAGGAATTGGCCTCACTGTTCCGATACTTATGGAGGGGACTATATATATATATTTTTCTTCAGCTTTTCAAACATTGTTTTAGCATTTGATATCAAACACAGTGACGCATTTCCTATGAATACCAATCACTTTTTTATTAGAAAACTACTATTTATTAATAATCTAAAGGGGAAACGTTGAAGGTGGAAAATAAGGGGAAAACCTCTTCCTTGTATCAGACAGTCGCAAAGAGAGCAATGTTTTAAAAAGCTTAAAACCCTTTTTTGCAATATACACAATACCTGATTGTTCATCAGGTCACAGTAAATTTGAACCCTGGAAAGTGCTCAGTTTTTTCATTATTTTTCCTCATCTGGGGCATAAATTGTTAGATCTGGGTATACTTAAAACTTGTCACACAAACCTATGCCAACCCTAAGCACATCACACAAACTGTCTCATGTTATTATCTCATATGTTGACAAGGTAACCAACAGACATTTGTGAAGTAGTGAGCCATGTATGCTACGCATACAGTGTTTTAAGAGCCTCCATTTTTCGAGAAGGCTTTCAGCAACATTTTCCACTCCTTGCTGCAGGAATTTGAATTCAACCACAATAGTATTAGTGGGATGGGGTATTGATGCTGGCCGAAACAGTCCTCCAATGTAGTTTGTCTCAAGGGTGTTGGATGCGGTTGAAGTCATGGCTCCGTACAGGCCTGTCAAATTCTTCCACATCAAATTTGAAAAACCATTTTCTTATGGACTTCCATACAAAGCCAAATAATAAAATGGCAACCTGAATTTGGTAAAAAGGGCAGTCCACTGGATATGAGACTCTACTGTGTCAAAAGAACATGTTTATTTCAAAGGAGAATGGCTTTTATTCTTTAATTTTGTTTTGGTTTTGAACACATACTTTTCCTATTTCAACAATTTTGAGAAGATCATATGAAATTATATTTCGCAAAAAACATTGCAACCAGTTATATAATTGATCCAATGAAAGTCTGAAGCATCAAGATAAATAGAGATAGAAGGATGTAGTGTCCCAAAGGGAATTTCAGTGTAGTAGCATCAAAAAAACAACGAAGACGCACACACAGAAAAAAAAAATACTATTGATTTGTCCCAGCACAGATGGTTAATGCAGTGGACAGGACTTTTTGTTCAGTAACATTCCTTATTAAAAACAGAGCAGAAGGATCATTTGACCCAAGGCACTCTGCAGTCCGACCTGTGTATTTTCCTTTCTAGGAATACAATTGACTTGACATACAGTAAATGCTAAGGTGAATTGACAGTCCCAGTAATTAACTAAGGGCGCACTCACACTTGGCCCAGTTGCCCCGTTACGTGCCTGAGCACGATTGCCCTCCTCCCAAATCCCCCACTAGCCTGTACTCACACTGCTCTTTACAGTAGGATCAGGACCTAGGCCCGATTGCGTATCGCTAACGCCACAAGGTCTATAAGCGAGCGGGTTTGGGATTTGGAGCGTCCTTATTCAATTGTTTTTGAATATTTTCATATAGCCAAATTTGCAGCAAATATTCCACTTCCACATCACACCAATGCCAACCCTCCGGCAACATTGTTTTAATGTCAGTTGCGTGCTCACTCACACTGGTAAAATTAACTAGACTTCAGGGGGCAAACGTAATTGGGCATAGAGTGTGCCCTTAGAAATAATGACAATACTGTACTGTGAAATATGGGGTGGTGGTAGGGGTCTTTTCAGATTGCAGCACTTGCTTATCAGTGCAAGGTAATAAGAGTTAACTGTTAATTGCAAAGGTAATCGGACAATATGAAATTTCACTACAATGCAATATGTAATTTTTCATTCTGTGGAACTTGGTTTTGATGGTTTGTGTTGGCAGCGCCTTCCATACAAGAAGTGAAGACATTGTGTAATTTATGTTTAAATGAGGGTTATCTAGACATACGACAAATGTATTTATAAAGTATGATCATGATTGTTGGTTAAAGAATGGCATTTTAATGCATTAGACTTCATGTTGTCTCTATTTTTCTACCTAGCACGACCGTTACAATTAAGTGCAAGCCTAGCACAACTGATCCAATGGCCATATCTGATCATTCTATGGTCACTTTTGATAAAAAAAAATATCTGAGTGCATGTGAATAACTCCTGATAATAATGTGCAGCTCAAACTTTCAGAGACCGGGAAGGGTCGCTGAATATGTCAGCTATCTCTCCTGGGTTAGACATTTATGTGCTTTACATTTAAATTATGTTTTTCACTTTAGCCTAAACCCGAGATATTTATCAAAACGCAATCTTGCTGGATGAAAAAAACATGATTTTACAGCACGGCTTACAAATAGGGGAGAGTGGCCTAAGTTGTGCAACTTTTCACTCAAAGTGACTTTAAAGTAAGGCCTTGACAGTAAAGTCTCCAACTCAAATATGTACATATATGTCAGGGTGTTGTGCATCCCTGGCAATAAAAACTTTGGATCTGGAATAAACTGTAGAAGAAATATAGCTTTCGGAAAAAAGTTGTCTTGTTGCACAACTTGCCCCAGGTGTGGTGTAAGTTGTGCGGTTGGAGAGAATACCATGGGGTGAATTGTGCCATTGATATATATCTCATAAACTGTAATGGAAGACAAATCCATTAGACAATCACTTATTTAAGGTGTATTTAAAGTAAATAGTTGACAAAGATTGAAGGACAATTTTCTTAAACAAGGCCTAGCCGATCTAGGTAGTTTTGCCTGCAAAGCTCACAATGACAAAGTCACCATCATCATCTTTCTGGCCATCTGAACTCTCATCAGTGGTGTCGTTAAGTGGAATTGAGATGTCACTCTCTTCTGAGCTACTGTAGACAATCACTTTCTTTTGGTGACCAGCATACAGCCATGCCACTGGCACAACTCTCAGAAATGTACTTTGCACTAGTTGCTCCGTGCTTGTGGAACCAACTGCCACCTGACAAATGTGATTTCCCCCTACATTTCTGCCTTTTAAATCAAGGCTCACACCCCATATGTACACCCTGGTGTTTCCTCCCCATTAACTATCTTACCTCTGCACTACTATATGTGTTTATGTGGATGTATGGGCTTTACGTCTTTTATTTTGGTTATTGTTATTTTACCTTCATTGTTTATCTACTGAATGCACTACGTACAGTGCTAACTGTCATAAATGTGCTTTTATAAATACATTTTACTTACTTACTTACTTATAACTCACCTAGGCCCTTTGGCACAAATCACCCCATCCCCAGAATTTTGGATAATAGGCATGATGCAGCAATTTAGGGCTGACATCGTGCTAACTATATAGACTCAAAGTGTAGCATACCAAAGCACTAAAACATGTGTCAAATGTTTTCAAACGTGTCTATAATTGTTCAGACACAATAATCAAAAAACCTTGATCATGGAAATTTTACTTTGAAAGGCAAAACACAGTTTTTGAGCTTAAATGTGCTTATATCTTATTCCTTGTGTCTCCCTTCTTTACAGGATGAGTCAAATGGATGGCTCTTCTTAAATATGTGGTCACATTTCCAATTTCTTACACGGTTTTCTAGAAACAAGGGGTGGCACAACTTCCAAAATGCACAACTTAGGCCACTCTCCCCTACTAATAATAATACATCTATTTGTGGTCATCTTTCAAGCTGGCATTAGCTGACCCATTTATTTATTAAATAAAGTTTTCTCAGGAATAATGCAACCCTATCCTGTCTTTGTCAGATATACAAGACAAGCACAAGTGTTACTTAGATTCTCTAACTTACTTAGAAACCCTTTACGCCAGGACAATGCACAGCTACTAGCAGAGGTGGAAAGAGTACTGTAATACAGGGCCAGTGCTATCCAGTTAGATTATAACAATAGAATAATATCATAGAAATTATAGGTGGGCAGAGATACCGAAGATGCGAGCCACCCCATACACTAAGCAGGGAATGTGTCTTAAATGCATGTGTGTCATTATTTGACACTTTGGTATCATTTAGCATGACTGTATAACATTATAACTGTATTTATAGGTCAGAAAAGATTAAAAAGCATAATAGGTGCCCATCCGACAAAGGTGCTTCAAGGGACTTGTTTTTGTTAATACTTGCACCCCCTTTGGACAGAAGCGGTAGTGTTTTTACGACGCTAGATGTTGTCCCTGAGTGAGCTTACCCATGACAACGGCATTAAGAAAAACTATATAAAAAAGGCATTATTTGCATTGTTTGCTGTTACATGTCATTTATGATCATCAGAGGAAATATTTGACTGTCTAAGAAATATTTAAAAGTTCCTTGTAGCACCTTTTAAGATAGAAGTTTGTATCATAAGAAAGTCATGAATGGTGTAAAAGGCCATAATGGTGTTTGTTGTCATGTCACTAAGAATGAAGGTCACACAAGACAAGCCTGTGGAGATAGGTTGAGTCAGGTCAAATTCAAGTCTATTGTATTGTAGTAACGAAGAAGATGGGTACCTGAATGAAAAAGGGCAAAAGAGAATTGTATGCTTAAAGGAAAGGAAATAAAGGCACCAAGAAATGTATTTTATTGGTAGCATATTTCAATATAATAAGTTAAAAGTAGAAATACACTTAAATAAAAATGTCAAGTTCAAAACTAATGGTTTTACACAGAAATGTGCAACATCAACCTAGACACATTGTGATGCACAGCATTAAGAAGCTTCACGATAACTGCATTTAAGAGCCGGCACTCTGCAATAGTTTTAGTGTTGGGGCATGATGTTTTGTCAAAGTTTAATGAAACCATGTTCTTCTTTTTATGTGTATGTGTGCGAGCGAGCGAGACAGATTTGGACATGAAAAGTGCATGCATGCGTGTCCACATTCAGACAAAAGGCTTTTCATCAATGTGCATACTGTATGTTTCATTCCCTTAGAGGTCTCGAGGCTGTGGGCATCGGTCAGGCTTGAATGCTTGGCTCTGTCAGACTCTGCAGCAGACAATAAGCTGAGGAGGGAAAGGCTCCGTCTCCCCGGAGAGCACCTGTTGCTCAGGAGCTTGTTATTGATCTAAGTAGTGGCAGGAATGAGAGACAGAGGGCAAGCAGGGAAGCACCTCTGCCCTACCCTGCCCTCCAGTGTCCCAATGGACAGAGGTGTAAGTGTTAATCAACTCTACAGGCTGCCTATGTCAAAGTGGAAAAGAAAGAAAAAAACATCAACCATGGATGAGGAAAAGTCCAACAAGGTTGAAGATTATGTTACTTGAAGTGGAATGTAAACCAAGCCAAACAAAACCTTTAAATAACCATTTCTCAACAGCATGTTCTTCGAAGAGTCAAGTTTGCTGCTTTTTTATAATGTTGGGAAAAAAAAATCTACCAAAACTGATCATCACTGCTTTGAAGGCGCATGGTAGCATTGTCGTCATCCGGTTACGTCCGCACCAGAGCACCATACCCAGTGCTCTGGTCCATCCATATCTGATAGAAAGATTTGATTGGCAACTTCAAATTTTCTGACATAGTTAATGAGCTTCAATGGATCGTGCCCAGACCAACTGGCTGAGCAAATTTAATTTGCCAGTGGCAGGTCTGGATTTCCAGGCTATTGAAGCATTAACATTACTTGCCTTACCCTTTTTTCCATCATGTCTGCAAATGAATCACACTTGAACATGATTCTCAGGGTTCCTTTTAAAGACTATTTTTGTGATTCATATTAAGGTTTGACATAGAAATGCAAGAAGAAAGTTTGGACTTCCATGCACCATTCGCTAAGCTATTGTTCGGGTAACAAGACAAGCCTCAAGTGCAGATACACCCTGCCTCCACACTAATCTGGTAGGGAGAAACAAGTTCAATTGCTACACTTTTGCACAATAAAATCTTACTTGTTGCAACACATTTCCAATATGCTCTTTGCAGTAAGGCAGTCTCCCATACGCTGCCAATTCAATGCAAATTTTTTCAACACTGTTTATACTTCTGTTGTTGTTAATATTACTAAATCATCATGCCAAATTCCACCCAGCACTTACCTGTAGGCTCTGAATAACCACTGAAGAAGTGGTATTCCCAGAAGCCCTAGATCAAAAGGGGGCCAAAGTGTACAGAAAAACCTTCACAGCTCATGAGTTCTTTTCCTTCAAGTATTTTTTTCTTTTGACTTACCGTGTAGCTACACCGATTTCATATTGAGGCGTGGTCAAACAATTGAAATGCTGCCAGTGTAAACAACAGCGTTAATTTCAAGACCAACTTTAGTTTACAGTGATAGTAAGTACATAGAAAGAAAAGCATCAGAGAGTGATGGACTTTATTTATCATTTCACATACCAACATGCCCAGAAAAGATAGGAGCAACAACCAAATGTTTCTTATTGCTTACCCAAGCAGAGTGACAGGGAGGGAAGCAAAGGGACAGCAGAAAAAGGCTTATTCTGCCAGGTTGATGGTAACACATTTTGGACATTGAACATCTGCCTCAAAAGTGATAATGTTGCCAGATTTTGCTTTGGTACCCACACATCCTTTTGATAGAAGTGGTCTAGAAAAAAGCTTGGGGAGCATACCCGTCGCTATGGGCGGGCCATAGGGGGCCGGGCCCGCCCCCAGAAATGCTTGTGCATTTTCTCAAAAAAAAATTACTTTAATTTTTATTTTATACTATCATAGTAGCTAATTTTGTGTTGATAAATACTAATGTTGCATTCTTTATCATCAAAACATTTAAAATATAAATAAACAATTGTGTGATTTTGTTTGATTGATGGGAGTCTGTCTACACTGCAACAGCCTATCACGGCTTTACTGAAAAGAAAGTAAGGCTACGTGGGCCTACGTAATACGTCAATGCAGCCGCTCAACAGTTACCCATGCAGTTACCGCGCATTTTTGAAAGTGAAGCTGGATGAGTTTTCGCCAGCTTACTATTTAATTTCTAGTTCATCATAATCGATATTCGGTAACGGTTGAAAAGCCCACCAACAGTCTCCTCTGCCAAATCGGATCGTCAAACTGTTGTGACTTTTCGAGCCGCATGACAGACTACAAACCGAAATTATGGACTTGTTCAGCACGGTGACACTTCTGATTGCGTGAAGCCACAGTTTTGCACTGTGGTAACTCTGCGCTCTTCCAGCCACGGCCATCGAGGCTGTGCCGGAGACCGACCCCGGACCGAACCCGGTCCAAGCAAGAGAAGACGCACAATTTACAAGAACCTCCGCGGATTTGCAGTTGAGGAAACAGTTGGTCCGTCACAAAGTGACATAGACGAAAAGACTGAGTTCAAGAGTATTTTACAGTGTTATTGATGCTGTGCAAGGAGAGATGGATGCACGTTTTGGAGAGCGCAGTAGCGAGCACTGGCTGCTTTGAACGCGGAGGCCGATAGATATGTTGATGAGGAGGTTGAGCTCGGAGAAACGCCGCCTCCCGCTGTACTGATAGAAGGGACTGGAGAGAGCACAGCCCTGCCTCCACTCAAAGTAGGCTACCGTGTGTGTGTGTGTGTGTGTGTAATGGCAATGGACTGGACATTAAAATGCAATGTTTGAGATATGCGTCTGGTGTTAGGCTAATATGTTGAATAGTCAAGTGTTTTATGGATATTCATAACATTGCTTCTATGTAATGTATTGCTTTAAATTATGAATTATGAGGACTGATGTTGTAGGCTATAGGCTACCGCTGTTGGTTAGTTTAACGTGATGATTACGTGCTGCGCGAATAGAGTATAGGACTATTACAAATATACGTACTGTAGGCTAATACTAATTGTGCCCCCCTATGCATTTCATATGCCCTCCTTAAGACTGAGGTCTGGCGACGGGTCTGTTGGGGAGGATGTTGTAAGTGGTTTGTTTTAATTTACAATGACACATTTAACAGACCTTTAAATGCCTACATTTTAATAATAACATCTAGATGAGTATTTTGAACTGTGTTAGATCAATGCAGACAGTATCGGTTGGTGAAAAAGGTCTATATGGTGTTACAGGCAAGGATAGCACGTGTAATTATCCTTGAATCAGGGACAACAATTGTAAATACTAACTGTGGGAGAAAACCTATCTGGGCACATACTGGTTAATTGAACTCCTCTGTAATTAATGTGCAGATACTCCCTCCTTTAAACCCCACTCCAAAATACTATTTAATTAACCAATCTGTTGAGACTCACTCATAAAGGTTTATACGTACCTGTTACATCGAAGGATAAATCCCAGTGGAAGACTGCTGTCGGTGCCTCTGAGAGCGAACACATTTATGTAATCTTTTTATTGGATTCAGCATTCAGATTGAGGCATTTGCATCTCATTGTTGAATGAATCAGAAGAGGGGGATCAAAAAAGTTTAATAAAAGGCAAAATGCATTCCGGTTACTGCTGCAATGTACAGGTGTTGTAGGAAAGGATTAGATTACTTTTGCAATTGAACACATGCAGGAAAGCTAATGTAACCATACTTTCATAAGTGGACACAAGTTTAAGTCAGTATTCCAAGGTTGTGCTAGTTATGACGGTGAATCATGCATAGACCACAAATTCTGAACCACAACAAATATGTAACACTGGGATTGATTTAATATAAACCGAGTAAAGGGGTATTGTTGCACAAAATGTGCATATTACTAGCATGTAAAATGTGGCATAAAACGTTTATTATTAGATTATGTATAGCTTACCCCACAACAAGAAAAGAAAGAGAGTACAAAAAAATTGGAGGGTAAATTCAGTATGTGTCCAAGCTCTTCAGAAAGCCACAAACACACTCGATAGACCCCTGAACAAGTCCACTGTCCTGGCACTGACTGAAAAGTCAGGGTCAAAAGAAAGCTCTGATGTTGCTGTTTGTTGTGCAGCACCCTGTGTATTTGTGAGCACCAGTTCATTATTTATGTGCATCCAGATTGGCTTTTTATAGAGTTCCCTTGCAGAGCAAAGCAAATTTGATCAAAAAAATTTGCAAAATAAATGTATTTGAACAGGCATTTGGGTACTTTTACTGCTGTTGTCCTACTTTGTTCTTCACCCTATTAAAGTCTCCAGACCATGTTGTTTCCATGGGAACTCGAAGGTGGAAAGACTTATACACAGTGGGTCATATATCTATTTCCTTCTATGGTGTGCTACTTTTAAGAAATACGCTGTGCCGCTTATGCAGGGTCACCCCTTGACATGTCTGCACACTGAAAAATCAAACTCTGGCATGCACACACCAGGCTACATTATAAATGCATGCAATTAGTTGGCCAATTATTATGCCAGTAAGAAGCTACCGCCACTATATGAAGGATTTAAAGACCCATGACTGTGACTATCAAACAAAAACAACACAAACTCTCAATAGCATCATGAATAAAATATTACAAGTGAAGCCGTACCCTTCTGTGTCGAGTCTTAATGGAATGCTAATGTCAGCCTGAACTCAGCCTGACCCCTTACTTACTTACTGTATTGTATTCATCCATGCAAACCACTTGCATCGCCATGTTAGCTTATCCGATGCAAACAGTAAGCCCAACACGACATGTGCCCGGTTCCTTCACAAAACACTTGTTTATGTCGACTTCTTTTGTATCCTCATTGCCATTTGTGATATACTGGGACTTGAAAATAATCTGACGGGAGAGAGCTCAATTTACATGCGTCTTCACTGGAAAATCACAGAAGGCATATACCTTTGTATAGTACCACGTGGCTACCGAACAGACTACGTTTCATATGTTGGCCAACCATAAACTAACATACAGTTGGGTTTCTGGTACTTATAATCATAAAAATACAAATAAACATGTGATCTGTGAGTAACAGCCGACTGCGGATGCTTCATACAGAAGGCAAGTTAATTTGTATAGTACAATTCAGACACAAGGCCATTCAAAGTGTATGGAAGTAAATGAGTGTCATCGGATTTTGAAAATAAAAAGCCATTGAATTTTAAGCACTGAATATTTATGCATTGAAATTACGTATCTGAATTTTTTGCAGCATTGAAATAATGTATCTGAATTTTTTGCCTCTGAATTTAACTAATTACATTTTAAACAACTAATGTTCACCTTTATTATACAATGTTCTCAAATTCAAAATCAAATATTCAACGTTAAAAAATTCAACGTGCCAAATCCCATGTATGAAATTCAGAGTAAAACGTTGGGGACCCAAGGAAGAGCAATCGATCATAGATGTTAGATCGCGTTCAACAAAGAGAGCAAGTGGGAATATTAGCTCGTTGCCTTGAATACCCCTGACTGATGCAGGAAAGCAAATCAGGTTTTAGCCATGTCAAACGGCAACGCAAGTAAAGAGGGTGCTTCGGTGAGTACAAACATGTTTCTATATATATGCTAGCCATTATATTCTTCCTTATATATTCCCACTGGCTCTCTTTGTTTGAACGCAATCTAGCATCTATGATCGATTGCTCTTCCTTGGGTCCCCAAAGTTTTACTCTGAATTTCATACATGGGATTTTGCAGTTGAATTTGGCACATTGAATTTTTTAACGTTGAATATTTGATTTGGAATTTGAGAACATTGTAAAATAAAGGTGAAAATTAATTTTTTTAAATTTAATGAGTTAAATTCAGAGGCAAAAAATTCGGATACATTATTTCAATGCAGCAAAACATTCAGATACATTATTTCAATGTATAAATATTCAGTGCTTAAAATTCAATGGCTTTTTATTTTCAAAATCCGATGACACTCATTTACTTCCTTAAAAGTGTTTTACAGGGGCATGGAATGCATCAAGTATAGAATATACATTAGAAAAGCAAATTAAAAATATTAATAGATATAAATCATTTAAATTAAATTAAAATTACAAGTTAAAATGGTAACAGAAAAGTCTTCAGATTTGATTGAAAAGAGCTGAGAGTTGCAGCAGTCCAAGTTTATAAGAACTGCTACCTCATGTAGAGATCCGCTTACTCAATTAGATGCAAAAGGAGGGCAGCACTCACCTGCCAAATTGTGTGGGTGTGCTAATGCAGCTACTGTATATAATTAGTGCCAATTATTTTGTGGATAAGTTGCTAAATTGGGGCAGACTGTGTGTGCTATTTCTCCGCAAATCACGAAGCTATTAGCGCATGCAATCTAGTCTTTGTGGATCTGGCAAACAGACTGTGCCAATTAACACCAGGACTGTAAGTTATAATTTTAAATATTATTTGCAGAAGAGTTGTTGAATAGCCTACAGGAGGTTCAGAAAGGAGGGTTTGCCAT
The DNA here is from genome assembly GCF_949987685.1 of Ammodytes marinus. NCBI lineage: Eukaryota > Metazoa > Chordata > Actinopteri > Uranoscopiformes > Ammodytidae > Ammodytes > Ammodytes marinus. The sequence continues at coordinate 13,202,547 of NC_137235.1, read as the reverse complement.
CGTCATGGGCAAGAATGCAATGAGCCGTGAAGAAACTTAAATTTTAGCATTGATGTATTTCTCAAACAATTGGGGGGAAAACACACATGGGTTGATGATGAATCTCAAAGCAGCAAAAATATAAATTAGAGCTTCAATGTTTTAAACCTTCTCTTTGGGTTCAATGCATATCCGTCCACAGTGAAGGCACTAGGTCAAGGTAAGGTGTCAAGTTAAGGATACAATAAGAATTCTGACCTATGCATCCCTTTCTCAAGTAAAGCACATGCCATGACATCATGCAATCTTGTGCGTTATGGTAAGAGTAAGTATGTTGTGTGAATCAAAACATGCTTTGTGTAAGCTTTTCATTTTTTCACAGTATGTGAAACATTCCGTACACAGCATAACAATCTTGCCTTGAAGGTAAATGGCAGTGATGCATATCTATTTACACCAAGAAAGTTATTTCTTCATTGAAATAAAGATGATTCACCCATGATTAATGCATGTGTTTTGACAGCAATGAACTGTTGAACTTCTGCAAAATAATAGTTCATGTCCCATTGGCTACTCTGCTCCAAAACCCTGGCTTATGTAATGCATCATTGTGTGTGTTTATGTGCTTACATTTCCCAGTGGGTACAAGGATGGGTCATGTATCTTAATCTGTAATAATTCCTTTTTGACTTTATGATACCAGTTCATGCTAGAAAACAATGTATTCTGGTATGTTCTTTTTTTAAATGAAAACTAGTTCCTGATTGGAAAATGTCATATCAGTGTTGGTTTAAATATTTAACAGGAAATATAAATGTAAATATTAGGGATGTCAAAGGAACACGTTCATTTCGATTAATTACTCACAGAAAAAATAATGCGTAATAAAAAATTACGCAGATCAATCGGACTTCTACTGTATTATGCCCTTTGACCCGGTGCAAAAGGGGTGAGTAGGATGATAGTGACTGAGTCGGCATAGGTTATGCAAACCTGTGGCATAAAAGTGTCATAAGTATGCGAATAGTTTAGATTAATTAATCACAGAGCCTGTAATTAATTAGATACATTTTTTAATTGTTTGACAGCCCTAGTATATATACATATATTGCTTTACCGTATAGTTATTCGAAGAGTTTAATTTGTTGTGATGTGTTCATTGTCAGGTAATTGAGAAACATGGCTAAAGTTATGTTATGCTTATGCCTTGTGTGCATTCTAATTATATTCTTCTCATGTCAAGTTAACTTTATTGTCAAATTCTGCAATATGTGCCAGACATACAGAGGAATCGAAAAAAAGTTTTTCTCCGACCCACACACAAGTACAAAAGGATAAAAGATAATATAAACAATAAACGTCATTCTAAATAGTGCTAACGGTATAGAAAAGTCAAACAACTGAAACGTGCAATATGAATAACAGTATGTACAATATGTGCAATATGCAGTAAACTGCAGGAATTGAAAATGTGCAATATAGGGGCATAACAATGTCCAGGCAGAGTATAAATAGATAAATGTAAAATCACTGATAACTCTTAAGCTTTACCCTATTTTTTAGGTTTCTGCTGGAAAATGACATACCCAAAATGAATAGAGTATATCTCTGCATCTACAAGGTCTATTTGAATAATTGTGGTGTCATTATGAAGGGAACACTTGTGAAATGTGTTCAGATGTGTAAGTATCAGTATTTATGTCACTGGCTCAAAGTCAATTAAGTTTGCACACAAGCATAAATGACTGATTTCATTTCCGCCTAAATAAAATCACACTTTTTTCAATTAATATCCCTTTGAAATTATGCTGATGGGGCTAAGACTCTACATCTAAGCATAGCACAAGGTGTTACCATTATCCAAAAATGCAAAGTTTGATCCTCATAAAGTGAAGCAGAGCAGAATTACAGAGGTTTTACTACAGACTGGTCAGGCGGACTCTCCAAAATGATCATTTTGGCACACTTTGGCACCAGCTGTGCCATTTGAAGTTTTTGATGTACTGAACTATATTTTTCACTTGTATGTCATTATCTGTGATCATCACATACATTTTCAAGAGTTTTTGACTTTTTTTTTTAATTTTGATTTTTTTTTCATAACCAACTATATACAATTTTCAAAGAACCATAAAAAGCAACTGAAGTTTGAATCAAAATGAAACATATTTATTGATCAACAATAATAAACAAACTGTAAAAAAAAATCACACAAAACTATTTACACTGACTGTGAAGTCTTAAAAACAATATATCAACAATAAGTCCAAACTAAAAACAGCCCCTCCTGAGTCTCCTTTTCCTCTCTACTTGTTGTCGTGCCAGAGCTGGAAACAGTTCTTTTTTGCAGTGAGACAGTGGTACCTGACATTTCCTGCAATACATGGACGTCTTCACCCTCGGGATCCCAGCATTGAGGCACCACTTGCAATGCGTGCGAATTTGCGAGTCATAGTAGATGGGCATGCATGTGGTGGGGGTAGAGGCAAGCGGTGGAGTAGCTGCTGAGCCTTCAGCAAACACCAACTGCATCTGAGAAGGCAATGGCTCTGTCTGGGAAGATGATGGCTGCTCATCATCACTGCAAAACCAATTGTGGAAGGAAACAAATATTATTTAGTGGCCTATTTTGAAAGTGTAATACATTCACAATATATTCACAAAAGCTATCACAATAGATGTGTGATAATAACAATCTTGGAAGTAAAACACACACACAATACATGCATTCACAAAAGCAATAGACATGTGATAATAATAATCTTGGAAGTAAACATAACAAAACACACTCCCTCCCTCCCTCCCTGCCTGTCTCTCTCTCTCTCACACACACACACCGCACACATACACACGCACACACAACCACACACAGGCTGGCACACACATGCATTTATCTAGCATAAAACTGATATTATATACTGGTATACAGTGCTGTGTGAAAGTTTGTGAACCCCTTGAGCCTTTTGGAATTTTATTTATTTTAACCATTATTAATTCATTTTTATCAATACCAGTATTTTTTATATGCAATAACAGATGTTTGTTTATCAATTCAACATTTCTCTTTTCCAGAAATCAACTGTTAAAACAGATAAAACAAATTATTTGACAAATGTTGTATCTGCAAAAGTTTGTGAACCCTGAGCTGCATTGCTTAAATGGAGCAGGTAAACCCAATCAGATGGGCCAAATTGAGTGATGAAATGGACCAATGTAGTGAGAGATCTTCAGGGAAGAAATTTGGTGGCACTAGATAAAACAGAGATCAAACCAGGTCAGTTTATGCTCACCAAACTGAACCCATACAGGTCAGACATGCTCAAAGGGGAAAACATCTCAGATGATCTCAGGAATAGAGTTGTGATGCTGCACATTTGTCTGGGGACAGCTATAAATTAATTAAAAAAAAGTTTGAGCTCCATCGGTCCACCGTGAGGCAAATCATCTACAAATGGAGAGCTTTAAGAGTGACTGAATAACTGCCTAGAAGTAGACTTATCAAAATATCCATAAGCACCACAAAACAAGTTATTTTTCAGTTAAAAGCCAACCCAAACATTACATCTAGTGATTTGCAGACCTCTCTTGCAGCATCTGGGACAGATGTGCATGGTTCCACAATAAGAATAAGAATAAGTCAACATGGCTTTCAACGGAGGGTTGCTGAAGAAGCCTCTACTCTCAAAAAAGAACAAAAGTGCTTGTCACAACTTTGCCAGAGAGTACCTGGAGATACTTGAAGTCTTATTCTGTGGATAGATTAGTCCAAAATTGAACTGTTTGGTCACAACCAAAACCGCCATGTTTGGGCAAAAACGCAACTCTGCCTACCACCAAGAGAACCTTCTCCCAAGTGAAGAACGGTGGTGGCAAATGGTCTGCAAATCTCCAGATGTAATGTTTGGGTTGGCTTTTACCTGAAAAATCCCTTTTCTTGTGGCGCTTGAAGATATTGTTGAAGGAAGTCCACTTCTAGACAGATGTTAAGTCACTCTTAAAGCTCTCCATTTGTAGATGATTTGCCTCACGGTGGACCGATGGAGCTCAAACTTTTTTATATGAATTTATAGCTGTCCCCAGACAAATGTGCAGCATCACAACTCTATTCCTGAGATGTTTTCCCCTTTTAGCATGTCTGACCTGTATGGGTTCACTTTGGTGAGCATAAACTGACCTGGTTCTATCTCTGTTTTATTTAGTGCCGCCCAATCTCTCATTACATTGGTCTATTTCATCACTCAGTTTGGCCCACCTGATTGTGTTAACCTGCTCGATTTAAGCAATGCAGCTCAGGGTTCACAAACTTTTGCACATACAACATTTGTTAAATAATTAGTTTTATCTGTTTTAACAGTTGATTTCTGGAAAGGAAAAATGTTGAATTGATAAACAAACATCAGTTATTTCATATAAAAAATACTGGTATTGATAAAAATGAATTAATAATGGTTAAAATAAATACAATTCCAAAAGGCTCAAGGGGTTCACAAACTTTCACACTACACTGTATCTGAATATCTCTTTGAGATGTCTCTCTAGTAACTAATGAATTGAATTGTACCTTGCGCCAAGTAGTCACTGTCGCTGCCGAGGTCTCTGTCGTCTGAGCTGGAGTCCCGTGCAGCCTCAGCATTCTCAGAAAATATAATTTCTATCAACTTATCCGTACTGCACTTGTTTCAACGATGTTCTGCCATTGTTGATGATAAATGACCAAAGCATAACAACAAACTATCTCAAAACCGCTCAGTAACCGTCTCACACCGTGCGCTCTGCGTACTCTGCGTAAAGATTGCTACTGAAGCATGTAGCCTAAGATGGTTACGCAGACCAATAACTCGGCCAGTGATTAGTCGATTTGGATGATTGACACCTTGTTTTAACCGTAAGAGCCAGTAGATGTTAGGGGTGGTATCGAAATGTGTGCCAGACACATGATTGGCTAACAGTAAGGAACCTAAATGACACTGGCGCGGAACCTACTCTGCTGCATGCTGAATCAACATAGGCTCCTTCAAAGTAAAAATAAGTTAGATTCACGTTGGAAATGATTGTAAACAAAAGGGGACATGTTGGATTTACTAAATCAGGAGTTTTTTGCTCTGAAGTACAACTTTTCATCAAAATATCGCAAAGGTAAGAGTGAATTTATGTTGCTCGCTGTAAATAAGTAGTTGTTTACCTTTGTGTTCTTTGGCCGCTGGTTCACTGAGTTTTTATCGTAGGGACAGGATAGTGGTACTGTTGAACTCGTCATGGTCTTAGCTTTCATTTGAGATGACACGTTTGTGTGCAATGAAGTATCGGCGCAGTAGCAATGGAAATGTGGAGAGAGGGTTGAATTTCTGACGCTATTCGGATTTTGACATTTGATAATTAATATGCTTGGTGTTTGAGTTGTGTTTGGTGTGTGTAAAAATTACTTATATATGCTTGTAGCTGAGTTTCTCATGTTTAATTTGATGTGCAGTATGACTATTTCTACATTGTTATGGCAGTGTTGTATGGCTTTTGCTGCGAGAGTGATCACAAAGTCCCCCAATTGGGGGACGCTAGAGTTTAAGAGGTTAAGGGGAAAGTGTTCATTATTTTATTAAAGGTTGACTATGCAATATTTTAATTAAAAATTAATAGAGCAACACAAAAGTAATCGGACTCAATGATCACTTCTGCCTCACTAGAATGTGTCATGGTGTGTTTATCTGCAAATTAGTTTTGGGTGTCCATTTGGGTGAGGGCTAAGTGAAGAGTAGAAGAGTCAAGGGGTTAGGGTCAGTCCTCAATTGGATTACTTTTGTGTGACTCTATAATTTAATTTTGAATGAAAATGTTGCAACATGTAGCAAGATGTAGTCAACCTTTAACTGCATGATATCACTATTTAAATATTAATATCTCCAGTATTAAAGGGGACATATTATGAAAAACAAAACATTGCAGGTGTTTGGGCACCCTTTTAGGTTATTGGGGTCTCTACCAGCACACACAAGCTTCAAAAAAACAAATGTGTCAGTTTCTTCAGGGATGCTTTTTTAGAAAAAAGGGGGATTTGAAGGTTTCTTCCAAAAAACACAGACTGGTGACGAAACCGGTCGGTTTTCATTATCATAAATACTCCCACGGGAAAGCTTACCAGAAACTCGGTAGTTGATTGGCAAATCAAGACGCCCCGTTGGTAACCACACACAGCTGAGCCTCCACTCGCTCATGCAACAACAGAGGAGAAGTAAGCTGCAGTGTTAGCTCATCCTCAAGCTACCATCACACCCCAGCCTCGAAGCAGACCGGGGCTGAATGGATTTACTTCATTTTTTGTTTGGCTATGCCCAGCAAAGGTTGGCAATCTAGTGTGATCTGCTGTTATCCTGGAGTGTGGAGGAGATTGTGCCTGGAAGACAGAGAGACACCATCTCTCCTCTGGAAATGTAAGTAGTCCTATTTAAAAACAAATCTGTCCGTTTATGAGTTCAATGTGTGTAATGTGCTTTAATTTATCCCTCCTATAATAACCAACGCCGACTGAAACGAGAGAATGTCTCTGGGTTAAGTAGTTAGCGTTAGCGCCCGTTAGCTTTTATGCTAACGGTTAGATCTGTGAGTCTGTCCGTGACAGCCCCTGTGTGAAAACAGACGGTGAAACTGTATGGTGTGTTGGAAACTGAAGAGTATTTGTTTGTTGTTGACAGTGTGTAGTTATGCAAGCAGTCGTGGTACATGCAGCAGTAGGCCTATTACATCTCCAGTGTCATATAATAGACAGGAATAGCCTACTGTAAGTTGCCTCTGCTGCTGTTTGTTTCCTGTCCATTATATTTCAAAAAGCACACAGTATCACTCAGAATTCGTTTCTTCTTGAGCAAGGGCTATACTGAACTTATTAGTGGCCCATCTTATTTAATAATGGAAGAAAAAATATATTTTCATTAGTTTGTAGCTTTGCCATAACTACAGATGTATCATGTATGTAGGCTACACATGATGTAACATTGAATGTGCCATGTTTTACAGCTATCTGGGTGACCTGACGGAGCGTTGACCCACAAGGACCGTCACACTATCTGTTCCATCAGAGGACTGTTCACTGGGTGGAACAGGTGGTCTTCTTCAGGGCCCACCAGCAACAACTGGACAGTTACATACAATATGGCTTTGCTTCTGTTTGAATTATGTACACTTTATATTTCCATTTCACTGGCTATGAATAAACTGCTTTATTTTTAAGGATGGTTTTGGTCATTTTAAAATGTAATGATACTGTTTCAAAGAAAAAATCTTCAGAGAGATAAAGGGTTGAATTAAAAAACGTATAAGTCAATGCATGTAGATCGGTCTGAAAACTAGTCCAACATCCTGACTATGAAAATGTGAGTTTCAAGTAATCCTTTACTACACGAAGCAAACAGTGACAGTAAGCAACACAATACATGTTTTAACAGTAAAACTTTATTATAAATGAGTGATCACAATACAAATGATACATTACCTACTAGATATTGAAAGGGTGTCAGATAATTTGCAGCTCTGACTGTAATTGTTTCTATATATTTTTTTTTTTACAAAAGATAATGTCTTTCCAGTGGATCTTGACATGATACATTCCTTTCCTGCCACGTTACTGTACATTTACAGCATGGCTTCACAACCAAAGCTTGTTCACTCCACTGGGTTGTAGATCATTCCCCAGTTTAACCTGTAGAGACATAAATAAAACGTTGTATGTTACAAGTTTAGAGAGTTTATTCATAAATACTTAGCTCATATTCTGTTACTGACTGTGACATATTTAAATTGTATTTACCTGAGGATAATGTCAGGGAAACCAGAAATCTTGATGCAATTTTCACAGTTTTCAGCTCAGACTCCTGCCTGACCAGGTTCAGTTGTAAAGCTTTTGGTTTAGAAGTGATAAGTGTGCTGATATTTGCTGTAGAAATGAAGGTAAACATGGTAACATCGATCTCCATGCTGCATTGGCCAAAAGTAAACAAAACTGACAGCTGGGCGTGTGCCATGCCCATATAGGTAGGTATAGAGTAAATGAGCAGGGCGGTGCATGCACACCCATGTAGATAGGAGGGGGGTAGATGTCAAAACCAAATTTTTTAGGGAGAGGCCAAAAAAGGCCTGAAAAGGCAATGAAGAAATGGGCATTGGTAGAAAACTAATGGGCTTTTTGTACAATAGACCATTAAAACCTTTTCTAGTAGACCTCGGAAATACACATTTAAACCCGAGTTTTTGCATAATATGTCCCCTTTAAGAAATTCAGGTCCAAGCTAAGACTGTTATATTTATATATTGTTTAATCAATTTTTTTTTCAGTTGATTTATGTTTAAAGTTCAAATACACTGTTAAAATGAATTTAAAAAGAACATCTACAGTCAATCAGTTATTGTGTTAAAAAGTGTGTTCTTAAAATTGACCAAAATTATTCTGATTATGATTTTGCCATGATTTGATCCCTAAAGCAAGTCACAGACCAAAATGTGTTTTTATGTAGCACTAAATATTATTTCTTTGCTGGAAACAATCTGTTGCTGAGATCAACATCATTATGTAAGTAGCCTATAATTTAATTTAGACATTGCAATGTATTGCACATTTGAAAAAAAAAGTGATGATAGATGGTGGATCTTTATGTGCTATGTTTGCTCGGTTCAAACCTAAAACCCTTTTCCCCTGTATGTTCAGATATTTCCCTGTGATGGCTAAAATACATCGTCGCAAGAGACTAGACGCAGCAACATGGAGACAAATGACAGCCTATAAATAAGAAAAAGTAACGGCAAGGAAGAGAGAACGTCAAATAAACAACAATTAAAAAATGAGTAATGGTGAGCCTTTGAGCAGTAGAAACACTATGGTGAAGCTGTCCTGGCACACTGGACGGAGATGAAGTAGAGACTTGAGTGAAGAGACTGGTTTCAAAGCCCTCCACATGCCACCACAAATTCTGCCTCCCGACAACAATACAGAGGAAATGGCAACCTTAAATAGATATGGCTTAACTCTTAAACTGTGTGTGTGTGTGTGTGTGTGTGTGTGCGTGCGCGCGCGCTGATGACACCCACTCAAGTATATGTTGTATCTTTTAAGTTTATGTGTGTGTGTTGTGTGTGTGTGGGGGGGGTGTGTGTGTCTCGCACCACCACACCAAAACTTCCAGATAACAATTTTGCCGTGGCTGTAAAACAAAGCAGAGAACTATATAAAAAACCAACAAGTTGAATGTTAGGGTATGTAAGAGCTGTAAAAACCCTCCACTGAAAGATCAATAAGTCCAGACGATTTATGGGAAAGCTAAACCTTTGCTTCCTCCCTCCAGTTTTTCTTCTGCTGACACCATTGTTTAATTTGTAAGAGCAAAGAAGCACATAGAAACATAAAGAATACAAATCCCCCACAAGAACAGACACTGGTGACTTACAGCCATCATTGACAGCCCGCTATTTCTTGTCTGTATATATTTTGCAGGTTTCTTGCAAAATACAGACACACTTAACTTTAAACTTTACTTTGTAGCACAAAGTGTATGCTATTATGGACTATGTCATTGGGACACATTGATCCATAATGAGTCCTCTGGTGAACACTTCGAGACTCCCACAGCAACCAGTCTTCTATTTTACCTGCTCTCTGCCTGCTGAAAATACTGTATTCTCTCAGAATAACACAATTTCAAATGGAGGTTAAATCAGAGCATAGAAAAACATATGTGTGTGTATCTATGCAATGGAAGGACATAGTCAGTGCGTAAGCCTCGATTTCCATATTGTGACTCACTGCCGTTGTCTGTAAGGTCAGTTAAAGGTTTGAAGGCGAAAATTCAATGACTACTATGTGACAAAAAAATCATCATTTTGTCTGGTGGTAGGCTAAGACAGCAAAGCCTATCGGCCCCTTATATCGGCCTGTGTGTTTGTCTAGGTGTGTTTGTGTATGTGCTTGTACAGTTTTACAGATGCATGCATGCATGCATGCATTTGTGAGAAGTAAATATTTGCATCCCATTGGGTTTTCAAAATGTGTATAACACATAATCCATGGTGACGATTGAGTTAGAAAAATCTTTTTATGTAAATGTTGTGCTTGAAGATTTTTTTTTCAACAGACTGCCCTGGGATAGCTCTTATTCACTCATCTACACTTTGGTCTGTTCATTGTTTGACACAGCATAGAAGCCTTCAGTGATAAATCCCCGGCTAGTTGTATCAAACTCACCCAATGTCTCATCTTTCTCATTCATCTTTTAAGGTTTAGTCCTGTGTGTAATATCACGGCTGACATAAATAACACAGCACGGGCAGCTGACCGACTTCTACATTGTATGAATCCACAAGCCTGGACTGAAGTGCTCCTTATCTTTTCACATTGGCTGAAATGAAACAGACATCACATTGCGTTCTACCGACAGCCCCGTGCACTTAGTAGGTTTTGGCTGCAGTGTCTACAGCGGGAGGCAGAGGTATCAGAGGGGATTGCTAAGCAATATTGTACCCCACAAAAACAGTCCAGCAACAGCTCTGATATATTATATATCCAAAATTGCCAACCCATGCTGTAAAGAAAAAAACATTTTGTAAAAAAATTAATTAAAAATCATCATGCACTGCTTTTCCAGGGATATGGTGTATAGAGCTCTTTCACATTTCACATTCATTCAAGTTTCAATTGTGGTTCCACCACCTGCAGGGAGAGGCATTGGGGTCAGTCATATTGTAATTCGAGTGACCGGCAAAGGCAGGTATACCTATGTGTGCTGACCCATGACATCAGACTGGTTCAAGGGAAATCACTGGCCGGGAAGGAAGTCCAGAGCTTGTGTGGGAGTAGGAGCGGTACTAAAGGGGTTGATCATCATCATCATTTGATCATGCACTTGGTAAGATCGACGATTGACTTTTTGGTTGTAGCATACGATTATGCCGCTGTTTGTTTTGGATCCTCGGGTGAACAGAGGAGCAGGGGTGTCAACTGGGGACGTCTGGCTGAGGCCACATGTCTGCAAGGTATTTAACGCCCACTTCCAAAAAGATTTTCTCTTGCATCCCGGGGTAGACAAAGAATCCGAGTGGGCCATGTAATTGTTGAGGTGGCAGGCCTGAGTCTCAGGGCAGATAATTGTCTGTGCCTGTTGTGGCTGCAACCTGAGAGCTAGCGGTGAAGGAGGCTGTAGAGGTGCAGAGGAAAGCCTTTTGAGCCTGTGGCTAGTTGTTGAGAAGGACTTTTAGACGACTCAGAAAGACAAACCAGGGCTCGACTCATGCTTACTGTAGTTTGGGGGGGAGGTTAGCTGCTGTTCCCCCACTACATAGTTATGCATTACCTACTACATATGTTTTCTTTAATTGTATTAACTACTACATAGTTATGCATAACCTACTACATAGGTTTTTTTTAAGTAACTACTAATGTTTTTTTTGTTTTTTATTGTTATGCATTATGTACTAAATAGTTTTTTTTAAATCTTTTTATAACTACTACATAGGTTGGACGAAAATGCCTTGTTGATGTCAGAGGTCAGAGGAGGATGGGCAGACTGGTTTGAGATGAAATAAAGGCAACAGTAAATCAAATAACCACTTGTTACAACAAGTGGTTATTTGATTTATTTGTTACAACCAAGGTATGCAAAATACTATCTCTGAACACAACACGACCAACCTTAAGGCATATGGGCTACAGCAGCTGAAGACCAAACCGGATGCTGTTCCTGTCAGCTAAGAACAGGAAACAGAGGTTACAATTTGGTTAGGCTCACCAACATTGGACAATAGGAGATTCGAAAAATCTTGCCTGGTCTGATGAGTCCCGATTTCACTTGCAAAGTTCAAATGGCAGGGTCATGGATCCATCCTGCCGTCCACCATCAACCATGCCTCGTTCAAAGTCACTTAGGGTGTATTCACACTGGGAAAGTCCGCTAGTACACTTGCTTTGGTCCGGACCAAATAGAATTTAGATAGTTTTTGTTTGGTGTGGTCCACTTTCATATTGCCCCTTTTGCAAGTGAACCAGCATTATGAAGCAAAACCACACGTGATCTGAAGTCATTGTACAGACATTCTGGGGTGGAGAGAAGAAGGAAGAACGAAGTAAAAACTGCGAAACATATAATTGATATAGCTGACACAGCTGATTTAGCTGTGTATCAGATGGGTGTCAGTTCGGCGCAGCTCAGCTCCAAACTGACATGGGGATAGTATTGACGGTCCGTTAACATGGGAAGAAGAATAAAAACACACTTCATGCAAAGCGCAGCGTGAACCTGTTGGCACTGTGCGGGAGACGCTACCCTCTCCATCTGATCGCTGAACACATCAGTATGTGTACGCGTCTCTATCAAATGTAATATTTTCGCTCGGAGCTCCCGGTCAAACCACAACTAATCTTCCTAACACTGGCGACAACAACACTTTCCCATACTGTGAAGCTGATGGCGATTTATTAAAAAAGAAAAGAAAGAAAAGGCACAGTGCTTCCTGCAATTGGGTCGGATTGAGTCCGGCCGAATTCACACCACAAACGAACTACAGCAGAATGCGTTTGGAAGCGCATCGAGACCACATCTTCAGCTGGGTCTCGGAGCACTTGTTTGGTCCGCCCCCAATGCGATTGCTGTATTCACACCTGCCTAAATGATGCGCACCGAAGGCAGAAGTGCACCTGAGTTCGTTTCAACTAAACACGGCAGGTGTGATTACACCCTCAAACTCCCTTTCTACCCCATTTTGATGCTCGGTTTGAACTTCAGCACGTTGTTAGCTTTTCCATGATATTCTAATAATATGAGTTTCACCTGTATATTTTGTTTTTGTATCATTCATAAAAAAAGGCTTATTGTGCCTACTTGAAATTCAAATAGCAAATACATCCAAATTTTATGGAATATTATTAGTTTTCTGCTGCAGAAGTTAACATTGGGGAGTGTGTAGTATATATAATAATAATTTGGTGTGTAATCACATGTTAAAGCACACTGTCTGTAGTAATTGTGTACAAAAAAATCCAGGGTACCTAATAAATCACAATTTACTAATTTTCTTATCAAACAGGATTAACAGACCCGCTGGCCACCATCCATTCCAGACACGAGAAAAATGGATGCGACAAACCGTTGCAGGGCTTAACCTTTCAGAGTAACGAGTGTAAATAACAGGAGAATTATGCCTTCAGGGGTTGCAAATTATTAATGTAAAGGACTGATTATGGCATAACAAGGGCAGAGCTTTGCTCCTCATATGGGTACAATAAATTATAATTACTCCACTAATGTGGAAGGGTGGAACAAATTAGGGCACCAACCATATGGATTCAGATATTTGAGACTGTCCACATTCAACCCGGGGTCAATGTTTTTCATTGTATACATGTGATAGAGCATCACCATGAAGGAACACATTGAAGTGATGAAGAAATTCCTAGATATGGCATTGTGTTGATACAGTAAGTAAAAAATACATTCATGTACATTTTATGCTGCTGAAAAGTAGATTGGAGTTGATTGGATTAGATTGAGAAATTGCATGGCAAAATGTGATCATGTTCGCTTTAATGGGTCACACATACAGAGGGTTTCTTAAGTTCATGCAAAAAGTCATCAAAAGTAATACACACTTTCCTTAAATTGTATTCTGTACAAACAACAATGCATATGTCCCAGTTGAAGAACCCTATACATATATTTTTTTTTTTTTGTAGCAGGGCATGCACAGTATTCTGCAATAACTGAGTAAGCAATTCTATGAGTGCAGTAGTGGTTCGTGTGAAACAGGCGATAAGTTTAGTTTTATATAGCTTCTGGTGCAGCCGTATAACATAATTTTAAAATGTTGTGAGCAAAATTGGCAATAAAAAATAAATATTCCTGTTTGCCACTATCACTTTATTCCCATACACAATATATCAAGAGCTTTTCCCGCTGATCTGTTGTTTTTAAGTAGCGGAAACAAAATTGAACACTAATTAATATGCATTCCCACGTTTCCTTTTCAGGCACTGGGGAGACAAATGGGAACCACTTTTTATCTATCCTATACTGTAGGACTTGTTTGGTAATAGAAAACTGTTCTGAAACGATTATAACTTAACCAGGAATGCTTGTAACCAGTTAGGATATATTTCTTTGAATCCTTTAACTGTCATGGTTGCAGCACACCCATGGCACCCATTGCAGCTCTGCTTATAGTATTTCAGCCTACACCATAAAAAAACAAGTGGAGGAAGTGAAGGCTCAATAGACAGTTATGGTTAATAGAACCAGGAAAAAAGATTGCATTCTAACATAGAGGGACAGATAGTGAAAAAGATGTTATGGGGACGCAAGTGTATACCTTACATTGACGTTTCTGAAGTCATTTCAACGTCCACCTACATCCAAATTATTCACATGTGTTTTTATCTGAATGTAATATTGTGTCTTTTAAATATGTTCTATTGGGATTGTTCTGTTCTTTCACATTATCTTTTGCATGTCAACTCTTTCCACCCTGTGCTAGATATCCCTCTGTTGCTGTATGTGAAGTTCCTTTTCCTTTATAATTTTTTTTCACTGATATTTTTTTTTCTGGTCATGTAACTTTTAAAATTATTACAGAGGACATGACATCGGTGTACTCAATGGTAGATATGGGCATGTATGCATGACGTAGGAGTATGACCTACCTATATGTAGCTAGCAGGATTGTAATAGTGGATGTCTACAGGGTGAATAGGCTTCTGTGGAATGTCACGTCTGGGTCTCAAGACTCAAGATCCTTTATTGATTGTGTGCACAACCAATAAATTAACCTGTATTTATACAGGTAAATCCCATTGAGACCGAAGACTCTTTTTCAAGGGAGACCTGTTTTCCTTTCCCACGTTACCATTCACACACACATTCATACACCGATAGCAGGCTAACTATCGACATTCACACGAGGCAAGGTAGGTGAAGTGTCTTGCCCAAGGACACAACAACCATGACACAGGTGGCAGGGCGGGGATCAAACCTCTAACCCTTTGATCATCAGCCGACCCGCTCTACCAACTGAGTCACAATCGCCCAATTGCAGGAACAGTTGTTGACAATGAAGTAGTTGAGTCTCAGGGTGTATTCACACATGCTGTGTTTAGTTCGGTTGAAACGAACTCAGGTGCACTTCCACCTTCGGTGCGCATCTTTCAGACAGGTGTGAATACAGCAATCGCACTCGGGGGCGGACCAAACAAACGCTCCGAGACCCAGCTGAAGAGGTAGTCTCGATGCGCTTCAAAACGCACTCTGCTGCAGTTCGTTTGTGGTGTGAATTTGGCCGGACTCGATCCGACCCAATTGCAGGAAGCACTGCGCCTTTTCTTTCTTTTCTTTTTTAATAAATCGCCATCAGCTTCACAGTATGGGAAAGTGTTGTTGTCGCCATTGTTAGGAAGATTAGTTGTGGTTTGACCGGGAGCCCCGAGCGAAAATATTACATTCGATAATGATGCGTGCGGATCAGCGATCAGATGGAGAGGAGCGTCTCCCGTAGCCTACAGTGCCAACAGGTTCACGCTGCG
The DNA here is from genome assembly GCF_949987685.1 of Ammodytes marinus. Classification (NCBI taxonomy): domain Eukaryota; kingdom Metazoa; phylum Chordata; class Actinopteri; order Uranoscopiformes; family Ammodytidae; genus Ammodytes; species Ammodytes marinus. The sequence goes on along the minus strand of NC_137235.1, from coordinate 13,187,027 downwards.
CTTTGCATGAAGTGTGTGTTTTTATTGTTCTTCCCAACGGGACCGTCAATACTGTCCCCGTGTCAGTTTGGTGCTGAACTGCGCCGAACTGACACCCAGCTGATACACAGCTTAATCAGCTGTGTTTCAGTTTGAGCCTATTCTTCACGCGAGTCGCGCGTCCAGCAGCAAAAATACAGTATAAATGATGTTTCACATCGTAGGCTAGAAGCCACATAACGTGGCATTGTCATAGGGCTACATATTATAAACATATGAAACAACAATAATTAGATTTTTTTCTTCTTTATTTATAGGCTAGATGTAGGCATTTTTATTATTTTTAACTCCATATTATATCAATGATAAATTCGCAGTTTTTACTTCGTTCTTCCTGCTTCTCTCCACCCCAGAATGTCTGTCCAATGAATGAATGACCTTAGATCACGTGTGGTTTTGCTTCGTAATGCTGGTTCACTTGCAAAAGGGGCAATATGAAAGTGGACCACACCAAACAAAAAAATCCAAATTCTATTTGGTCTGGACCAAAGCAAGTGAACTAACGGACTTTCCATGTGTGAATACACCCTCAGGGTCTCTTCAACAATACAACATAGGAAAGACAAGAAAAAGAGAAATATATAAAGAGGAACACGCAAGTTAAGGAATTGTAAATAATGTATTTCCCTTTCCCTTTGGTTATGGACAAACAGACAATTTGAGTACAATTTGATGAGGTGCATGAAGCAGATAATGACCAAAAACAGATAACAGGTGGACTGATTGAATTTTTTTTTCTTGAAAAGAGGAATACTATGCCAAGCATATTCTTTACAGTTTTAATTTAAAGGTCACATATTATGCTAAATGCACTTTTTAAATGTGTTCTAACATATCCATGGGTCCACGGTGTGCCTAGAGCAGGGGTTCTCAAACTTTTGATAGCTGAGTGCCAATTTAGGAACCCAACATTGGACCGGGGGCCGCCGAATGGCCAGCGTCTTTACATTTTTAAAGTTTACATGTATTGGTCTGCATCCAATAATGTGTAATTAACACATTTTAATTAATAAATGAAGGGCTAGGTTTCATTTCAACATTGGGGGGACACATTAAAAGCGGAGGTCTGGGGGGGAAAATTTGAGGTTCGAACACTTAATTTTGTGCATTTTGGTAAATTTTTATGCAGTAATTTGTGTCTTCTGTATTTATTTATGGTGGACATGTTAAGGAAAAGACAACTAGCTCCCATTGACACACATCTAATGGAATATAAATCAGTAAGGCACTGAGGCATTCTGTATTGCATTCAAATATTTATTCTACTTTATTGTTCAAAACTTTCTGCACATTGAAAACGTATCACCTTTTAGAGTGTTTTTTGTAGGACTCACTACTCATGATGCAGCAGCAGTGTTAACTATTATGACACTATACATTGGAAATAAACCGGGTGGGCTATCAGCAGTCAACTAGGCAGATAGTTCCATGGCTATCAGCAGCTAGCTAACGTTAGCTTGTTAGCTAAACTTTAGGCAAAAGAGTTAGAAACCAGATAATGTTAGCATCCATCCTTAGACACTTGACCTAATCTAATTCACCTTGAAGGTGAGAAAGTGCATCGTATTGGGCTTGACAAGATCACTATCTAACAACTTACATTGGGACCACTACACTGCCTGCTGCACTGCGGGAGGCTGACCAGCCGTCTGCAACGAGAGGCAGAGGCCAGCCGAACTTCGCAAGTTTAAGATGGTACGGTCCACTGTAGGGGTGTTATTATTAATAATTGGGGAATGAATATAAACAATTAGGAGGGATATTTAAGTATTTCGACCCCTGTACTGTTGTTACTGTTACGGGGGACGCATCCCCTCCGTCTGTTTCAATAAAAATAAAAAAATGTATAATTCATAATTCAATGCCCCGCGGGCCGCACTTTGAGAACCACTGGCCTAGAGACTGCCAAAATATTTTAAAAAATAACAATCTCTCCTGTTCTCACTCTCCCCCTTTCTGAAATATCCCCACCCCTCCCCCCCAATATACTCCCCCTTTTCTGACCTCACAAACTGGAAAGCCAGAAGCTTCCACTGTGCAGCCCACACCCCTATTTCGTATTGGTCCACGGCCCTGACAGACAGAGGGCGAGGCGTATCTGGCTTCGCTTCCGGACAGGGGGCGGGGGCAGCTCAAAGATTGTATATTTACGAGGGGTGCTGCAGCTCTTTTTAAAAAATAGGCCATTGTGAGATTAGCTGAACATCAGCATAGTACAATAAATTATCTGAAAGTTTTTTTCAGCAAACAATTAAAGAAAAACGTATTAGGGACCACTAAGACCATATAATATGGTGTATAATTAGAGGTAGGCATAGATTAATTTTTTTTAATCTAGATTAATCTCATTGAATTTTGGAATTAATCTAGATTAAAATGGCTAATTTGAATTCATTCATAATATGTGTGTGCTCCCTAAATAATGACTCAAAGTAAGTCTTTGAGAACGTGTTTCTCAAGCCAGGTGGCTTTCATTTCGTCATCAGAACGAGTGTCTAATTATTGCGAACAAATAATATTCTAACAATTTAATCAGATATAAGGCTAAAAATCACAACATTGCACTGTTTTTTGTGCTTAAAAAAACGAAAAAACTCATTTGTTGGGTATAGGCTATAACAGAAAATAAAGCCATTAATGTTGTGCTTCAAGTGAAACATTAAATATTATTTTTACATAAATAATAAAGTCCTTATAAACTTTTCAAGAAGCTGGACTAGAGTGAATATTGGACAGGCTTTATAGGTCCATGGCTTTTACCTGTGGGACAGCGCTTCACCTAACAGCTGGCTGCAACACCAACCTACAGTCTATTGTGCGACGGAGAGCTAGTTATCATTAGCATCAGCGTTAGCCGACATCACGGCAACAGCTGAATAATGTAACACATTACACAAGTTACACTACATGAAAACAACAGGCTGTAGACGCTAGAGTTATAATTGCGTGTAGGAAACATTTTTGAGACTGGAATTTCGTACCACAGCGGCCGTTCCATAATACAACACTCCCTTTAGCAATGGCTGAATATAAGACATCCCTCTGCTGTGTATCTGCGAGAGCGAGTGGCATTAATAACTTAAAAACAGTAAACGTTTAACATGATTACGGGCTTTTAGATGCTTTAATCATATGCCGAATTTATAAACAGACCATATTATTAACAATAAATTAAGTTATGTACATGTCAGAGTTACGTACGTGGATACATTCATAAGTAAACATTGAATAGACAGATTTGTGGAGGGGGTTTGGCGCTGAGTGTTACATTAGCGATCCTGCAGCCAGGTGGTGTGTGTCGTGGCCAAGTGATGGAGAGAGAGAGCGGCGGGTGTGTGAGAGAAGCTTCGCTCCTGCAATAAAGGCTCCTCAAGTGTCAACAACGGCCCCCGGCTATTATTACCCGACCAGAGAACACACGGAAGGGGGTTCACCCCGACGGCGAACAGCCATCGGCCCTGGAGGGAACCATCTCCCCTGAGCCGAACAGGAGGTGGAATAAGAGATTATTTTTATCGCCGATAAGAGTCTGGCGTTAACGCAGCACGTTAACGCCGATAACGGCCCACCACTATGTATAATAGTACCGAAAAGTGTATAATATGGGAGCTTTAAGCTGTACAGGGGGAATCATATTTCAAGAAGAAACCTTGACTTCATTCGTTGTGGGCTGACATCAGCAAGTTTATATTTTCATATATTCTCAAAAATATTTGTCTGGGATTAGTGTGTGCATGTCAGAATTTCTCATGGTGGTTTACGCTTGTAATGCTTCAGTGATGTTCACGCTCAAGCACTCAAATTACCTTCTTCAGACCAGAAGGAGGCCAGGAGACCATTTGTAAATTCATAAAGGCATCTGTTTGTTTGAGGGAATTGGTTCAATAATACAGTAGAAGAATCCTCTTCAGGTGGCATTGTGAAAGTTTTTAAGTCTTTTTGCAACAATAATAAAAAAGGTTGATGTCAGTACATCAGTGCCCAGCCATTTAAAGATGACTAATTTCCACTTTCAGTTATCTTTAAATATTTATTTTAACATTTTGACTGCCATTCAAAGACATACAAATTAATTACATTTTGACAAATATCTGACTGTTCAATGAAGTGCACAACCAATGAAAGCGTACTGAGACATATGTATTTGTTTGATCTGACTGAAAAGTAAATTATTGGTTAACCTAACCCAAATCACAAAAACAGTGGTTATTTTGATTTGCCAAAGTTTTAAATACTTAATACTTCAGATTTGTGCCACAATGGAGACGACTGTGATTTTGTGTGCTGTTAAAATCATTGAAGTTTGTTCTACTACTCTAGGAATTGCAGAGCCGGCCCAAGCCTTCAGGGGGCCCTAAGCGAAATATGATTAGGGGGCCCCTCTCCAATGTTAGCGCTGCTGAAACTATAGATCTTTGTTAAATATCATTCACACCCCCAGTGTTTTCCGCTAGTGCCTCCCCTGTGCGGCTGTGCGAAAATATTAGACAGCCGAGATTCAGACCCTCCTAGGGGGATCCGGGGGTATGCCCCCCCGGGAGATTTTTTTAACCTTTTTAAAGTGAAATGCATGAATCTGGTGCACTTTGAGAGGAAAATTAAGAGGCTAAATCTGAGAAATTTTGTGTGAACAAATAATTTGGAGACACTGGGTCAGATGAATTAGAAGCTATTGAAGAAGGACACATGAATTTTCCATAAAAATATTAATATAAAATAAAATATTATGGAGGGTCCTCTGGGTTGGGCTTGGAGCTCTTTTTCTTTTACGGGACATATTTCTCGGTAATATAATGAATGCATTTAAATGCAGTGTGAGGAACTAAGCAGAAGAACTCTGTTGTCCAGCTACTGTATCAGACATGATCAGATAATTTCGGATTTCCTCCCAGATGAACTGATTACAATTTTAGGCTATTAATTATCTAGACCAAAACATTGTATTCCTTTTTTTGTATGATAACTCACATTTGCATAATATGATGTTAATATCAAACACAGAAACTAAAAAAAAAGTTTGTGTGTTTGATTTTTTTTTGGAGGGGGCCCCCAGGCAGTCGGGGGCCCTAAGCGGCCGCTTAGTTCGCTTATGCCTCGGGCCGGCTCTGAGGAATTGTATCGTTATGCAGTAACTTTGCAGATCTCACTTACACATATCATTAACACTGATGAGAGAATACTCTACTGGTGAGGAAGTTGCACGTCATCCTATTCCGTTCTAATTCTTCTCTTGTTACTTTGCACTGAAAAGGTTAAGAGGTGCATAGTTCAAATAAATATTAAAATTAATTGGCTATATCACACTTATAACACAATTATAGGGATGACTCATGCGTTCACACACATTCTATACATTACTGGTGAGTTGTGAAAATACCAGATTGCTGCATCTCATATTTAATGCAAGTATGTGGTACATGGTGCCGACTAGGTGAGAGTGAATGCGTGAAGGGGGCTGGCAATAATTTTTGGGTTCCCATCATACAGCATCCTTTGTATCCAGTCATCGTAGCAAGAATATGAATGGTGTAGATATGTATTGGAGTGCTGTGTCACTTTTGAATAGTGGCCATTTGTGCATACGCTGTGATCCAAAGATGGAAACATGCCAGGGAGAAAACTTTTAGAAGGATTTTAATCTTGAGACTAAGGGTGTATTCACACATGCCGTGTTTAGTTCGGTTGAAACGAACTCAGATGCACTTCTGCCTTCGGTTCGCATCTTTCAGGCAGGTGTGAATACAGCAATCGCACTCGGGGGCGGACCAAACAAACGCTCCGAGACCCAGCTGAAGAGGTAGTCTCGGTGCGTTTCCAAACGCACTCTGCTGCAGTTCGTTTGTGGTGTGAATTTGTCCGGACTCGATCCGACCCAAATGCAGGAGGCACTGTGCCTTTTCTTTCTTTTCTTTTTTAATAAATAGCCGTCAGCTTCACATTATGGGAAAGTGTTGTTGTCGCCATTGTTAGGACGATAAGTTGTGGTTTGACCGGGAGCCCAGAACAATATATTACATCTGATCGAGAGGACGCGTAAACATGCTGAATGTGTTCAGCGATCAGATGAGGGAGAGGGGAGCGTCCATCGCACAGTGCCAACAGGTTCACGCTGCGCAAGAAGTGTGTTTTTATTTTGCTTCCCATGTACGGGAACGTCAATACTATCCCCGTGTCAGTTTGGAGCTGAACTGCGCCGACCCAGCTGATACACAGCTTAATCAGCTGAGTGTCAGCTTGAGCCTATTCTTCTCGCGAGCCGCGCGTCCAGCACCAAAAATACAGTAAAAATTATGTTTCACATTGTAGGCTACAAGCCATATAACGTGGCATTGACATAGGGCTACATATTATAACCATATGAAAGAACAATAATTTGATGTTTTTCCTCTTTATTTATAGGTTAGATGTAGGCCATTTGATTATTTTTAACCCCATATTATATCAATGATATATATTTCGCAGTTTTAACTTCGTGCTTCCTGTTTCTCTCCACCCCAGAATGTCTGTCCAATGAATGAATAACCTCAGATCACGTGTGGTTTTGCTTCGTAATGCTGGTTCACTTGCAAAAGGGGCAATATGAAAGTGGACCACACCAAACAAAAAAAATCAAAACTCTATTTGGTCTGGACCAAAGCAAGTGAACTAGCGGACTTTCCCAGTGTGAATACACCCTAAATGTTATGGTCATATTTCAGCCTGGATCGCCTACTTTCAATGGTATTCAAAATATGTATTTTGGACCAAAGATTCCCTATCAGAATTTCAAATGTGTTAGAAAGGAGACAACAACGTCAACACTTTATTTTGTGGTTGAAGGGTAGGATTAAGAGAGCAAGTGGATACATGTGAGTAAAAAAAACAATCTTGATAATTGTCACGTTTTGAGTTTCACAGTTTGTACAATGGTATCCTTAAATCCTTAATCTACTGTCTTAATATAAAAATAATGTCTCTAACATTTTGTACCAAAATTCAGTTATGTTTTTTTAAGATCAAACATCTTCACAGTCACTCTCCTGCCCATTTAACAGTTTTCTTATAATGACCACACTACAGCATGTGATTTCTTGAATCTCCTCTGTGTAAATATGACATTTATGATAAGTGTTCACAATCGTTTCTTGATCACTCTTGTGTCCCTAAGGTTTGGGCAAATTGCACAGACATGAAACACATTGACTAAATGCCTCCTGATTTTGCCTGTATATCTAATGCAGCTCTCCTTGGAGCAATTCATCCAGTATTAATGTGTTTTCTCTTGAAGGGATGTTTGAATCCTTGACGGATGTTGGGCAATCCAGTTATTTATGACAGTTGGTCAGATGTGGGACAAATTAAAGGGAAAAACAGCACAATGTGTTTTAGTATATTGTGTTGAGCCACCAGGGGAACCGTTTCAGTGGTCTTTGGCATATACAGGTCCTTCTCATATAATTAGCATATTGTGATAAAGTTCAATATTTTCTGTAATGTACTGATAAACATTAGACTTTCATATATTTTAGATTCATTACACACAACTGAAGTAGTTCAAGCCTTTTATTGTTTTAATATTGATGATTTTGGCAAAAAAGTAAAGAAAAACCAAAAATCCCTATCTCAAAAAATTTGCATATTTCATCCGACCAATAAAAGAAAAGTGTTTTTAATACAAAAAAGTCAACCTTCAAATAATTATGTTCAGTTATGCACTCAATACTTGGTCGGGAATCCTTTCGCAGAAATGACTGCTTCAATGCGGCGTGGCATGGAGGCAATCAGCCTGTGGCACTGCTGAGGTGTTATGGAGGCCCAGGATGCTTCGATAGCGGCCTTAAGCTCATCCACAGTGTTGGGTCTGGTGTCTCTCAACTTCCTCTTCACAATATTCAACAGATTCTCTATGGGGTTCAGGTCAGGAGAGTTGGCAGGCCAATTGAGCACAATAATACCATGGTCAGTAAACCATTTACCAGTGGTTTTGGCACTGTGAGCAGGTGCCAGGTCTTGTTGAAAAATGAAATCTTCATCTCCATAAAGCTTTTCAGCAGATGGAAGCATGAAGTGCTCCGAAATCTCCTGATAGCTAGCTGCATTGACCCTGCCTTTGATAAAACACAGTGGACCAACACCAGCAGCTGACATGGCACCCTAGACCATCACTGACTGTGGGTACTTGACACTGGACTTCAGGCATTTAGGCATTTCCTTCTCCCCAGTCTTCCTCCAGACTCTGGCACCTTGATTTCCGAATGACATGCAAAATTTGCTTTCATCCGAAAAAAGTACTTTGGACCACTGAGCAACAGTCCAGTGCTGCTTCTCTGTAGCCCAGGTCAGGCGCTTCTGCCGCTGTTTCTGGTTCAAAAGTAGCTTGACCTGGGGAATGCGGCACCTGTAGCCCATTTCCTGCACACGCCTGTGCACGGTGGCTCTGGATGTTTCTACTCCAGACTCAGTCCACTGCTTCCGCAGGTCCCCCAAGGTCTGGAATCGGCCCTTCTCCACAATCCTCCTCAGGGTCCGGTCACCTCTTCTGGTTGTGCAGCGTTTTCTGCCACACTTTTTCCTTCCCACAGACTTCCCACTGAGGTGCCTTGATACAGCACTCTGGGAACAGCCTATTCGCTCAGAAATTTCTTTCTGTGTCTTACCTTCTTGCTTGAGGGTGTGAATGATGGCCTTCTGGACAGCAGTCAGGTCGGCAGTCTTACCCATGATTGCGGTTTTGAGTAATGAACCAGGCTGGGAGTTTTTAAAAGCCTCAGGAATCTTTTGCAGGTGTTTAGAGTTAATTAGTTGATTCAGATGATTAGGTTAAGAGCTCGTTTAGAGTACCTTTTCATGATATGCTAATTTTTGAGATAGGAATTTGGGGTTTTCATGAGCTGTATGCCAAAATCATCAGTATTAAAACAACAAAAGACCTGAAATATTTCAGCTGGTGTGCAATGAATCTAAAATATATGAAAGTTCAATTATTATCATTACATTATGGAAAATAATCAACTTTATCACAATATGCTAATTATATGAGAAGGACCTGTACAGTAATTCTCTGAAACCCAAGTTGAACATCATTCTTTCGAAGTTTCTCAGAGGTGTTCGATCAAATCAAATCAGTTTTGTTTATAAAACCCACTACGAAAATAGCCATTTGCCTCAGTGAGACTCAAAGTCCACACACAACATGACACCCTACGCCCTGAGACCCCAAACCCTCCCTTTTTGCTGGGAGGAACAACTCCCAGCTAAAAATATTAAAATAAAAAATCTTTACCAAAGGATAAAATGGAGAGTTCAGATCAAAATCAAGAGGCACAGGCCTATGTGCATTAAAACGTATTTATTCTGGATACTTTTTAGGTAAATCCAGCCACTAGTGACTACAACATAAGGAAGATACAGTATGTCGATTCTGGGCCAGACTCTTTTCATTTCGTATATAGGTTACTGTACACGCTCCTAACTGGTCTGCCTGCGGTGCCAGCCGACCTCTTCAGCTCATCCAAAAGGCAGCTGCCTGGCTTGCCTGACCTCCAATCCTCCCCACCTGGTGCTGGCTGCTGGTGACCACTCAAAATTCTGATTCAAGACAATGATTGACTGATTGAATTACTCAGTCCCATCCCGCTTTCACAGCATGGTCAAACAAACTCTACACCCCAGCCTGTCCACTATATGCTCTGCTATTGTGTTTATTTGCTTGCTGCTCCCTATCTACAACGGAGTGGCCCAACCACTGATAAACAAAACCCAGCCTGTTTGCTCTTCCATCTGTCATGGCTCTTCAAAGGTGCAACACACTCTTTGTTGATATCAGGACTGCACATCTTCAATCAGAGAATGAAAACCCTCTCTGTTCAGAATGCACCTTGGATCATTAATGTGAAAACATATCACTCATTTCTAAAGATAGCACTTGATGCAGTTCAGCTTATATGATGAAGTGGATGTTCTTCATTTGTGGGTTGTATCCATTTGGATGATTGCACTTCAGTCACTTAAGATAAAGGAATCAGATAAACAAATGTAATGCAATGTACAGCGCAGTCTCTGGACACAAATCCAATGATGACGCATTTTGAATTTGCCACAACTTTGGATTCCTGCCCTCGCCTAGCTTATTCTCCATAGCATCAGCAACTGTGGGGCGACTGTGGCTCAGGTGGTAGAGTGGGTCGGCTGATGATCAAAGGGTTGGAGGTTCGATCCCCACCCTGCCACCTGTGTCATGGTTGTTGTGTCCTTGGGCAAGACACTTCACCCACCTTGCCTCGTGTGAATGTCGATAGTTAGCCTGCTATCGGTGTATGAATGGTAACGTGGGAAAGGAAAACAGGTCTCCCTTGAAAAAGAGTCTTCGGTCTCAATGGGATTTACCTGTATAAATAAAGGTTAAAAAAAAATATGAATATGGCTTGCATCGTTTTCATAATCATGACCCCCCACCCCATCTACATGTTTTATGTTCTATGCTATTCTATTCTGGGTTAATGTGTCAACTGTTACTGGCTGAATGTATGAATTGCATATAGAATATACGGTATACTTCAGATGTTAAACCACACCTGACATAATCTTGTTGTACGCACACAAACACACACCAATACACACACACCCTCTTTTCTCCCTGGTGTTCACAGCTCTGCACCAATGACTCAGATGTCACAGAGGCGATGTGAGAGCTCATCTTATCTGACCTTAATGACTTGTGAATCCTGCCTCAATTACCTACCATCCTCATCCCTTTTTCTGTGTCTACCTCGATCGTTCCCTGTCTCACGCGCAACCTATTAGCATAGTGCTATCTTTAACCTACCTCTCTCATTCATTAATGAAGCAGGGGAATAGGTGAAGCGTATTTAATGAAATCAGAGTGTGACCAGCCCTCCTAATTCATCCTCACAGGTTAAAGAGCAAACGCCTCTTTACACTTGATCATGCAGACTGTGAAGCTAAGCATTATAGATGGATTCTGTTGAGTTGGTCATGGTCAAACTAAGGGTAGATTTTGCAATACTACTGTAAGTAAAGATGAAATGATATCACTAAAAACTGGAAATATAGAAATTGATAAAGTGTTCACATAGCAATCAAGTGAAATAAATGCATCAAACACCTTTATTAGAGGTTGTATCGTTCACTTTGTGTGACCAAATGTTGATGGGAAAGAAAGTAAGAGACAGTTTGTGTGGGGGAAATAGAAGAAGGGAATTGAGTCATATGAAAGACCACAGAGAACTGAGTGTGAGAAAAAAGACCATACGAAGAAAGTGACAGGTGGAGCCCAGCCTGTGGAAGAAAATAAACTGTAAAACTCTGCTACAGGAGTATATGTGCTGAAAGAGATGTCTGAGTGAACAAATCCACTTCTGATATCATACAGATAACGCAGTCTCAGGTGTCAAACACGTTTGTTTACAACCACTGTTATTTTAAGATATAGCATATAAAAATAACCACATCTGATAAAATACATACAGACATGAAGCCAGATGCATTTAACTTGGATGGATTCAGGACTTAAACTTGTCATTATAATTATGCAACACAATCGCCAGAGAAAAACATTGTCAGTCAACTCTTTTGCAAGCGAGGGAAACGTAGGCATTTTAACGTTTATGGTCGGAAAAAAATTTACCATATGAACGCGCATATGAATTTGTGGACATCGAGCCCGTAGATCATATGATCTTTCTGAAGCTTGTTAGTTGTCACACATATTTTGGTACACAAATACGTGCCAAGCTAATGTGTTGACCAACGGCGCACACTCAAAGATAGGACACACAGCCAGTTCCAGAGCCGGCCCAAGCCTTCATGGGGCCCTAAGCGAAATATGATTAGGGGGACCCTCTCCAATGTTAGCGCTGCTGAAACTATAGACCATTGTTAAATGTCATTCACACACCCAGTGTTTTCTGCTAGTGCCTCTACTGTGCAGCTGTGTGAAAATATTAGACAGTCGAGATTCAGACCCTACTAGGGGGGTATGCCCCCCGAGAGATTTGTTTTACCTTTTTAAAGTGAAATGCATGAATCTGGTGCACTTTGAGAGGAAAATTAAGAGGCTAAATCTGAGAAATTTTGTGTGAACAAATAATTTGGAGACACTGGGTCAGATTAATTAGAAGCTATTGAAGAAAGACAAATGGATTTTCCATAAAAATATTAATATAAAATAAAATATTATGGAGGGTCCTCTGAGTTGGGCTTTGAGCTCTTTTTCTTTTACAGGACATATTTCTCTGTAATATAATGAATGCATTTAAATGCAGTGAGAGGAACGAAGCAGAAGAACTCTGTTGGCTACTGTATTTTGTTTTCACAGACGAGGCTGAAATAGACTATACACAGAGCATGGGAAACTGAGGGTAGCCCCATTTCCAATTGTTTTTTAATAAACTCAATACACACTGTGCATGGATGTGAACGTGACATGATCAAATAATTTCGGATTACCTCCCAGATTAACTGATAAAATTTTTAGGCTATTAATTATCTAGACCAAAACATGTTATTCCTTTTTTTGTATGATAACCCACATTTGCATACATGCATATAATATCAAACACACAAACTAAAAAAAAAAATATATATATATATACATTTTTTTGAGGGGCCCTAAGCAACCGCTTAGTTTGCTTATGCCTCGGGCCGGCTCTGGCCAGTTCACACCACAAAGGGACCTTCACTGATCACATCTTATCAGTTATTTTAATGTATTTAATTAGTGTTCTGTTAAAGCCTTTTTACAAATTGTCTTAACATAAGTTAGATTATCTCTATTTTCTTTACATATTGCCAGCAGTTGTCTTTCGAGATCTGTGTGTATGAATGGTCTGAAGTACGTCTCAGGTCTGCACATATTTTGTTTACATATGCAGGTTTATGTGTGGGAAATGGTGGACACAGGTGTTCTTTCTATTGCCACATACTCAATTCCAACATGACTGTGCCACTGAAAAGAAACTGTAGTCCACACATGTGAACACCCACAAACAAACAGCCCACTTCCATGTGCTGCAGTGAAACGCACGTCCACCATCACAATTCACACATTTTCACCCAAAACACAGTTCAAATTTATCGCCAAATAAAGTCTGTCTGTGTACCTTCAATAAAACACACTATTGCATTAGAGTGCTAAGTGTGAGTGTTTGGGAAAGGTCACCCGGCAAGTGGGGCATGATTGGCGAGTGGTTATTTGCAGTCAGTCATCGTTGTGACGTGAAAATCCATAGGGAAGAGGAGTTGCCTCTCTCTCCCTGCCTGGAATTGACCACCAATCGATGGTCTAGGAAATTGGTTGGTGGTGCAGAGCTATGGGGTGTGGAGCAAGGAAGGGTTGAAACGGTTTGGTGAAGCATTAGCTAAAGATTATTTATGATCGTGCATATATTTCTGCTGACACATCGGCCGTTAGGTTCCGGATTACAGGGCTTTTCATTACACGCCAAATGTTTCTGTTTTCTTATTCGAAATGGCAGACTTGGAATTGTATTTCTCTGCAAATGGCTACTCTGTGATTACATCCTGGGGTCCAAATGAGGATCATTTACTCATCTATATTGTCCTCTTGTTTGGGCTCAGGTCTGCAAGCCTGAATGTGATGCGCTTGCATAGCCGTTTTCTCATTTTATCTTTCTTTCCTCTGTTGTGCCCCAGCATCCTCATTTCATCCGGCTCAACTGGTGTCATTTCCTTCTTTCATTTGCTTTCTCTTTCTCTTTCTCATTTTATCTTTTTTTCCCCCAGTACCACAGAGGCTTGGGCTTATCACTTTCTGCATCACAGGTCCAAGCTGGCATGCTGGCTCTGACTAAGCCTGTGTGTGTGTGTGTGTGTGTGTGTGTGTGTGTGTGTGTGTGTGTGTGTGTGTGTGTGTGTGTGTGTGTGTGTGTGTGTGTGTGTGTGTGCGTCAAGAAAAAGATGCTAGGAACAGCTTGTGAGTGTAGGCACAATTATATTTTATTTTTTGCTTTATACTTTATTCCGCCCGGATACATTACTGACATTTTACCTCTGCCGGTAAATTTGCAGTGGGATAGGCTCCAACCCTCTGCCAACCGAAACAGAACAAGCAGTTTAGGTAATGGATAGTTAGATAGATTGATGTAGCCTGACCAATCAGTGGCAGATGTGTCATTTACAAGTAGAGCACCACAGTCGAAATGTAAATTCAACCCACAAGTCATCAACATATCCGCCAAAGATGTCAACAGGAATAGTCAAATAGCTCTCAATGAAAATCATTTGTTTTGCATAGAGAAGGATTTTCTTTATCAGACATGTTAAGGTTTTAGACTATTCAAAGGGCAATTAAGCCATAAGGGGCACAAACCAAGATGAAACAACGAATGCTTTCTAAGATAAGTAAAATACAATGCCATCAGACATGCAAGCCCAACCTATGTAAGTCACCATTTTTTTTTGTTTCATTTAGTTAACACACACAAACAACAAGTTATTGTTACTGTAAACAAAGCCAACACAATACTACTGTGTAGGTCAATAATAGGGATACAAAAATCCAATCCAATCATTTTCTCTTCAAACGACCATTCTGACAGGCATTTGCCAATACAATGTTCCAATACTAATGCACTCTTTACAAAAACTTGTTTCTGTATAAATCACTGCAGGTAAAATGCAATTAACTTGGATTGGTCATGTCAAGGCTGATAACCAGTCCACTTAATAAGGTCAGTATCTTTGCTCTTCTCATCCTCAGTCAGTGATACAGTTATCCATACTTATATGCCTCAGAAATTGCTTTGTAGTTTTGTTTTTGTATACTTTCTCAGTAACACTATAAATAGGACATGTTATCTCATTACCTTAATTGTGACGTGTATTTAATTAAAGCCATCTCGATATTCTTTGGCTTGGTATGTGCAAACACTGAGACACATTTCATTAATCTCCAGCTAAACGTTTTAATCATTGGCAGACGGTGTCTCTGCTTTAAGGGTAACATTCCCCCGTGTATAAACATTGTTGCAACAGTTAACTTTAAAATAATTGCATTTCAACACATGCAACTGCAATGTTTGAGATGTACAGAGACACAGGGATATGTGTGTTGATTTTGAAAAACTGCTTCTTATTTGAGCAAAGGGAAGCTAAATATTACTACCTCCTGTGTCTTAACATGGAGGTACATAACCCTTTCTTTCCCTGAATGCAGGGGTTTGCTGTTGGGTGGGAATTGTCTGAATCAGTTGTTTAGGGGCTTCTTACACTTTAGTTCCACAACGCATGGCCATCTAGCAAAAGCAAAGTGAGAGCAGCAGTGACATTAGCGATTCAAATAAGAGATGACATGCACACTTATGAAGTAGTGGGAGTTGACACACCAGACATCTTGATACTCCACCTCTAAGTTATTTTCATGCAATGTCTCTCTACCTGTTCATCATTGGAGCAAGTTGTCACACAGGGTTAAAGTCATTAGCCTATTGTGGTATACATCTAATGTGTGGGAAGCGTTCTTGCATGATGCATCAGCACTTCTTGTTAAAGAGGTGAAATTAAAAGTGACACAAACGAGTACAACTGTGCTGTGCTTTCAGTCCAGCGGTCTCTTGTAGTGATTGACAGAAATTAGCTTTTAATTATCACTCAATTCATGTTATCTGCACCTTCCTGATTTGTTCAAGCTCCCTGTTTTGTATTGTGATTAATGTACAATGTACAACGTACAATGTTTATATAACTTCTTCTTTCAGATCTTGAAGCACAGTACCTCAACCAGACAAATGGCTGGTTGCCTTTTCAGATGAACCTGGGAAAAGTTGTGTCAAGCATTGTCTGTGTTACTGATGGATCAGATAGGGAAAATGCATTTGTAATCTCGTTCTACATAGGTTTGTTGACATTAGAAGAAATGTTTCACAATCTGCCTCCGTCTGTTTCAGCAAACCCTCCTTTGTAAAGAAACCCAGAATTGATAAAGTACAAAATAAATTACTAAATAACAAGAATCACTGCAACATTTCAGTTATGTCAATTAAAAGCCTGCAAATGCATGTATACATATATGCAGGGGGGAATGTATTAATAATAACATGGAATAGAACACATGTCCAAGGCCAAAGCTGAATATCAAGAAACCTCAATAAATACTTAAGAGGACATATGAAATCCAAAGCACCTGTATTTGATTGAACTGTTTGTTTTGCGCCAATGCAAAAATGTAAATGCTTTTAATTTTAATAGAGAAAGTATGAGACAAAAAGAAATATAAATATGCATTATACTACAATATATAAGAAAACAACATGTATAATAAAAACTATACAACAACAATCAAGCAGCCATGATTGTGATCTCTTTCTTCGTCCAATAAAATGAACAGCATCTCTAGCTTCCTAATCATGCAAAGGGTTGTCTGGGTGGAGGGCTGAATCCAAATGTCCACCAACATAATTTGTGTGCTGAGCACTATGCCACTAGCTCACACCAGCGATTTGTAATGTGATGTGGTTACCACTGTCATCACGTCAGGTCTTTGGGGACGTGAGTCCTCAAGACTTTATAAGCTGCTGATGAGGTCTAAGGACTACATAAATGGAATGGAATGAGTCTATAGCCTATATGTCTACATAGTAAGTAGTAATAATAATATTGGTTATTAGCTAAATAAAACAGGAGTTATTGAAAATATGTGCATTATAAAACAATATATAATGTGTACGATTAATATATATACACTGTATATGTATACCAACTATAATAAATATGTAATAATATGTGCATCATATAAAGATTTATAACAGCAATGAAACAATAATGCTGAGAAGATATTAGAATAAATGTACAGTGTACAAACAGTATTAAAGCCAGTGTACCACAGTAAGGCACAGTGGAATTATTCCACAGATAATTCACAGTTGAATTACTGCACACAATTATTGTAATGTTAAGTCAGCACTGCACATTTGAATATAAATTATGAATAAATTATGGGGTCATAGCCGCTGCCAGTGTTGAATAAATCTGGTCTATTGACTCAGAGTGTCTGTCAGTCTGAGGGAATAGTTGTTAAGTTTGTTGGCAACATGCATGACGGACTTCATGTGGTGCTCTGTGGTGTGTCTCGGTGCAGTGAGCTTTAAATGTCCTAATATACCTGACCAGCACATCATGAGTGTGACCAACAGAGTCTTGTGTTTAACAACCAAAAGGGTAGCGTCGGCGGTAATCTGGCTAACTGGATATAGACAGCGTCCATACTCCCGTCGGATACCAACGGGAAACTCCTCCCCTTCCTGTTGCTAGCTTTCCCGTATTGAGCTCCCCCTCAAACTTGGAAACAACTCGCTCAAAGCCAACTTGTCGCTCACAGCATGTATCCACGTCTGTGAGGGCAGCACTCTGCCACACACACACACACACACACACACACACACACACACACACACACACACACAGACAGTGTGAGAAGTCACGTTACTGTACTGTAGACAGAAATAAAGTGTAGGGGAGATACGCAAAGACTTCAGGATAATAATAGCGGCGGCAATCCGGGGCCTAGCTTAGCCTAGTTTAGCCTAGCCTAGCTTTTACACTTCATTGAATAACTTTCCCCGGGCAGAAATGGCGCCGCTGACCATGCCGCATACGGACTAACCGAATGCCGCAGCTACACATTTAAAGGGGACATATTATGTAAAACAAAACATTTCCGGTGTTTGGGCACACTTTGTAGGTTATTGGGGTCCCTACCAGCACACACAAGCTTCAAAAAGACAAATATGTCAGTTTCTTATGGGATACCTATTTTGAAAAAGGGGGGATTTGATGGTCTGTTCCAAAAAACACCGACTGATGACGAAATTGGTCGGTTTTCATTAACATAAATACTCCCACGGGAAAGCTCGCCAGAAACTCGGCAGTTGATTGGCAAATCAAGACGCCCCAGTTGGTAACCACACACAGCTGAGCCTCCACTAGCTAATGCAACAACAGAGGAGAAGCAAGTTGCAGTGTTAGCTCATCCTCAAGCTACCATCACACCCCAGCCTCGAAGCAGACCGGGGCTGAATGGATTTACTTAATTTTTTGTTTGGCTATGCCAAGCAAAGGTTGGCAATCTGTTAGTGTGATCTGCCGTTATACTGGAGTGTGGAGGAGACTGGGTGCCTTGAAGACTGAGAGACACCATCTCTCCTCTGGAAATGTAATGTAAGTAGTCCTATTTAAAAACAAATCTGTCCGTTTATGAGTTCAATGTGTGTAATGTGCTTTAATTTATCCCTCCTATAATAACCAACGCCGACTGAAACGAGATAATGACGCTGGGTTAAGTAGTTAGCGTCCGCTAGCTTAACCGTTAGCTTTATGCTAACGGTTAGATCTGTGAGTCTGTCCGTGACAGCCCCTGTGTGAAAACAGAAGGTGAAACTGTATGGTGTGACAGTGTGTAGTTATGCAAGCAGTCGTGGTACGCAGCAGTAGGCCTATTACATCTCCAGTGTAATGTACACTATAATAGACAGGAATACTGTAAGTTTCCTCTGCTGCTGTTTGTTTCCTGTCCATTATATTTCTAAAAGCACACAGTATCACTCAGAACTCGTTGCTTCTTGAGCAAGAGCTATACTGAATCTACTAGCCTATCGTATTTAATAATGGAAGAAAAATATATTTTCATTAGTTTGTAGCTTTGCCATATCTACAGATGTATGATATGTCAGCTAGGCTACATGATGTAACATTGAATTTGCCATGTTTTACAGATGAGTGACCTGACGGAGCGTTGACCCACAAGGACCGTCACACTATCTGTTCCATCAGAGGACTGTTCACTGGGTGGGACAGGTGGTCTCCTTCAGGGCCCACCAGCAACAACTGGACAGTTACATATAAGTTATGGCTTTGCTTCTGTTTGAATTATGTACACTTTATATTTCCATTTGACTGGCTATGAATAAACTGCTTTATTTTTAAGGATGGTTTTGGTCTTTTTAAAATGTAATGATACTGTTTTATAAGAAAACATCTTCAGAGAGATAAAGGGTTGAATTAAAAAACGCACAAGTCAATGCATGTAGATCGGAAAACAGAAAACTAAGTCCAACATCCTGACTATGAAAATGTGAGTTTCAAGTAATCCTTTACTACACGAAGCAAACAGTGACAGTAAGCAAAACAATACATTTTTTAACAGTAAAACTTTATTATAAATGAGTGATCACAATACAAATGATACATTATCTACTAGATAAAGAAAGGGTGTCAGATAATTTGCAGCTCTGACTGTAATTATTTCTATACTTTTTTTTTCTCAAAAGATAATGCCTTTCCAGTGAATCTATGATACATTCCTTTCCTGCCTCGTTACTGTACATGTTACCTCAGCATGGCTTCACAACCAAAGCTTTCACTCCACTGGGTTGTAGATCATTCCCCAGGCAACCTGTAGAGACATACATAAAACATTGTATGTTACAAGTTTAGAGAGTTTATGCATAAATACTTAGCTCATATTCTGTTACTGACTGTGACATATTTAAACTGTATTTACCTGAGGATAATGTCAGGGAAACCAGAAATCTTGATGCAATTTTCACAGTTTTCAGCTCAGACTCCTGCCTGACCAGGTTCAGTTGTAAAGCTTTTGGTTTAGAAGTGGTAAGTGTGCCGATATTTGCTGTAGAAATTAAGCTAAACATGTTTACATCGATCTCCATGCTGCATTGGCTAAAAGTAAACAAAACTGACAGCTGGGCGTGTGCCATGCCCATGTAGGTAGGTATAGAGTAAATGAGCAGGGCGGTGCATGCACGCCCATGTAGATCTGACCAGTCAGAGCAGACTAGGATTTTTGCGAAGGGGGGCAGATGTCAAAACCAACCTTTTGAGATAGAGAGCAGAGAAGGCTGGAAAAGGCGATGAAGAAATGGGCAATGGTAGAAAACTAATGGGTTTTTTGAACAATAAACCATGAAAACATCTTCTAGTAGACCTTGGAAATACACCTTTAAAACTGAGATTTGGCATAATATGTCCCCTTTAAGGCATTTAACTGCCGAGCTATGAGCTGCCTATATTTTGAAGCAGACAGGTACAAGAACGTAGCGTAGGTAGCATGACCATAGTACAGTTATTGTAGGCTACAATATGCAGGAATTGTTCCCATTATTCAAACTGTACAGACTTTACCCAACTACTGATTAAGATAACATTATAACTTGGTATGAACAGTTCTTAGTGACTTTATAAACTGCTGATTCATGTGAAGAGTAGCTCAACATGGCATACCTGCAAACTCGTCGCTTTTCGGCGAAAATCGCAGTTTAGAATCAAAATATATGACCCACGTGAATCGTATAGATCCGAAGAGTTTTTGTTTTTGGGAGGGGGGGGGGGGGTAGCGGCAGCTGCCAGAGAAGTCAGCCAGCGCTTCCCAGACTGGACTGTGTGGGCGAGTTACCGTAGTGTGAGACAAGGGAATATCGTTACCTTGGCAATAAAACATCTTTGGTAGACGTCATGAGTATTGTCCAATCAGCGTTAAGATCGGGCACAGTAAAGCATCACTGCTGCCGCTGTGTGTTCAGACTTTAGAATTGGCTAAAAGTCTCAATCAAAGCCGATTTGATAATAAAAAATTAGAGGCTTTGATTAAACACTGTTAATGCTTCAGAGGTTAATGTAACAGCCTACTGAAACAGAAACTATACGGAGGGACGCAGCTCACTGTACAGTCCCTTTATTTAGTCGCGCTGTCAGTTTGCCGACATGGCTCGAGACATAGAAAAAGATCGCGGAAGCCGTTCCCGTAAACAAAGTTAACGGGCAGGATATCCCCGACTGATTTCATCCATCAAACCACAGAGTTTTTTCTGAGCGGCGTCTCACTCGCTCACTGGGTCTCCCGGGTCCCGGTGATTTTCACCGTCACAGCGATCGACTCGCTGCTTTGCTGGGGCGGAGACTTTGTGTGAAGGTGATTTAACATCACGCTCGTAGACGAATGTTATAACTTTATGCTGCATAGTTTGCACTGCACTGTTGACCCACACAGGACTCTTAAGTGAAGCTGACAGTTTAATGAGCGCACATTGCAGAAATGAAGTGTCTGCAGTGCGCTCACAATCAGAGCCGACCGACAGGCCCCCCCCCCCCCCCAATTTATTTGTATTTTTTAGTTTGTGTGTTTGATATTAACATCATATTATGTCATACAAAAAAATGAATACAATGTTTTGATCTAGATAGCCTAGTTAATAGCCCAATAATTTAATCAATTCATCTGGGAGGTAATCCAAGTTTAACTGATCACGTCACGTTCACGTCCAGTGTGTATTGAGTTTATTTAAAAACATTTGGAAATGGGGCTCAGATGCCCATGCACTGTATAACCTATTTCAGCCTCGTTTGTGGAAAAAAAGATAGCTGGACAACAGAGTTCTTCTGCTTCATTCCTCTCACTGCATTTAAATGTATTCATTATATTACAGAGAAATATGTCCCATAAAAGAAAAAGAGCACCAAGCCCAACCCAGAGGACCCTGCATAATATTTTATTTTAAATGAACATTTTAATGGAAAATCCAAGAAGCTTCTAATTCATCCGACCCAGTGTCTCCAAATTATTTGTTCACACAAAATTCCTCAGATTTAGCCTCTTAATTTCCCTCTCAAAGTGCACCAGATTCATGCATTTCACTTTAAAAAGTTTAAAAAAAAAAAAAAATCTCCCGGGGGGGCATACCCCTGGACCCCCCTAGGAGGGTCAGGATCTCAGCTTGCTATTATTTTCACCCAGCTGGACATTGGAGGCAATAGTGGAGAACTCTGGTTGTGTGAATGATATTTAAAAATAGCCAATCGTTTGGACAGCAAAAAACACCCGACGCCCCTAGAAGGGACGGGTGTTTGTCACCTTTTTCACCTCCTATGAGTTTGCAGGTCTGCATGGGTCAGGAGAACCAGGGCCCACAGAAACTACATACGTGGGGGCCATAATTACACATCTATCTTGCATGTGTATCATAGGACCTTCACACCAACAATAAATGACAGACACACACAATATAACGGTGGAATTTTGATGCATTTAGTTTGGTTTTAATGGGTCTGCATTCAGAACAGGTAATGCCATGCTACACATTTATTTCTGCCCATGCACGGAATACATGAACATGTCTTTCATTGGCTAAACACACACACACACACACACCCACACACACACACACACACACACACTTCCTTTTTATTATAACAATTATAAAGTGTGCAATACTCAACAACCTACAGCCATTCTAATTTCTTTTTCCAGCCACTCAACATCTCTGCTTTTAAACACACACATGGAGCTGCTCTGCTGCCCAGCCACAAACATAGTAAGTATTATTTTAGGTTATTATTACACCTGCTTTTTCACAGATCAACGATATGGAGGTAATAATACCAGGAAGAATGTGTCATTCAGAGGAAAAACACAAATCAACTGTTAACGAAAATGTGGACGGCAGTGGAAGGGACACAAGCTCCCAATAGGAGACAATCGCACCATGGAGCCACCTCAGACACCGGATCAGACTCATGGTTGTGCTAATGTTGGACAGGACAGTGGACTGCGGGGGTTGTGCTGATACGTCTCCATGAGCGGGCCTAGGAGTTCCCATTCACTGTGATCCAGAAGCAGTTCCCTTTGCCTGGCCTTTGCTGTCACAATCAATAAAGGTAAGATACAATCTATCTGGCATATGCACATTTTCACATTTCACTTTCTTTTGATTAGTAAGTACCCGACCCTGTGTCTTCTGCAGTACAGGAGAACAATAGAGTTGGTGTGTTCCTGCCCCACAGTGTGTTGGGACACGGCCGGCTGTACACTGACTTCAGCAGAGGCAAACCAGCAACAAGTGTGAGATTGTTTGTGGGAGGCCACCAAGATGGACTGCATTGCTGTTTAACATCTACAGTATCTTTTAATAAATAAATAACATCACAAACCTTGCAGCTCTGGAGATCCTTTAGAACTCCCTAATTGACCCTACCAATCCACCAAACTTGCCCTCTGCCAGACTGCCACATAAAGTGCACACCACAAGTGATGAAGACACACTCAAACGTTACATGTCAAAAAAACATAATTTCTTGCCCACTCCTATGTACCAACAAACTTTCCACCGACAAGAGGTTTAGCAGCACACTTTGATCCAGTTCAAATAAATTGAGGGAGTGTGTCCCAAAGACGATGGCAAGATGCCAAAAAGTTTCCACCAGTCCTAGCAAGATCTCCTACATAATATGTATTGTGTTACACATTATACGTGATTGGTTCACATTGATGAGACGATAATTGCTAAAACATATCGCAGGTTGTAAAGGATAATGCCCTCTGTGGTTAAAATATTTGAGCATGCTGAATGTATGTGGGAAAACCTGAGGTTCTTTGACACAAAGTCATCCTCCCATGGTTATGGTGAAGATGAGGCATCAGAGGCTGACATTGAGGAGGTCCATAGAGAGGATATGAAGGCATGAAAGGACTTAGGAGGGTTTTTCTTTGTTCAATGAAAGTTCAATAAAATATTGCACACGCCAACTAATTGCAATTAATTAAAATGTATTTGTGTATATATTAGAGGTGGGCATAGATTAATTTTTTTAATCTAGATTAATCTAGATTAATTTTGGAATTAATCTAGATTAATCTAGATTAAAATGTCTCATTTGAATTCAATCATAATATGTGTGTGCTCCCTAAATAATTACTCAAAGTAAGTCTTTGAGAACATGTTTCTCAAGCTGTGGCGCATCAGACCAGGGGCTCATCTGCTTGAGGAAGCTGTTCTACTATGATAATTGGTGATGAAAATAAATAATGTTCAACAAGATGTTACTTAGTAACGCGTTACCGGCATCGGACCTCTTTTTTCAGTAACGAGTAATCTAACGCGTTACTATCTCCAAACCAGTAATCAGATTAAAGTTACTCATCAAAGTCACTGTGCGTTACTTTTTCTGTAATTTTCCTTAGTGAAACATTTTACATAACTGCACAAATGACTGCGATTGCGATTTTATGTAAATAAATGTGCACGCATGTGTCTCTAAACGCTCCAACTGCTCCAACCGCTCCTCTCGTCTTTTTGGTAGCGCCCCTCTCTGACATGCAGCGTGTGTGTGTGCGCCTGTGTCTGTGTCTGTGTGTGTGTGTGTGTGTGTGTGCAGCAGCAGCATTACGGCCGAACTGTGGCGCAAAACAAAGTTTTCCCCCCGATGAAATATAGCGTCTGCTAAGGGGATATTTAGGATTGGGTACGGTGACGTTGAAGAGATAGAAGTGTTTAAAACTTGGAAACTTATAGTCACGTGGCGACCGGTGGCCACACACACCCACCCTGCGTTCCAATACCCGATTGTGTCGTGGGCAAGTGATGGAGAGAGAGAGCGGCGGGTGTGTGAGAGAATAAAGGCTCCTCAAGTGTCAACAACGGCCCCCGGCTATTATTATCTCCCCTGAGCCGAACAGGAGGTGGAATAAGAGATTAACGGCGATATTTTTTTTATCGCCGATAAGAGTCTTGCGTTAACGCAGCACGTTAACGCCGATAACGGCCCACCACTAGTATATATACATATTTTTTTTTGTTAGAATGTTTCACAATGATGTACGCTCATGAGATGGGAAATGGTTTGTTTCTATCTTCATATGACATATAATACAGCCTGAGCAAATAAACCCTATGGTTTGAGTTATTTACCATAAATTCCTGTTAATCCCCATGGAAAGTTTCCACCTTGAATATCCTACAATTTTGCAACTCTAAAAGTTATCCTTCAGATGTTCTTGATTTGTTTACAACATGTTGACAAAGAGTTGTATTTATCTTTATCCTTATTATGTGAATAACTCATGATGCAGAAAGGTGTGTGTGTGTGTGTGTGTGTGTGTGTGTGTGTGTGTGTGTGTGTGTGTGTGTACGTACGTACGTACGTTTGTACCCCTAGTGCAGACCTGGGCATTGTGTGGCCCGCGGGCCACATCCGGCCCACTGGCTGTCTCTGACTGGCCCGCGTGAGTACAATGGAAAATTAAGAATCAAACGTAAATAAATTTAAATCATGAATGGAATACAACTGCATTGCTTTTACTTTGAAGGCTTTATATTTTGCGCGAGCGTATGCAGCTTACTGAAACATATCTCTGCCCATACTTGTATGTGCGCTGCCGTGCGCTGCACGCTGAAAAAAAGTGACTCAGCGCAAGCTACACAGTCAACCTCCGCACTCGGGGATCGGCGCTCGGGGAAGGGGAGCAATAATATCAGACAGACAACTTGCTTGGACGTTCACTTGTCTGATATTATCACCTTCCCACTCCCGAGCGCCGATTCCCAACGAGTGTGGAGGTTGGCTGTGTGTGTGGCTCTCCCCTCTCCTACGTCTGTGTGGAGGTGTGGATGTACGAGAGGGTTGCGCGATTGTAAAGGGCGAACAAACAGGTCACGCAGGACACACCCCTTTATATTTTATGTTTTAGTGCCTCACTTATTTATATTCATATTTCTGTAGAAAATCCAGCTCCCAGAAGGCTAAATAATGTCAGCCATTATCTTCAAATTATAGACTACAAGACATGCAGCACACACAGGAGACAGTTGTTTACAGAGCACAAACATCATCAGATTTAAACTTCCTCTCAAAGTTTACCAGAACGAGACATTTAACCTTAAAATGTAAATAATAGCCCAATAATAATAATCAAAATGTAATGGGGGGGTGTGGGGCAGGATGTGCTCGGTGGATTGTTGTATCCTGTACAGAGGACAATACAAGTAGTAGATAATAATGAACAAAAATTGTGTTGCAGTGTAGGATACTTATTTTTATTTGTTATTTTCATTATTTTAAAGTCACTATAATGCAGGAAACAATGGCTTTGAAGCTCAAATTTTCTGGGGGTGAACCCCCAAACCCCTCACTTTGGTTTCGGAATAACAGGTCTCTAAGTTGGGAAGTATGGCCAAGGTTCCCCTGCTTCTTGCACGTTTTGTTCACAATTGCTATGGTAAATGTTGATTAAGTGGTATAATGTTGGCATTTTATGGCTTTTTCTTTGCCATAACATTTACTGCAGCTTATCAAAACCATATACTTTACTTCTTTTTATAAAAAGATACGACTAATATTGACCAGAATTCAGTTGAGCCTTTTGGTCCGGCCCTCCACAACAGTCCTTGATTCTGATGTGGCCCTTTGGGGAAATTAACTGCCCACCCCTGCCCTAGTGGCTTCATCAGCTACTAGGGGTGTGCACGTGTACACGTGTAACCGTTTGTAAATCATAACCGTTTAGGAAAAATCAATAAACGATAATATAGTTTTTTTTTTTTTTTTTTTTTCAAATTTTTTTTTTTCAAAGTTTTTAATTATGTTCTGGAGACACGCATTTATTAATTTTACCTCACTAATAAAGTCATTGGGGATGATAAAAGGTAGTCTGCCGAATCTGTGTGTGTGTGTGTGTGTGTGTGTGTGTGTGTGTGTGTGTGTGTGTATCGGCACACACAAACACATACGGGGGGAGTCGCCGTGCTGGGGCTCGTCTCACAGCCACGGAAGAGAGATGAAAGATAACCTAAATATTAAAGTTACCCGGTTGACGTGAACTACGCTCGTAAGTAGCCCGAACTTTATAACACCTGTTCAACCTGCATACACGTGGACATGTAGAAATCGTAGAAATGTCCGATAGGCTATTAATCAGGAAATTAATGAAGCGCGATAATGACGGCTCACATGACAGCCAGGCGAACGTGTGTATGTGTGTGAGTGTGTGCCATGGACCTATTATAAGAGGTTTGTAAACCATAGAAAGTATATAAAAACAAGCGTGTCAACTGTGTTTACAAGCAAACGAACGCGTATGTGTGTGCACGCGCGCCTACAAGACGGCGGGCGCACGAGGACAATGACGTCACGGTTAACCGTGTACACAAAAAAAAATCCGTCGTGTACACGGTTAGAAATTTTTGTAAACGTTCACACCCCTATCAGCTACCCAGCCTTGTTAATAATACTAGTCACTCAACCCTGAGCATGACACTGTGAAACTATAGTGTCACTGATATTATAATTAGCTTATCTGTTGCACCACTGGACAAATCTTCAATAATACAAGAGACACTAGCAGTGAATGAATAATTAAATTAGGTACATGGTTTATAGGGCACCATCCTTTGTTCAGGTGAAAACTGACCTTGTGATGTCAATGCTACCATTAATGATAAAATAAACAGATGGTGTCATAGCCTGCATACTTTGGACAGTGCCCTGTGACTCTGGGGGCTGTTGAGTCATATTATTCAAGATTGGCATATGACAAAAGAAACAAAAACAAACAAATACAGCAGCAGTGGTTGGTAATTAAATTATTCTGTGATGGAATCATCTATCGGCGATTGAAGGCATGATCTGCACCAGTTTTTTTTTAGACGATGCTTTCGGAGACAGACAATCCAACAGGTTTGAAATTATATCACTTTACCGTCACACTGGGCCTCATTTATCAACCGTACCTACTAGAAAAGTGGGTGTACGCACATTACCGCGCAAACCTCGGCATTTACCATCGGCTCGTGTACGCAAGTTTGTAAACAGTATTGACTTGCAGTGCCGGTGTGAGTACCAGATATGTTCGGCTGCCAGATATGTTCGGGTTGCACAATGATGACGCACTTCCTGTAAATTGTATTCAAATAAACCTCAAAAAAACAGTTTTCCCTACCTTCTCCTGAAGCGAAAATGTATTTACTGTATTAAAACCAACATTAAGCTTACAAGTTTGCCATTCGCCTTTTATTAAATAAAACGGAGAAAAAAGTTTCATGTTCGGGCTGTATTGAACGCTCTCACGAGATCTCTTGTAACGCCGCGTGATCTGGGGAACAATAATTACATATTTCACAATCCCTTGCTATTTTCCGAAAAATACACGTACTTTCTTTCTACATGTATCTTTATTGTAATGTTTGTGTTGTGAATGATAACATTGTAATAGATTGCAGTTTGCAATAAATTCGTAAGAAAGAAGTGGATCTCGCATAGTACAGGAAGTGCGTCATCACTGTGCAACCCGAACACATCTGGCAGCCGAACATATCTGGTACTCACACCGGCTGTGCCGGGTAGCCGATGACTTTGTTGGACAATTGTTAGTAGATAATACTAATGTAGAGTTTGCTCAGACCGAGATAAACATATTAATCACTTAAAAAGGTGAAGCTTACGGTGTGCAACTGAGTAGGAGCACTGACTCGTGCTGCATGGGACTGCGTGCGGGCAGTTGTCTCCTACTTGGAGCAGCTCGGGGGACTTTAAAGCACGGGGCTGAATTCATTCATCGCTTCTAAAATGTTAGCCTAAGTAGGCCTATTAAATATGTAAGCTATGCAAGTACGCTGCTCTTTATGATTAAAATACACGGCACTACATTCAGCTTAATATTTTATTTATTTGACGCACTTTTGAGATTTTAGTTTCTCTTTCAATGTGTCATTGATCGCTAAAGCGAGCGATTTATTTCCACCATGAACCAGCACGTTTCGTCTTTTTTTTCTCGATCCGGGACCTCGGCAGTAAGGTCAGAGCAGCAACACGCTTGTTTTAGTGGCGATTTTAAAGTCGGAGCAATTTTCTTCACCTATGTAAATAAATTGCGACTTGAAAAAATATATGCTATTTTATATCATTTGAGCGATGACACCAGGGCTGCCAAGTTTCACCAAAAGTTTGGAGTGAGATTTTTTGGCCGAGGGACCCAAATCCGTGTCCTCTCTCCCGCCCAATAATTTTTGCTAGTGTCCTGCAAGTTTATATATTGTTCATAATAAATCAGACAATTGGAAAACGTGATCAAAAATCTTATTAAAATAAACTAATTCATGAATTGCAAAGTCGTAGGACAGGTTTTAATTAAACATTGGGTGTGGACATATTATAAGTGGGGGTCTGGGGATCACTCCCCTGAAAATTTTGAGCATTGAACACTTAATTTCCTGCAATCTGGTGAATTTTTATGAAGCAATGTGTGCCTTTTCTGCATTCATTTTTATGTAAAGTAAAAGAGAACATTCACGGTTTCGCTGACAAATGTTATTGAATAGCATTCAATTCATGTGTAGTGCTTTCAAATATCTCCTGTAGCCTATTGTTAAAACATTTGGTTAAACTGTAATAAAGGTAATTATCATGTCTACTATTGAGGGTTGAGTGGCTGGTGGTATTTTACTAGCAGCATTAGGCTTTATTCAAAGAAAAAAAATTAGGGAACAGTTGAACACCAATGCAAACTACTAGGCTAAAATAAAACATCTGGGATACTTGGTCCCTCCTCTTAGGCTACCTTGATTTGTGTTATGAAAAGTGCTATAAATGTGCAATACATAGGCTACAGTTCATTACACAGAAGAATAAAAAAAAAATTATTGGCAGATGAGCCATTTGTTACTTTACAAACCTAATTTTCAAACTAAATTACCAAAAAAACAATATACAAAACGATCCAAAGATCTTCTGAATTTACTTGAGTGAAATTGAAGGGTTAATATGTTTTATGCACGCGTGCTCACCGGCCGGCGGGGACACAATTGTTATCAGCGGTAACTTGGCAGGCTATCAACACACACCTCAGAAGAGAAGGTGCAGGTAGGGGGCTCGCCTCCCGCTTCGAATGCACAGTGCACATCAAAGCATAACGTTAACGCGCGTTCAGAAAGAGGAATTCACGGCACTCATGTCTGTTAGCTTTTAAAAATAAGAATTTGAAAATAAAAGTTCGCAAAACAAATGTTATTTTGGGGATTCATTTCTCCGCGTGAGAAATTTGAGGTGTGGCGTGTGAGAGTGTGAACGGGTTGATTTGCGTGTGTCTCACGGCCAAAGAGTGAGACTTGGCAGCTATGGATGACACTGATGTCAACCTAAAATACACCTACCTCAGCTGGAGATCATTTGTCAACACTATTGACCGCAGCAGTTATTTCCTTCCTAACTGCTGCCTTCTGACGTTCTTTGATGTCGCTTTTAATGCTCCAAAATAAAACTTTAAAAAAAAATAACTTCTACCTTGGCTGTTATGCTGTCAATTTCTACTTCAGAGAAGTTCCTCTTCTTCGCCGTAATGCGCATATCCATTTTGTAAAACCTCTTGGCGAGCCCTCTAAGCTGTGAAAATATAGGGGAGTGATATTAAATGTACGATTGTTTTCAGGCGTACACTGAGATTGGCGAGGTACGACAGTTTGATAAATCCCACACGATACCTGGCGTAGGGTCATATTTGCGCCAGGATCTGCACCAGTTTCCACACACGTTTGATAAATGAGGCCCATTGTAATGTGATAGTGTTTAAAGTCGCTAAAAACTCAAGATAAATTCAATATATTTATAATAGCAAATAATAGCAGCAGGCATGCCTGGGCGAGTGCGCTCACTGCAAGTGACAACTGCTGTAGCGATACAGACTCTGTCAGCACTTCTCATAACTTCTGGGTCACAATGCTGGATCAGAACACACAGAGAAAGCATTCTGCAGGTAAGAGCTGCCAATATACTGACTTCAGACAGTCAATAATGTTTGGTTTTGAAAGAAACTGTGGCCCAGAAGTGCTTGAAACTAGATTTCCGGCCACTAAATGCACAGCTTTAACTAGAAAATCCCTTGCAGATTTTAAAAGTGCAGGCCCCCCTCTGGTGGTTTTAGTCAAGTTTATGCTAAAATATATTTTCTCTGACTATATTTAAAATCACTGTTTAAGCCTCTGTAAACCTGGTATAGTAAAAAGCAATATATGATATCAAGTTGGGTGTCTCAATAAGCATTAACATTTTTCATAAATATTATAAAACGTAGTTGAAAAAACTGCTTTTTACAGTCTAGAACAGGGGTGTCAAACATACGGCCCGCGGGCCGGATCCGGCCCGCGAGATGATTTGATCAGGCCCGCGACCTGTAGAGCATAAATTTCTGAGTATGTCAAAAAAAAAAGTAAGTCTCTAGCCCATTCCTGTGAGGAGTTATGAATTTTTAAAGAAATAACCGAAATGCTCACTCCTGCCGCTAGGGGGCAGCCTAAATAAAAAAAGCACATTTTAGCAACGTGGGAAATGGTAAATGGCAATCCTGCTTCACCGCTATTAATGTTTCCTCCAGTGCTTTATGGCAAAGTAAAAACCAAAAAAAAAAACATTTTTATTTTTAGTACATTTATTTTATTACTTTTTTATAAAAATAAAACTATTTTTATTTTTAGTGCTGAACAATTAATGTACTAGCAAGCGTGGTGTGTCTGCGGCTCTGTGTGCGCAAAACGAGCAGGAGCATGCTAGTGTAGGCCTACAAGATTTATTTCCTAATTTTCAATGCTGCTTTATTTTTATGTTTTAAATTGGGAAAAACGAATTCCAAAACAACCGATAACCTCTGTATTTAAAAATAAATCAAAACAGTAGAAGTTGCACTTTTATTTAATTGTATTTTGTCTGCATGTTTGCACAAAATGTGTCCCTGTACTATATAGTAAACAAAATTGGACAACTGTAAGGTCAGTGCCTGTTGTATTTGTGTATTCAAATAAACAGTTGTTTATTTCATTAGTGCACATTGGCATCTTTGAGCAAAATACCCCCAAAATTTTTGCTGCGGCGCTATGCGCCGCACCTCCTATTCCCATGGCCAGCAGCAACCTTTACTAAGACATTTCCTGGGGGGTACAGAGATCCCTTGTGATCCGTGATAATGTAGGTTACAAATGTAGGCTGAGTGATAAAGCATATTACTGAAAAACAAAGTTAGGGATTTGGAGTTATTTTGCCATTATTTTACTAGTCCGGCCCACCTGAGATCAGAGAGGCTGTATGTGGCCCTCGAACCAAAATGAGTTTGACACCCCTGGTCTAGAACGTTTGCCAGGACTGAAATAACATAGTAAGAAGGATTTGGTGCATTTGGGTTGCTTTACATTGAGTAAATTCCTGTTTGTTCCTGTTAATTCCCGTTAATTCCCATAAATTCTCGTTAATTCCCATGGAAAGTTTCCAACTTTGAAAATTCCCGAAATTTTGCAACCCTATTGGTGATCAATTTGGTGTTGATTGCGTAAAATATGATAAAATTGTGGTCAAAAACCTGTTTTTCAGTTTATGCAAATTAGCAAAAAATATTCACTTATATAGTCCCAGAGGCTTTTTTGTAGAGCACCCTCAAGTGTATCTGTGTGATAAATTTCAAGTCAATCGGACTTACGGTGTGAGAGGCGTGGCCTCTCAAACTTTTTTCTGTCCGGGCTTATTAACAGTGCCACCTTGTGGAAAATCAAAAAGGTGAAAAATGTGTGCATTTCACGGTGCGGACTGAATTGAAGCTAGAAAAAAGGAAAGGAAGAATAATTAGAAGAAGAAGTAGTATGGTGAATAACAATATGTTCCTTAATAAGAAGTTTAGCACTTAAATAGCTGTAGTAGTGCATAATACCAACATCTCGTGAACTCATTCAGTTATGGGGGTTTCGTTTAAGATCACAAACATATATTAGCTAAACAACTGGGCTACAGCTGAAAACACGTGAAAAGGAAATTGGATTAACACCCAAATAAATTTGATGATGCTGGAAAGGGCTTGTCCCCAACGGTAGCACTGCAGCTGAACTCTGTTGTTTGACAGAATGGTCCTCGGCCTGCAGCCATGTAGTGGCTATTAGCTGCATTTGTTGAAGATTGAAGAATTGGCATCAGCACGAGCCTCTAAATCGCTGCCAGACAACACCTAAGCTTTCACAGTAATACATTATTTCACGTTGAAGAGTCAACAATATTTTTTTAACCATTAAATCAGGGGCATTTGCTACCTTTCTGGACTGCCACAGCTGTCTGTCCAGGGCAGTGGAGGAAGCAAACAGAGGAAGCACCAACTGATGCAGCCCAGTATTGAACCGAAACCACAGTATACGCAGGGCCGCCTCTATGCACGGGCTTACCTGGGCTGAAGCCCCAGGGCCTACGAAGATCAGGGGCCTCTTTTTTACTGTGTCAATATAGGCCACTGATCTAAGAAGGACCCGAACATTAGTCATTTAAAACAATAAATTATTGACTGGCTCATGATAGGCCCCTAATCTTCGTAGGGGGGGGGGGGGGGGGGGGGGGGGGGGGCTAACGGAGATCAGGGGCCCATCATGAACCAGTAAAGAAAAAGGAAAAAAAATCACATTATTTTTGGCCTATGAAGATCAAGGGACCTATCATTCACCAGTACATTTTTGTTTAATTAACATTGTTCGGGGCAACGCAGATCAAGAGCCTATATTGAGTTGAGCCATTAAATAAGAGAAGTAGCTTTAGGATAAGGGATTATTTAAAAAAAAAATGGAATGCTGACTGACTGGATTTTTTTAAACCTGTATATTTTTGTTTCTGCTTTTTGGTATTTCTGTGTCTCCAAATGATTCCAGAAAATAGCTCACATAGGACACAGTTGATTTAGCCTTAGTTTTCTTCTCAAAGTGCACCAGATTGATGCATTTTACTTTAAAAAGGTTACATTTTTTCTTCCGGGGGGGCATGCCCCCGGACTCCCCTAGAAGGTCCTGGGTCCCCACCGCGGTCTCCTCAATAACTTGGAAAAACACTGTAACCAACCATGTGTGTCTGGTTATTAGAAGTCATTAGACCAGGAAGGGGTTTAAGTACATGTTACCTTGAGAGTATTTGTATTTCATCAATAGAGATATTGTGGTGTAGACAAACATGGCTTTAACGCATCTGTATTGTAAGACCGCCGCCCGGGGGGCCTACGAAACCTCTCAGCCCCGGGGCCTAGTGGCAGGTAAAGGCAGCCCTGAGTATACGGTTATGTATTTTACAGTTTACACCACACATCTCTTGTCTTTAACAATGTAGGTAAAAAGGTTCAATATTTAACATTTACAAAACAATATAAATTATATCTTGCATATCAGTAAATGGTTAGCAACGTAACAGGAAAAATAAGATTTTCCGACTTACTCCATTCCATATAACATCTAGAACATTGTTACGGCCACCAAGTTAAACCAAAAAGGAAGCCAATTACACAACACAAAACAGGATTAAATGCAAAAATAATGATTTATGTCCCCTTATAAAAAGCACTACTCCCTTACTAAACAATAAGGAAGGGTTGGATCGGCTGGCTAAAGGAAAGTAAAGGGTTCTCTGACCAACCACACAATGGGCTGTCGGATCATAGACTCTAAACTGCCTAAATTAACTAAACATCAAATAGTCAGGAAAACAGGCCAAGAGAATTGTGAGTCCACAAACCTTTTGCATGTCGAGGTAAGCCTGCATCGTTAAGCCAACAAGGTGCAGCTTGGGTTGGGAAAATGTATTCAGCCAATCAGGACGGGATCAGCCCGGTATCAAGAAGTACTGATGAGTTAAAGAGAGACATGTATGCCACACATTGACCCATAACATACATTTATTTCTATGAGAAGCATCCAATTCCGACTTTTCCCGCAAAAATAAATTGGCTAGCCACAACAGCCGGAGTACTAATTTATTTATTATTATTATTCCGGACAATTACACATAATACATAATTTTCTCATTGCATATTCATACATATTACTTTGTGTTATCGTCCGAAGGGAAGCAGGAGAAGCCAAAGGCTTATCGGGTCCCGCCCCCAAAAAAGTACTAATGTATGTATCATAACGTTAGTCAAACTAAAATAAACTAAACCATGCCACAAAACGTATCTCATTAATCATTACAACAGGTCAACCACCCCGTCTGCTGTCCCATGCTTTTTTGCCGGCTCATGGGCAGTGTTTTTCTGTCCATATTGCTTTTCGCAGGCTGTGGTTGTATGAGTCCAGTGATAACTCGCGCGGCTGGAGGGCAGTGTATTTCGTGTGGTCCAGCTTGCTACTTGCACTGCGGCAGGTGTGTTAGTCCCAGTGGTCGCAGTGTTTAGCCATTACTCTCAACTTGCAGGTGTGAGCACTACAGTTAACTTTACCCCCGCTGGCGCCATCATTAAGAAGGAATTTCTGAATTATGTATAGTGGACCTTTAAGATATTTGTTCATGCATAATGAGTGGTCAAAATGATAAAGAAAAGGAAACACTAATTGTGATGCAAAGACAATTTGAACCCTCAGAGTTGCTAATGTCTGCTGATTGTACCTCACAGATGAACATCAATGACATTGTTTACCTTCATCTGAAAGGCATTCTTAGAAATGTTGCCTCTTAAAACCACAACTGTCAGTGGAAGTAGCACAACCATTAACATGCACTTGTAGCATGCTCTGAGGCGATTTATGTAATCTAGGAGTGAATAAATGAGCCTGACATTAAATGATAAATGGATGTTAATGAGTAATCATTGAAGCACAGCCGATATGAAGTCCACATGCACTCAAATGTGACAACTAATATAAGATGCTTACTTCCTGAATTTCACCGCCTTGCCCCGTGCATCCATAAACAATAAATAATCATCTATTTGAAATGGGCTGATAAATGAGCAGCACCCTCAGATAAAGCATGTTATAGCATATCCTGAAGTGATGACCTTGTGTTAATTATGGTATATATTAAGAAATAAATCAAAAATCACTTAACTGTATATGACAGGTGAAAAACAGCTTGAATGCACTTTCAAGTAATTACCCCCATCTTTGAAGCTCCATGCACCGATACAGGACTACAGGAAACTGACATTAATGTCTTGTGGCAACCGTCTTGATAAAAGGCTGGAATGAGAAGCACATCCCTTGTTCATTGTTGCTTTTTTTAAACTCTGTATATTTTGTTGGGTTTTTCTTGTAGATGAAATGGCTAGGATCTTTTTTTAAATTGATGGGCACATTGGAGAAAATGTTCTGCTAAGGCATTGATCCTGCTTCAAATATGTGCATGAGTGAAAGAGCACACAGTAAGGCTACTTTAAACCATTATTAAAACCCACACATGGTTAAAATGTGGGGAAAGCATTTGTAGCCTATATTACATACACTGACAACATATTAAGTTATGATTGACTTTTGATTAGGTTTCAGATTTGCTTATAACTTTATTACATAATCAACAAGCACTTTCAAGCCCTTGCAACGAGACGCAACTGCTCGCAACGAGCTGGCCTGGACGCTCTAAAACTGGACCTGGCGATTTGAGAGGTTGAATCTGCTGCGACTCCTTGCAACGGCTTGCAACGCGCTGCAACGAGCAGTTCACACTGCTGCGATTTCTCCTCCGCAACGTTCTAAAACCGTCTCATTGCCAGTCGTTGCAAGGCAAATCTTTGGTCTGAACTGGGCTTAAGAACTGTTAACATTTAAAGGGATATTCTACCATTTTGGGTTATTGGCATATTTGTTTCGGGAGCGTGTCTATGTTCCAACAGCCCTATGTTCCCACATTTCTGAATTATCTAACGATAAAATAGAGAACAGTATGGCTGTGTGTGTGTGTGTGTCTGTCTCACTCCTATTCTAACCTCTCCATTTCCCCTGTCCCATAACCCTAACCACCCAGCTGTGATGCCTGAACCTGAATCGCCAATTATATATTATAACTATTAGATATAATTGAGGTTAATCCACATGGCCTCAATCTCAATGCAGTGGGTAGAAAGGCAGGGGTGCACATTGTGTATTCTATCAACATGCTGGTTGTGCCATTAAATATAGAGAATACAAATATTAGATAGTGTTGCGGCCAACCATCCCAGGCTCGTTATCGGCCAGTAACCATTAAATAAACCACACCAAAACAATGAATCAACTCTTAAACAATAATAATAATAATAATTTATTAAAACAATTCCAAAACTCACATCAAGCGGAGGGCTGTAATAGAAAAGGAAAACGGGAGGAAGCCTGGGACAGCCACAGTTGGACTGCGTTATTGCCCAGGTCTTCCTCCCACTAAACTATACCCCGGCCCCTCTAAACTACGATCAAAACAAAAGAACACTAAACTAACAGCCCTCCATTAACTAAAACATAATACACAAAATAACAGCAAGAACACGCAGGTCAGCAGCTGAGAGCAGTTCGCGTTGAGTGAGAGAGCCAGCCAGCCACTGGCCCAGGCCACACCTTAAGGCTCTGCAGTGTAGCCTGCCCCCAATCAGGACACCTGAGAGAGAGAGAGAGAGAGAGAGAGAGAGAGAGTTGAGTAGGCAAGATAAGGAAGGAGCAGAAAGGTGGGAGCGCATAACAGATAGAAGTTGCATCATTTTAGCTATGGCGACATCTAAAGTTCTGGGGCTCTACTGGGTAGTCCTCCTATCTCCACGAGTAATTCATCACAAGATGTAGAAGCCCAACGAGCCCAACTGGAAACGTTGTGTGGATGTAACTGCTGAGCTGAGAAACACTCACATCACCAGATACAAGTCCTTTGGGTTGGTCTTCATTGTATAATATCTCACCTATAATCATAAGTATGAGAGAGAGAGAGGTGTTTTCTCTTTACAATGTAATGTACTCTTTGCTGCTGAAGTGGAGACATATCTGAATTCACATCTCAATGTCCTTCGTGGCACTTGGAGCCAATGTACAGAGCACGTGTCCCTTTCAGCCCATGTCTAATCCTCTCCTAATTCTACAACAGCAATCTTGTGTCTGAGCCGAGATGTGATCTGGGGGATGAAAATAGGGTTTTCTGCCGAGGCTGAGAGGAAATATTATTTGATAACCTTAGTGTGAATGCAATTTCCTGTAAAGGTGGGCAAGAATACATGAGGCAATATATAGAAAAAAAGGGAACGGGGGCATTAGTTCACTGTAGCATTTATGTTTCTCCACAACAAGCTGTGCCATAATTTAATCAGTCCACTAGGGATGGGCCAGAGACAGCAATGCATCAGAAACTGGTCAAGCATCAACTTTCAATAACATTTTGATGAAAGGATATTTCAGTTGGATTTGGGTTTGGTGAAAAAAAAAATCTTTCCCTCGTCTTATTTTTAATAAGTTTAACTATTAATTGTTAGCCCACAATTTGTGTGCGAAAATCTTTAACATACTGCGAAACAATGTCACTGTTGAATGCTAGAACTGTTGTGTGCTTGTTAAGGTTGTTCCGAGGAACTTTAAGTTTGTGTTAATTCTCGCACAAAAAGCTGACAAAAGCGGTAGTGTTTTTACTACGCCAGCTGTTGTTCCTGGGTGAGCGTACCCATGACAAAGCCATAAAGAAAAACTATATTAAAATAAGTGATCTTGTTTGCTGTTACATGTAATTTATGATCATCAGAGGGAAAATTGGACTGTTTTAGGAATAATTAGAAGTTCCTTGTAGCACCTTTAATGTGTTAATAGTACTGACAACAACAACTGGGGTGTGTTGTTTTCACATAATTGGTGGATTGCTTCTACGGTACAGTCAAGATTAGAAAATTATGCCTTAACCAGTGGCGGCTCGCCCATAGAGGGCGATAGGGCGCCGCCCTCCTTGAGCCATATCAGCAAAAAACGAAAATATAATAATGAATAATAATAATGTTTTTTTTTTGTTTTTTTTGTATTAATAATCATAATTTATGATTTCAATACAGTTTTTACCTGCATCTAAGTCTGAATATCATTGTACAATCAGCGTCTGTGCTCTGTACCGTCACTCTGGGGCGATGTCGGGCTGGTTGAAAATCGCCCCCAGCGCTCTCATAGACATCAATGTAAAACTTTTTTTTTTCAAACTGCAAGCCTCGCAATGCAATCTCTATGGGTTCCGGGGGTGCTCGCACTAACGTGTTGTCGTCATACGTACAGTAAACAATAAACCAATTACAGTGACTGATACAGTCACATGTCCAGTATGCAGCCCAGAGCGGTCATATTCAAGACCAACACAACTTTATATCAACTCAGGCTAGGCTGGCAAGCTACTTACTTGATCGGACTCGGACTAGGTCTTTCCCAGACAAAATGTAACCATCAAGCAAGTATCTACCAAGATGGATTGGGGGATCTTATAAACGCGGATTTTCACGGGGCTCGTTTGAACGGCTAACGAGGCTAGCAGGATGCTAATGCGCTAACGCTCTGTCCTGCTGCCGCTGCATGATGATATGGACTGTATACTGGCTTTTTATCCATCCTGATGGCAGCACAGAGACCGCATGGATAACTTTGGGTGTCACCCCTATGCATCATCTCTCAGAAAAGGTAAAACAAACATTAAACATCAATCTGCATATACGAGCCAGCGCCGTTCAACAGCTGATCGGCTATTGAACGGTGATCAGCTGTTGATCGTCGTTTAGCTGACAGCTGCTTTCACCGTCCGACATAAACCCGCCTACCAAGTGCTGTAGACAGTAGTAACCCAAACCAATGTGATGATTAGCACTGTTAATGTTGCACATGCTATGCCAGCATCCATTTTTGTCTCCTAACTTTTAAAGGAAGCCTATCTGAGGAGCACACTGGTAGATGACAAGTTATCTGTGATGGCCACAGCCGGATAATTAATCATTTTAGAGCTAAAATAATTTTATTCAAGAAATTAACTAACTTAATTTCCAAAAATACTGTACAGTGCAATGCTTGTCTAATGTTGCCAGAGTGGTTATGCCAGATGAACAGGAAAAACAAACAGTTAAATGCAATATGACATTGTCATATGCTATCTGATTTAGGTTAATTTTGGGTCATATTTCCCATCATGGCAACAATTGCCCCCCCTGAGATTATTGTCAGGAGCCGCCACTGGCCTTAACCTAAACAAAGCAATGGGTATTAATGTATGCTCTGTGGGTTGTCAGTCTGAAAAAGTGTGTTCTCACTGCCAGAAGAAGTACATACGGTACATTTCATTCAGAAGATGTACGGGGAAACCAAAAGTAGTTTCAAGCATTGTATCATGTAATAATTCCCGGAATGAAGTGCGATCACTGGCCAGAGTTCATACATATCTGTCAGTGGAATTTTCCTTGAAGCGTTTGCATTGATTATTTTGAGACAAATGCTGGATGATGCTTATTAAGAAAATTATAGAGGCTGTGATGAATATAGCTGCTGGCTGAGTGAGACGCTCAGTGCAAACACATACACTTTAATGCTCCCTTTATTTCTTAAGAATGGGCCGCTTAATTACTTATATGGTTATAACGTCATCAAGAAGACGCACTGTTGTAGATTAATTTTGGCTCTGGGCACATTGCCCTTTTTATGCAGGGTACTAACATTTGGCTAATCATTTCAATGTCTTATCTGTGCCTTACGGGGCACAGTGACCCTGGAGTAGAAGGGTCGAGCAACATCAGTGCTCCGATGATGAAATAAGAATGACACTAGAATAAAACCTCTATAAGGGAATTCAAAATGAGAAATTCAGAAGAGTTTGTTGAAAAGTGTTTAAAGGTGGAGTCAGCGAATCTGGAAAGCTTGTTGTCAAAATAATTTTTTGCCAAAATCTGTGAGTATCTTCTCATGATCCACTACCTATCCGTAGTGTGTGTGTGCGCTAAAAAAAATATTGTGTTACTATACAGCCTAGGCTCTTTGAACTGGAATGTAAACAAAGGGTATCTGAACAAAATGGGCCCTCCATAGCTAGCAAGATATGCTTTTACAGAGCCTAGGCTTTGTATTAACACTTGGGAAAAAAAATCAGCGCGCACACACACTCATGGAGATATTCACTGATTTTGACAAACATATTTTTTGACACAAGCTTTCTACAGAATTCCTCCAGGGTTAAGTTATTATTGATAATGTATAACACATTTGCCTTCAGATATTGACTGATTAAATCATATTTTAAACTATCAATTCCAATGCAGGAGGGACCATTGTATACTGAAACTCTGACGTAGAATTCCAACCCTAAAACATTCACGAGCACATGTATGATCCTTGAGAAGAGGTCTATAAAGACACCCTTTTATGTTGGCACAAACTAAGGTTCCCATTTTCCCAATCAAAATTATACATCCTTCTAGATGGTCTGGGTATTTAACCACTCAAGCATTCAAGCACTGATTTAGCTGTTTTGAAGTTTCGAAAAACACATTTATCCTTTCTTGCAAGATATTAAACTATAAATTAAATTACCCCTGCTTTACAGCTTACAGACCTTCTCTTGATGTCGTCCAAAATCCTTTAGCCTTTTCTAGTGATTACCACTCTCTTCGTTGTCTTAACATTACTTTAGACACTAGACATTCTGAAAAGGTCTTATGTGTCTGTTTTAAAACTTTACTGCAATGTTCAATCAAATCAAGATCAAGATGACAGC
This sequence comes from Ammodytes marinus, assembly GCF_949987685.1. Taxonomy (NCBI): domain Eukaryota; kingdom Metazoa; phylum Chordata; class Actinopteri; order Uranoscopiformes; family Ammodytidae; genus Ammodytes; species Ammodytes marinus. The sequence goes on along the minus strand of NC_137235.1, from coordinate 13,145,741 downwards.
AATGTGTCAAATCTATGTTTGTGTATTTAATTTGATCAAGCACATTTATTTAACATATCTGTTTAGGGTTTGTCATCATATTATAAGTGTACTAAGGCCCAACATTAGTGTTCAGTGATGAGAAGGTGATTCTTGACTCCCTGGACCCAGAAACACCCAACACTATGCATACATAGATTCTAAAGATTTCTTTAGCACCATACAGCTGCTGAGTAGCCCTGCATGCAACACCCACTTACCCATATGGCAGAATTAGACATGTTGAACACTTCATTAATTCGTTAGAAAGGAACTGGCACAAAAAAAGTATTGACACTAGTAATATGTAATATAAGAGTGTTAAGGATGAAGTAAAATGTCCAATCAATATAGCAATGGTATTGTATTTTCCCTTTTGCTGCCCAATCCCTCAGTTTCTGAACAGTGAATGAACAGTGCAGAGAAATTAACTGGTTAATGTTAGATGTCACTCACCTACCGGTGTCCCGTGTTCCCATTAGTTAATCCTTGCCAAGAAATCATTCACTGCTTTATCTGGTATACAGTGGTCCTCATTCATCTCTTAATTGTTTCTCGCTGTACTAATTGCATCCATTCATCATCACATTTATCCATCTATGTGTGTGTTAAGTAGGTATTAGTTGTGTGCATGGTTGGTTGCTTAATATACCTTTAATTTATCAAATAAATTGCTTATATGGTTTGTATTTGAGAACTAATACCGTCACACATTAAGAATTTAGTAGCAACATCCAGAAGTGAGACTGAATTATTATTAGTTGGACAATGTTTTCCCTTTTTCATGGATGATGCCATACGGTGAATTCAATGCAAGTCAGATTCTGTAAATCATTATAAATACTGCTCATTTCTGTTGTGCCCAACGTTGAGTGCAACCACTTACCTTTTATAACTAATTAAGTGTGTTCACGATGGATATGTTGGTGTCATTGTTGAGGCCTTCTACCTTATTTTCTCCACATACTGTATGTCAGGGCTATTCAATTAGTTTTGAATGGGGGCCGGTTGGTGGAAATGATCCAAAATGAGGGGCCAGAAAAAAATGCCTAAAATTGATGGGCATCACATCAATAGCTACATATATTGTAAAACACTACAACGACATAGGAGTGCATATATTGTCTTTATTTTATCAAATATAGTTTTTATCAAATAGAGTTCAACAGCTAGGATTTAAAAAAAATCCCTATTTGATTAACATAGGCTGCCTGTTGTTTAAGTGTTTAACAATCTTATCAGTTCAGGAAAACACAATAGGTTAACTCTTCAACAGCTTATCAAAATACATAGTTATTGGTTTACTCAAGAGTGCAACAGTTTATCAAAATACATAGAAATAAATGTACTCTAAGTGCAACAGCTTATCAAAATACAGGTAGGTTATTGGTCATTTTGGAACATGTATTTCCCAATTTAAAACATAAAAATAAAGCAGCATTGAAAATTCATAAAATAAATCTTGTTGGCATGCTGTTTTACAAATAACTCAATAGTTGAAATAATAAATACAATGTGTTTCCCCTTAAAATGACTAAATGCATTTCAAAGACAGTAACAGTGTGGCACTTCTGTAAACTTAGCCTACTGAAACGTGGCTGGGCCATCACTCTCATGCATTCATCAAACTTTTCTCTGCGCTGTCTAAGCTGATAGATAGGTTGTGTTCCCACGGTGATGTGGAGTCTTAAACTGTTCTAGCTTTGCAGAGCACTTCTTTCTGTTCAGCTAAATATCCCCATAGAACCGCAGTGCGTTTATTATCGCCACCAGTTAAATGTCGGTTTGCTTCTGCTCGTTTAACTCTCCCGCGTACATGCCGTAGTCGCGCGCGGTGCGGTACAATCGCGCGCGCAAAGCCGCATACACAGAGCAGCTGATAGAGAAACGCTTGGAGACACATGTGCATATTTATTTACTGCAGATCACGGCCTTTTGCGCAGTTATAACCATGCACAAGCACACATCGCGGGTGCTAGTACATTAATTGTGCAGCACAAAAAAAAAAAAAAAAAAAAGCTATTGAATAGCCCTGCTGTATGTAATGCCCCGTGTGAGGCCTTACAGCAAGCCATTCATGTAACATTAGCAATATCAAAGATATAAAGGATGGAATTAAAAGCACAAATGTCCTTGTTTTGAATAAAAATATTCTTCAGATATCGAGGACAGAAAACAATAACGGATGAAGGAAATACAATGTTCACCTCTTGTCGACAGAAGCCTTCAACTGATCAGCAGGAGTGAAGGGCAGGCTACTCATCATGACACAAAGCTTCTTTGAAGAAATTGAAATTCACGATATTATCATAAAACCTTTTGCTGAGTCCGTCCCTTATCTTTCCTTGAAGAAACTAATTTTCTTACATACATCTCCAAAATGCTGCCATTTTGAAAGGTAAACCAACCCAATTGTCAGTTGAGAAATAACCCATACAAATTGAAATTAGAATGTTATGGGGCAACAGGATTAAAGTCCAATTAGGTTTCAATAAACAAATAAGCTGCAGATGATTCTACAGTCACTCAGTTGCATTTAAGTGAGTAAACAAATATGGTGAGCTCACTGAAGTGGGGTAGCCTGGCTCTGCCCGCCTACCTACTTCCGCTCAATTTTCATGTCACTTCAATAGTCAGTCTGGGGGTGGGGTGTGTACATGGAATCTGCTCGTCCAAATTTTAGGCGGTCCAATCAGCGATCAGAGCGAGTGACTGAGAACGATGACGTCGAAGTCGCGCTCCAATTTCAGTTGAATGCTGCATTCCTCGAAACTCGGAAATTTCCAACTTGGTGGTTCCGAGTTCCGAGTTCCGACCTGTCTGTGTTCCAGTGCATCTGCTCGGGGTGTATGGACGCCTACAACCTTTTTCATCCAAATAACTAAACGTTAGTCTCTAGCAAGTTACCGGTAGATCCATAGACTACAATATAGTGAAGTCGGAAAATTTCCTATTTCCCTGTACAACTGAAACGCACCGCCAGAAGCTGGCTCATGACATTCGTCTGACCAAACGTGATGTGATTGGTTGGCTAATCCAGAGTGGCACTGGGCAGATCCAATAGTTTTAAACTTCAACAGACACCCGCCTCCAAGTGAGTGAACGTTTGCCAATTACAGCACTTCCAGACCTTCTGTACAAATGAAATTAAGTACGATGGTCTGGTTAGAAGTGGGGAGGGGGTATTGTCCAAATCCCCACCAGGTTTTAGGACAGTGGAAAGTGCAACCGGCTTCAGAAAACAAATAATGCTTTTTTTTCTGCATCTATTTTTTCTTCATCTTAAAGAGCACTAAAGTTCCTCTGACGCACTACATATAAAACTGACTGAGCACTTAATTATAATCTAATTAAATCATCTAAGAATTCTGAATTTTAACCTTGTCCATCCCAAGGTGTAACATTGTTATCTATAATGTTGTCCATGAAGACCACTCTATTGTTTAAAATTCAAACCAGCATTGACACTTGTTTTGCCACCTGCATGCAGCGGAAATAACCTGTGAACACAACAATAAAGTTTTACTAACACAAAAAGTTGAAATGATGAACTTGTTGGCAAACAGTTACCTACAGTAATTATGCATCCAGCTATTTATTTTATTTCACCTGTACTTATACAAATAATATCATTGAGACACAGGGTTTCATTCACAAGATAGACCTTTTAACTATGACAGCTAATAAGCAAACATAATCTTTCAGTTTAGTTTTTGGTCTCCACATATAAATAAAGAGAATTGCTGACTCTTTAAGTGCTAAATCCAGTAAATTCACATGCTGGTTCCCAACTGTGTCTTTCTGCCATTTTGATATATTGCTGTATCGATTTTTTATCACAGCCATAACGTATGCTGTATATCCTTTCTAAGGTTATCTGTTCTGTCAGAATGAGGAAGGAAACAGGGCTGAAAATGCATCCTGTGTCATTACCATTCATGTTACACTCCTGACTGTCCTATAAAGCAGTGTCCAGTGCACTGAAAGCAGGTTCACATCCCCACATATATTTTCACAACTTTCCACAACAATTCCACCATTATTGTTGTTGAGGTCTCCCTGGTGCAAAGCTCGGTAAGTGATTTGAGTGTGAGAAAAGCGCTATAGAAATCGAATATATTATTATTATAATGACAGATCTAAGCTTAAAAGTTTGAAACTGCGTACAAGAATTAATTGATATTACCCTGCTTAAAAGTTTATTATCGTTTGTGCCAAACGCATCATTACCAGGCAACAAGCTTTCCTCCAGACAGTAAATGGTTAATTAATATTTATTTGTTCAGTGATTTATTTTCTATGTATTTGCTAGGCAACATATTTCAGATCAGGATATAACAACTGGATCAATAGAGCCCTGACAAAGTTGCAATTTTTAGTGAGGAGATTCTGTTCCTTGAGGGCTGAAAACATGTCCGAAATTAAGGATCCATCTCATATTCATACTAAATACATGGTCTGGATCAAATTGAGCCACATCATCAAGGGTGACAGAATTATTTGGTGTTTTAAAAAAAGGAAGATAAGCTTTAACACCTTTGCATAGATCTTTGCAGAAATTCCCCAGTTGTTTTTCTCTTAAAGTATTGTAGGAGCGTTTCAAATATTCTCTCTTATATGGGTCACTTGATAGTATGATAAATGAGGAAGCGGTGTACCAAGGGACATTAGAATATTGAATCTTGGGAGGCAGTGGGAGTCCGAAAGCAATGTTCGCCTTGGGCTTAGCCCAACTTGTCTCCCCAAGGAAATCTGTGACTAATATAGTCTCCCAGTTTGAAAATAATTATTATCTCAAGGTTCGCTCATACAGGACATGTGCAGTGCTGTACTTGCTGGAGGCTACACAATACGTAATTGGAAGGTTCCAATATTTTTTTGGTAACCCTTCAGATCTTTTTTGAAAATATTGTATATCGTATGACACTTGGTTTATCAAATCTTCATGTGTCTCTCTTTCCATTTGTCCATTATCCCTCCATCACTATCATTTTCACTGTTTGTTTGTTCATTCTCTCAATACAATGCTCCGTTAAAGTAATGCTCAGCAGCAACACTGTATCACTCTCTCTTTGCCTATGCCATATTTGTGTGTATGTGCATTTGCACAAACTGTGGAAAAGCCAAGCTTGTTCAGTACCTTTTCAAATGGCCAAGGCTGAAGGAGAGTCCCTTGAGGACCATTGCATTTGCCCGCTCTCTTCTGATTAAGACCTGAATGCAGTTACCAAGGAATGGGCTCTAATTTTAGACTGGCTGGTGAAAGTCGTAAGTTTAGAGAGAGGTAGAACATGTGACGGTGTTTATCATTTTGAGGATTGCCACCTAGTCTTGTTTCAAACAATGGCATAGTAATATTTCAATTCAGCTCATCTTATTCACATTATTACAACTGCTGAAAGTGGTAGGGGTAGTGATGTATTGGTTATTTATTATTTATCAGTTATTTATTGATAAAATTAAATGTAGTTAATGATCAGTAAAATGGATTTAACTGCAAGCTGCAATTTAGTATCAAAGATGAAATTAAGCCAAAGCATAAAGTTTTATCACTCTGAAAAGCTTTGAATAGCTAATAGAGATTGTGCTTTACAGATTAATTTGAAGAAAGTCATTATATCAAGGACACTTGGGCACTTGATCAGAGAAATAAAAGGGAGATGCAACCAGTTTATTAGACCTTGGTCTCTGGAGATTGAAAAGTATAAAGCATGCAGTGAAACTTTAAATATACCTTTAAACATATCGATCTGAAGGACTTCTTCTGACTTTCAAACTTGTTCTATGTAGTGTTTTTGAGGTGAGTATTTCCATTCAATCTTGTCCAAGTATAAACCTTTACTCCACTACATTTCAGAGGAAAACTCTGTACTTTTTACTGCATTACATTTACCTGAAAACTAGTTACTGGTTACTTTTCAAATTGAGATCTTACATAAAAACATGCTTACACAATGCACTGCACTGGATTACACTTGGAGTTTTCAAAACCTCTTTTTCCCCCTTACTCAAAAGCAGTGTGTTGTTGAGGCCCGTGGTCACACACACAGTTTTATCTCAACATTTGTGATCCTTTAAGTACATCGTTGAGGCATTTCATCATCATTTTCATGCTATAGCTACATGATGCAAGTGTCTTAAGAAAATGTCGTTAATGGAGGCTTGGAAATGCACTCCGCTCTGAATAGCAATTACCATGGTTTTACTAATATCTATAACAATAGTTGACTCGTACAGCCAGAACACACTACACCTAGTAATAGGGTCTGGCAGAAACGCACATCCTTTCTGCTACAGGAGGGAAACACAGTCTGGCTTGTTTGCATTTCTTTAAACTGAACAAAATCATCAAAGGCAGTGAAATGGCTTCAAATCCCAACCAAAAAATGTATGTTGCCTACAGATTACAGATTACAATTAATCATCATATTTTATCAAAATTCAAATTTACTAGACTTTGTTTCCATGGTGTAGTGTCCATATTATTTATCACATTGCCATTTAACAGCAATGTAACCTGAAAAATAACTTTCCCCGACTTTCTCCGTTGCATGTGACATCTAGTACATTTATTCATAGGAGATCGAAAGGGTCGACTTTTAAAGCGAAAATCCAAATGTGACATTACTGAGTGTACCAGAGCGTGTTCCGCATATAAACCAGAAGAAGATCAACTGGCAAGCCGCAACAGCCGGAGTAGTTGTGTGACAAACACAACGTTAGTCTAACTAAAATAAACTAAACCGTGCAAAACATAACTCATCCATCATAACTGCTCAATCACACTGTATTATGTCTCTGTTTTGTCGCATTCTTCCTTGAGCAGATCGACAGCAGTATTTCACTGTGCTGTGGCTTGCTACTCCTGAGCTGTGGTAGCGTTAATCGGGTGATTGCTCGCGCTGCTGCGTATGTGTTAGTCTGGTGATGTTGCAGTGTTTGGCTGCTGCCATAGCTGCTAGCAGACGCCAGTACTGCAGCTTACTTTACAGCCACTGGAGCCGCCATTGGGAAATAATTTCTATGTTCTGTATATTGCACCTTTAATACCAGCCTTAAAACAATCTTGCTTTAAATCTTACTGGTTTTCAGAAAGGTGGAGAAAAGGAGAGTGTTGTTTTTTTCTCATACTTTGGGAGTCTCTAGACACACCTGGGACCCATATCAATGTTGAAAAAACATGAAAAAGTTCATTTTGCATTATAGGTGACCTATGAGAGAATTGAACCAATAATAAAAATGTATTGAACCAATAATATAATGAATTATCATGTTATATTACAATTGTTTCCACTGTTTCCATTTCAAATACACAAATAGATGTGTTTAACAAAAAAGGTTTAGGTACAAAAAAGTAACTAAACATAGAGGTAAGAACTTGAAAGAGCACAAAACTAAGGACACTTCTTTTCATGATAGGCCATTGCATATTTATTTCTGAAATTGGCTGAGCTGCCAATTTTATTAACTGTCAAATTAAATATACAGGCAGCATAACTGGGAGGTGGCACTTTGCATCTAAACCAGTTATTGATCCTCTGAGCAAGCTGCTGCAAATTGATGACCGTGATAAGGTGGATGGCTGTAGTACGGTGAAAACCTTGGTGGGGGTAATGCAGCATAAGTGCACTGGAGCAATGCTTTCTCTTGTATTCTCAAGTTAACAGTTGATTGAACCAGACATCAGAAGCAGTACATTGAATTAACATGTCCTCATGTGGCTTCAAAGAGGCCTGAATGTAAATTAGTAACTGAAATATAAGTTGAATCGATCTCAAACTTTATCATAAAAAAATTAAATGCAGTGAATTAATCTTAAGCTTTCCTGGGAAGTCTATATTCCTCATTAAAGTAGTATATGTATAACTTTCTCCACTTTGAACATGTAAATGTAACTTTATTTATTACAAACAAAATCCATCTATCATTTGGAAATTGATTTATCTTTCAGGATGTACAGTATGTGTAGGTTGGAGTCTAAAGGGAAATGTAAAGCTTTAGTATTATTATCATCAGTATTAGTTTGAAATGACAAAACAAGTGAAATCATAACCACTCCAGGGGCAGATTCAAAAAGCCATACATGACCAGTTATGCTGACTTCATGCAAATCTAATGTGGTTAAACCAGTCAAAACTCGACAGCTGTTTCCGCTTGACAGTTTCATACATATGCTGGAAATTCCTTGAACTTAAAAACAGAAATTAAAAATGTAAGAATTCATAATACCTTGAGGCAACCTATGAAGCCTGAGATTCTGCAAATTTTCTGTGTGAAAAGGAAAAATGGAAACCAATTTACCAAACCGAAATGCCAAACATTCATACTGGTTGCTGCATTTCAAATGTGAGGATTTGGTGTGGTCCCACGTTTCATACCAATTTGAATTAAATTGATTTAAGACTTTTGACTGGACTAGCCATTAAAATAGTTCCACTTTGGGTTTGAAAAAAATTATAATAGAAAGGATCAACTGGTAAGATAAATAATTGTTAGCTGTAGCCCTTTGTAAATATGCTGTTGATCTGAAAATGAATGTGCACTCTGCATTTCACAGTCCAATCTACAGTGTTGTGACGTATAAACAAACTCTGGTTTGGATTTAAATTAGTTATACAGTACATGTCTATTTGTACTATAAGCAACAACATTAAAATCATTTTCAAATATTCATTTTTTCATGGATAAATATTACTTAAGCAAATACCCTTCAATTCCAGCTTGATTCATTTTCTGTATATCCCTGATCCATTTGTATCATTAACTGTTCCTTTGACTAAATTATCTTGCAAATGTACATATTGTACAGTATACAGCCTTAGATACCTCCTTCATATAGATGACCCTAATATAAAAGAACCCTCTGGTATTCCCTCTGCAATATGTTCCATAGTACACTGTATTATGTCCATAAGTGCTATTATTTCCAACAATTCCCCACATGCTGAAATTGCCTGAGCACATTTTACGCATGCCCCTGCACTCACGAACAGCTGGAAAGATCCTATCAAGTATTCTTATATATTTGCATAATTGTTAATATACCTCACAGCGTTACATTAAAATTAAAATTTCGAACCACAAAGAGTGAGCAGAGGGGAGCACTATGCTCTCACTAGACAAATACAGGCAGCGGGAAAATGGAAAGCATTTGCATAGAAAGCAGGTGACATCCAGGAAGGCTGCAAGGCATAGTTGATCCACAAAGCATTATTTCTCTATATGAACCCAAGTCACGTTCCCCCAGTTAGTTAAGCTTTGCACGTATAACAGGCAGGTATTTGAGCTAACAGGCTATTTTAACACAGGAGTCAAGCACTAATTAGCTCCTATACATCAGCATGAACGGGTTGTTGAGGGGTGAATTGTCCGTAGTAACACCCCAATGTTTCTGTCAGAACATGCAGTAGGTCAAAGCAGACATGTGCTCTGTTTTGCCTCTAAATGTCCTGCTGCTGTGCAGCAAGATTACATGTCATCATCAAACCACATTTGTGCAATGTCCCTGGTAATAGCCCTTTCCCCCAAGTAGTTGGCAGCAAGGCAACAACAGATAACATATATTTTTGTGTGCAGCAAAGCATCTATTGTTATTATAACTTTCATATGTAGCCCTGCAGTTCCTCAATATGCAATAATATTGGACATTAATTATCAAGCTTGATACTTCTGTGAATACACAAATGTAGATAGAAGCTTATGCATAAAGTGGAATTCAGTTAATTTGGAGTCCAGTTCAGTGGATGCTCATTGGTTTTGGATGCAGCAGGGAGCCCAAATTTAGAAAAAAAGCACTAAAAACCCATTGCACATAACATGCCCAGCACCCAAGTAAACAGACATTTCCCACCGGAGTTGGTAGAGATCAACACCAGAGCAAATACAAAGTGAATATCGGACTTATGTATAGTACACTAATCAGGTGGCCAGAAATATGATTTATTGACCTCATGAGCTCAGTGTAACTACTTCACAACTTGTCGCCTCTCAAATGACACTGTAGTCTATGTCCATGGTAGTGATATCTCTCAAGTGGCAGAGAAGCTCACTAACGCTATGGTTACTATCTCAGCTTGGTTGAAGCAATCCTGCCTTCAGTTGAACACTTCAAAAACAGTAGCAATGTTCTTTACCAAGTCCCACAGACATGTTAATGTTGAGCCGAATGTTTTGGTTTCAGGGGAAAGGCTGCAGATTGTATCCGAATATAAATATCTGGGAGTTTTATTTGATTCAAAGTTGTCATTTACATCACATGTAAAAAGGGTCTGTAACCGAATCAAATTCAACCTCAGGAACTTTAGGCACATTCGCCATCAAATGTCTATAGAGGCAGCAAAAATGTTCATGCACTCTATGATTTTCTCACACATCACTTACTGTTTACCCATTTGGTCACTAGCTACTGTTACATCCCTGAAACCTATACAATCACTTTACAAACGAACTGTTAAAATCCTGGACAAGAAACCTTGTAGATTTCATCATTGTCCAATATTACAAAAGTACAGATTACTCAAATGGGAAAACATGGTCAAATATTCAAATCTATGTCTTGTCTATAAAATCATTCACGGTTTATCATCCCCTCCGCTCCATCAGTTTGTCAACATCCGAACAGCTGATCACAGCAGAACTAGAGCATCAGCGAGGGGAGATTGTATTATCCCTTTTAGGAAGAGTGTATTTGGCCATACTTCTTTCTCTGTTCGTGCAGCTACTGAGTGGAACCTCACCCCCATAGCCATCAGAAATCTGAACCCATATAGGTCATTCAAATGCCAGTTAAAGAAATGGCTCATTGATAACCAGAGCTGTCTACATTATCATTAACCTGTTCATGTTATTGTCTGCTGTTGTCTGATTGTTGCTCTGCTGTGTTTTTATTGTATATTTTAGCTTAATAGTACTTTTTACTTTACTTACTTTTTAATAGTACGTTTTACTATAGGTGTGTTGTGTTATATAAATGTGTAACTTATTTTCTTTTAGGGTGACTTTTACCATCTGTCTAGGGACTGCAGATGAAAAATAGCCTTCTGGCTAATTCTGGCATATTGACAGAAATGTTTGATAATATGCACTGTCCCTGTATTAAAAAAAAAAAAAAAAAAATGGCCGAACAATAGATAACTGCAGGTTTAAAGAAGAGTGAACAGTTATTCAGCAACACTTGCTCAGCAGGTCCTGTCTGTTTGGCGCTGTCCGGCCCTTTCAGTCTGCATCTCTTATTCTGTACATCTCCTTGTGGTTAAAAAATCGAAGTGAACAGCACTAACAAAAAAAGGTATTCTAGGGCCCAGCTGAAAAACATAATATTTTCCATTCTCTATATCAATCACTATAGTTTTAAAGATTTTTGCCTGGGTCAAGCAATGTGGAAATTTTTTGTGATTTGTGCAACGTATTCGAGCCCAGTGTAAGTAATTCTGGTTTCCACCAATGACTCTGACTAATTATTAAAAGTTAAAATGTAACAACACGGATTAAACCTCCTGCTAAATACATACCTCAATATTTTAGGTGTATCATCTTGCTAGCTCTGAATCTGAACCTCTTATGTAGGGCTGGGAAGCAGTTTGTCTTTTGAAATACCAGCACAGTTTGTTATTATAGTCATTGTATTATTTATACAAATGAATGTTGTTGCATCACATTATGTTGCAATGTACGGTATATCATATTGAGTTGATATGAACAAAAATCTCTATGATTTATTTCTAAGTCTGTGAAGAGAAAAATAAAACATGATTTCCCAACTTTAATGGGAAATATTTCTCATATAAGCCTTATGACTAATGCTGTGCACATCATTTTGTATTTATTCTAAATTACCTCTATGTAACTATCAGTACATTTGCAGTGGTTAATAACAGATGGTAATAATGAGAGGCCACATGCCTTAGCAATGACACAGTAAGTCATTTGGAGTATCACAGTAAACACATTTGTACTCTGAACAGTTATCATGTTTATACTGAAAAAAATGTAAATTGATATGATTGAATTGCAAAAAAATATGGGACTTTGGAGGGCCTTAAAGCACATGTTGCTGTCGTCTTGAGGAAAAAGTTATGCACAAACTGAACAACTTAATGAGGTTGAAACCGAGCAACAGAATGGGGAAGAAAGGGGGTTTAAGTGACTTTGAACATGACAATGTTGAGGGTGCCAGGAGGGCTGGTATGAGTATTTCAGATACTGTTGATCTACTGGGATTTTCACTCTAAACCATCTCTAGGGTTTAAAGAGAATGGCTCGAAAAAGAAAAAATATCCAGTGAGCGGCATTTGTGTGGACGTAAAATGCCTTGTTGAAGTCAGAGGTCAGTGGAGGATGGGCATACTGTTGAAATGATAGAAAGGCAACAGTAACTCAAATAACCACTCGTTACAACCAGGGTATGCAGAATACCATCTCTGAACGCAAAACACGAACAACCTTGAAGCAGATGGGCTACAGCAACAGAAGACCCCACCGGGTGCCACTTCTGTCAGCTTAAAGCAAGAAAATGAGGCTACAATTCTCACAGGATCACCATTATTGGACAATAGAAGATTGAAAAATCATGCCTGGTCTGATGAGTCTCGATTTCAGTTGCGACATTCAGATGGCAGGTTCAGAATTTGGTGTTAACAACATGAAAGTATGGATCCATCCTGCCGTGCACCATCAACAATGCCATGTTCAAAGCCACTTAAAACCCCCTTTCTTCCCCATTCTGTTGCTCGGTTTTAACGTCATTAAGTTGTCCTGTCCAGGTCTACATGCCTTAATGCATTGAGTTTCTGCCATGTGATTGGCTGATTAGTTATATGGGTCAATGACGTGACGCCCATTTTTTTGTGTCCGTAAGGTTAAATTAAATTTGAAAATGTGGAAACAAAAAAAAAGCTTACACATTACTGTAACATATTCATTTCTAGAGACCCTATTAGAAAGTTTTTGGTTTTATTAAATTTTGAGAGAATATTTGGAGATAAAAGGCAAAAATGTCTAAGTGGTGTAACCGTCAAAACTTCGTACCACAAAATGTAGCTTGCTTAAATACAGTGAATTTCTCAATATAACATCCTATAAACTATTTTGGCATTATCCTAAAATGGAGGTCATTGTGAGTATATAAATTATATTTAAATACAACTTTCATATTTGTTCTAATAATTTGGGGAGCGAGCGAATGTCCTGAATTGTCAAGTGGTGTAACCATCATTCAAGGTGCCATTTTGTTCAAATCTTTAAGAACAGTAAAGGACCCCTGATGAACATGACTGCTGCATTCCAAAGTTAAGAGCTCTCCAAGAAATATAAGATATTTGCACTTTTAGGGTATGTCAAGTATCATTTGGGTTACATGTCAAATGGTGTAACCCAAATAAAACGTTGAAAAAATATTTTTTACATAAATAGTATTATTAGTTTTAAGAATTATATTTGATTTATTCACACCAAGACCATGTCCTCAGATATGAGTCCATGATAATGCCTGTCAAAATCGATTTTTAGTCGAAATGTCAAATGGTGTAACCGGTTACACCATTTGACTAATTTGACAAACATCTCGGTTTTTGTCAATTTTTTTCAAAATTCACTAGTTTATGATACTGGTTTAAAATTAAATATGAGCTCAATTACTTTTTTAAACCAGTTTTAGGTTATTATTGTTTGTTTCTTCTAAAATAGTTGGTATTTCCACAACTTTATCACCAAAGCTAGGTACGGCTAGGATGAAATCATTAAGTGGCATGATTTTGTGATTTTTTAATTCATGCTTAGCTTCAATGCATATTTTTATAATTCCTTTTCATTTTAATGTCACATAATTTCATAATACATGAATAAATTATATAAATGAAGCATATGAACAGTGACACCTAATGTGGAAGGATGAACAGCAGCTTTAAATACCTAGAACTCCAACAATTTGTGAATAGTAGAAAATGTTAATCAAATTTAGGCTGCAGAATTGAGCAACTTTCTCTACAATAGATGACACATTCAAAAGAGGAAACAAGCCAATTACCTTGCAAAAAGAAGACAGGAAAGGTAGTTTTCATGAACAGAAACAAGCATGCACTCACACTCACATGTGCTGCTGCAAGCTTTTTTCTTAAATGTAATCAGATCACAAGGCATAACGTCAACCAAATAATACCTTGCTTTCAGATAGATATAACTAGATATGAATTCACTGTTTAAAAGGGCATGTAGGAGCAGGACCCTTAACATACATGAATCTCCTAGTCTCTTCTACCCATCCACCTAGCTCTTTCTCACAAACAAACAGACACACTTAAACGCACAAATACACAATTTGTTAAGACTTTTTGTTGTTGATTGAATTTTTTCCATAAATACAATCAAATGAGTTTGACCCTAGAACATTTTTGTCATCCATGGAGATCTTTATTTAAGAGTGTTTTCTTTAGGTTTAAGAGCATATAATTACAAAATCTGAATGTGAAAACAATACGGCATGCTCTTGAACCAGAAGACCACGCTCGTGAATAAAGATAATTACTCCATAGTCACCTTAATGGTATTTGTTGACCAATGTTTTAAGTACATGAAAACAAAATCCAATGGCAAGTCCAAACACAGTAACTATCTTGACTGTAGTGCCTGATTTCAGTGTTGTTTATGAAACTTTTTGGCTGTAGAAGCAACACCGTCAAGTGGTGTAACTGGTTTGTGTCAAATGGTGTAACCAGTATTTTTCCTAAAAAAATCAAAATGTACATGTAAATTAATGTAGGCCAGAATTGATTACTCTTCTTAAATGTATTAAATCATTTTTAACACTTTTAACACGATTGGTCAACAATTATTTAGAAAACAAGATGTTTCCAGCTAACGTCCTGCTCAAAATTGCAAAAACGCATAAAATTTAGATTTAGGGGTTATCCAAATAAAATCTTTTTTCATGTGATATTTTGAAATGGAAGTTATTATTCTTATGAGTTACACTCATATTACACTATGGTGGACAAAATAATGAATATTTCTTATTCTTTTGTGGTTACACCATTTGACATTGTCAGGTCCATTTGGGCCTACTTTTAGTAGAAAATTGTGTAAATCCCATTTCCCATGAAATAAAACTAACAGAAACACAAAATGTATATTTTAAATTGATTCAAGGATGCCTTTAAAATATATTTTTGAAAGATTTTCAAAAAACCATCATGACAACCCTTATTCGTCATTGACCCATATGTGTTAAGAAGAAATTAAACTACTGTACCTAATAAAGTGGCTCCCTTTTATATATTATTCAATAAAATACATTACATATCAAAATGGAGCCGAGGTTAGCCTAAGATACACAAGAACCACTGCAATGCAAAATAAAGTTGTTATGGATTATTGAGTTGATAGTTTTTAATTCTGAGCTCCGATCTTTAGGTAACCGCATTTGACAGAACACCGTACAAAGCTTTCATTTCCTTGGCCACATGGGAGTTTGTTGTAAGGTTGTTTCAAGATGAGCACTCCTCTCTGCTGTCTCTGTAATGTCAAAGCTCAGTGCAATATCATGCTAATAGAGAGCAAGGCTAAAGTATATTGGAAAGAGCTTGGTGTGCATCCTTTATCCAGCTGTATATGTTGTGTTTAAACTAGGACATTCACACGTAAAAAAGGTAACCGTATTTATTAGACAATAAGACAATGTGTTGGCACACAGTAACACAGTAAAATCTAAAATATCTCAGATTCTGCAGTGTTTAGGAAAGAACCGAGACCTAATTCATGACTTGTCTGTCAGGAAAATGTTGCAGAGGATTGCATAACCCTAACCAGGCAGTTGAGAAAAGATTTGATTTAGATGTATTCATAAAAGCCTTGAAACAGACAACTTTCACTGACTTGGTTATTCCTGAATGAATAAAAAAGGCAACATTTATGTAACAGTGGCTTAGACTCATATGTGTGTTTTGGGTTGGTCAAGGTCTGAGTAACAGGGTGTCATTTAAACAAAAAAGGCTTGGTGGTATAAAAGAATAGAAAAAACGATGAAAAGAAAAAGAGGCTTCCCGTCTTACACCGCAAGTTTCTGATTATCATTCAAATCCAGATGCATTACATGTGTTTTGTTCTAGGTCAGAACAAATCCAACAATAGGGGAGAGTGGCCTAAGTTGTGCAACATTTTACTCAAAGTGACTTTAAAGTGAGGCCTTGACAGTAAAGTCTCCAACTCAAATATATACAAATATTTCAGGGTGTTGTGCATCCCTGGCAATAAAAACTTTGGATCTGGAATAAACTGTTGAAGAAATATAGCTTTCGGAAAAAAAGTTGTCTTGTGGCACAACTTGCCCCCGGCGTGGTGAAAGTTGTGCCATTGGAGAAAATACCATGGGGTAAATTGTGCCATTGATATATATCTCATAAACTGTAATGCAAGACAAATTCATTAGACAATCACTTATTTAAGGTTTATTTAAAGTAAATAAAGTAAATATTTTACAAAGATTGAAGGTATATTTTCTTAAACAAGGCTTAGCAGATCTAGGTGGTTTTGCCTGCAAAGCTAACAATGACAAAGTCACCATCATCATCTTTCTGGCCATCTGAACTCTTGTCAGTGGTGTCGTTAAGTGGAATTGAGATGTCAGTCTCTTCTGAGCTACTGTAGACAATCACTTTCTTTTGGTGACCAGCGTATACAGCCATGCCACTGGCACAACTCTCAGAAATGTACTTTGCACTAGCTGCTCCGCCCTTGTAGAACCAACTGCCACCTGGCATATGTGATTCCCTTTTCATTTCTGCCTTTAAATCATGGCTCAAAACCCATCTGTACACCCTGGTTTTGCCTCCCCATTAACTATCTTACCTCTGCACTACTATCTTTGTTCATATGTGGATGTTTGGGCTTTATGTCTTTTATTTTGTTTTTTGTTATTTTACCTTAATTTTTTACATACTGAATGCACTATGTAAAGCACTTTGGACAGTGCAAACTGTTATAAATGTGCTTTTATAAATACATTTTACTTACTTACTTACTTATAACTCACCTAGGCCCTCTGGCACAAATCACCCCATCCCCAGAATTTTAGATAATAGGCATGATGCAGCAGTTTAGGGCTGACATTGTGCTAACTATATAGACACAAAGTGTAGCATACTGAAGCTCTAAAACCTTGATGGAAATTTTACTTTGAAAATCAAAAAACTGTTTTTTTAGCTTAAATGTGCTTATATCTTATTCCATGTTTCTCCCTTCTTTACAGGATTAGTTTAATGGATGGCTCTTCTTAAATATGTGGTCACATTTCCAATTTCTTCTATGGTTTTCTAGAAACAAGGGGTGGCACAACTTGCCCACCTGCACAACTTAGGCCACTCTCCCCTACCTCAATTCATGTTTATTATAAAAAACATTTGTTTAGAAAATGCACTATATATTGCTCTTTTAACACAGCTAAGATTATTGTCAAAATATTGTTATATTGTTTTCATGACCAGAAGTGTGTTTGTGAAGTGTGTTATTTATGCAACACACTTCCCCCGCAAGTCATTTTGAATTTCATAAGAAACACAGGAATGGCATGCTAGTTTTATATAAGTCCCATTGTAGTACATAAAATCAGCATTGCATTATCCCTTCAGCGTTATTAACATCCTGCAGCAAACATGAAACCTAATTAATTATTAAATCTTTATCTACAGTATTTAGCAAAATGCTGTCAGTCAAACAGAGGCATTATACATTATGCAGATTGGACATTGCCTCTCAATGGGGGACTAATGTGGCATACTAAAGTCAGCCACAGTGATATCTAGGTTGACATTTTCATTTATTGGATAGGAAGTTGTAGGTCTATCGCTCTGTTCTACTTTCTTCCTGATTGTGTTCTCACTTTCAATCTTAAAAATTAAATGAAATGGTTCTTTCAACAGTAGTTTTAAAGCAGAGAACAGGGTGAAGAATTCATGACAGGGATTGATCTGCCATTGAAGACACCAACACATAATAGTTAACAAATTGTAAATTCCGAGGTCATTCTGAAAAGGTTAATATAATTTAGAATTTGGTGGAAAGTGCTATTAAAATTAATATCGTTATTCATATTCAAAAAGCTGAGGTAAATTACTGGAGGGATCATTGGCCTTGGGTGCAGAAGGTACTGATGTAAAGGAAGCGAGGCAACGTCCCAGTCATTAAATTGAATAGAGCCAAGCAACTATCCTCACTATCCTCTCCAGAGACGTAGGAAAATATAATTATACCTTTTTCCAGATGTAGGGGCCCAGGAGCACAGTGGTGAATGAGGAAATTACAATTGCACAGTTAAAATAAAATGACAATAATCTGACACCATATGAGTTAGTGAAAAAAACCAGTGGTGCAATCAATTTAAAAGAGAATTTACACCGGGACAACATATGCTAATACAAAGTGAAGTGTATGGACTTTATCCCAAACAGTATTTAATTAAAAACCAAATAATTTATTTTACACCTTTAAAAAGATATCTGAAAAGTCCACAAGGGCGCGATAATGAGCCAATCAGAGCATGACCAAAGTAGTAAACAAACATGGCATCCGTGGAGGAATTTGTATTTCATAGAATTCTTGCAGGAAGAGTTTTTTCTTGTTGTTTCACGCTATAGCCCCTAGCTCAAACATGCAGACAGCAGCTCAATCTTGCATTCAGCGTTCAGATAACATTAGCAACTTTAGCATCAGCATTTGCCACTTAGCCACAACCTATAGATATCACGGCAACAGCTGAATAATGTAACACCATAAACAGAAGTTACTCCAAATGCATACAACAGGCTAAATCCGATAATTTGACTGTACCTTCCTAGTAAGCACGGTTGGCGGGCTTCTCATTACTGTGTTTAACAGGGCTACACAGTGGACCTTCGCGCGTCATACAAAAGTCCCTTCAGAAATTACTCAATATTAGACCTCCCTGTGCTGTGTATCTGCGGGTGCGAGCAACGTTAATAACTTCAAAACAGTACAGTTCTTCATAACAATTATAGCAGTGATTCTTGAGAAGCGGGACAAAAGGCTGTCATCCAATATTAACTCCTGTTATGTTTAAAAGTAGAATGTTTGGAGCACAAGTATCCCCTTAAATTTACCAACTACCTGCTCCCTTGACCCCATCCCATCTCACCTTCTCTAGTCTATTGCTCCTTTTTCCTTTTATCACACATCTTATTGACATCTCCTTGTCAACTGGCTGTTTCCTTAACTCTCTTAACCCTCTGAGGTCTAGGGGTATTTTCTCCGATTTTACATACTTCTATAAATACCTATTTCAAATGTGCAAGAAGATAAATTATACAAAAGTGTTTTATATGGAAATGTTCAGAACACATTAGGCCTTTGTTTTCTGAGGTCTACTTATGTCCTAGACCATTGTGTATATAAATAATTGGCTTAAATGCTGGAAAATGTATTGCGATTTTTGAAAAACCTGGAAATTTGTGTGAAAGAAGAACCTTAAGTCATCCTGTTGAGTTGTTTTGGCTCTTGAAATTGCTTCTCCTAAGCCTTAGCTTAAGAAATGCAGTGGACATTTTCCAAAACACAGTAGGGGAGTGCCCAAAACATGACTAATATAAAATTTGGTCCAGACGCTTTTTGGTAGAAATGTTGTCTCTACTTTCAAAAAACATAAGGAAATTAGACTGAATGAAGACTTTGAATGATGATTCATGGGATGCATACTAATAAAAGAGGAATCATCACAAAACATTTTTCAAACAAACCATTAAGTAAATATAAAAACAATAATAACAAACTACTTTCACACTATGTATGTACTCTATGCACTATTTACAAGCTAAGTGGTAGCTGGGGAGCTTCTGGGTCTTGCTTCTCATGGTGTTTCCTAAGCCTCTAAGGGACTGACAGTATCACAAGAACATTCCCTGGAAACAGGAGAGCCTCTAGTTTGAGATGATGTTTTAATTTTTTGTTTCAGTCATATCTTCAGGGAGATATTAATAAAGATATGCGCGCACGCGCCGGCACGTGAATAGACCTAGATGGTAGAGGCAAGAGTGACTCCTCTCCTTAAGAAAAAATGCCTCCCTCAACCCATCTGGAGTGAACAATTATAGACACGTTTCTCTTTTTCCATTCCTCTCCAAACATCCTACCTCAAAGACCACACCAACCAAGGAACTTGGAGAGGATCTATGTCCGAACCTTGTCCACTCACAACTGGGGTCCCTCAAAGGTCCGTCTTGGGATCCCTCCTCTTTTCACTGTATACCAACTCTCTCGGTCGGCTGTTATTCAGTCCCATGGCTTTTTCTACCACAGCTATGCAGACAAAACCCAACTAATCCTCTCTTTTCCCTAGACCGAAACCAAGTTAGCAGCACAAATCTCTGCCTGTCTGACTGACATCTCTCAATGGATGTCCACACACCACTTGAAACTCAACCTTGACAAGACCGAGCTGCTTTTCCTTCCAGCAAAGGGCTCTCCCAACCATGACCTTACTATCACCATCGACCACTCTGTGGTATTCCCCACCCTGACTGCTAGGAACCTCATTGTCACACTTGACGACCAACTCTCCATCACTGCTAACATTGCTGCAATAACCTGGTCATGCAGATATATGCTATACAACATCAGAAGGATCCTTCCCCTTTTATACAACATCAGAAGGATCCTTCCCCTTCTTCCTCAGAAGGCCGTGCATGTGCCATGCACTTGTCATTTCAGCCCTAGACTACTGCAACTCCCTCCCATGTATTGGGACTGTGCAGGCTGACGATGACGCAGCGGCCGCCTGCACGCTTCCTCCCGTCAGCTGTTCTAGTGCTGCCTTTACGCACAGCGATGGAGACGAACCCAAAACAACACACAGCGGGACTCAGCGGTCCAGCAATATGGAAATGTTTAACAAGAAACTTCATAAAGACACACTTAAAATAACGATCTCTGCCAATACAAAAAGCTCTGACTTAGAAAACGTTATGGAGCAATCGATGTATAAAACCATCCGGTATGTGTCTGATCTGGTCCGTTACATTAATAATAAACAGCGCGCTGCACATTAGAGCAGCATGTACAGTAAAGATCTTGTATCCTTCTGAGAGGGCAAACATGATCATTTTTCTGTACACAAATTGTTAATTTGACAAGGTTGATAGTTGTGGTCTTATCTTTACAGAAGACTTCTTTGTATTTGTAATGTCAGTTAAATTTTATTTCAAGTTAAATGCAAACGAGCACAGTTAATATTCAAAACGGCACACGCTCTTCCTTGTTTTCAGTCTGTGGTTCTCATTGGGTGTACTTATTCCCTTATAGTACTGTAAGTCCAATACTGCATTTCATTTTATATGGGTGTTTTATATGTGTATCTATTTTATTATTTAAGGTGATGTATTGTTCTGGGGCCGTATTCACAAAACATTTTAAGGCTAAGAGTAGGTCCTAACGTGCTGATTTAGGAGTAACTCTCAAAAATAAGGGGCGTTTCACTCCTAATTTTAGGACTCCTAACTTTTTAAGATAAGTGTAATTCACAAAGCATTTTAGCGCTAAAACTAGCTCCTAAATCTATAAAAAGCTAGGAGTCCTCGAGAGGACTCCTAAGTCACTAAGAGTAAATCACAGACAACCATTTGATGGTGTTTTGGAGAGATGTAATGCTAGTGAGCTTTATAAAAGGTACCTTTAATAGCTGTAAGGGTTTAATAATCTTAGTAAAGCTATATTTAGAAAGTATAGACACATTTATATTTATATGAAAAAATATTTATTAAGTTCCTTTTCCTCCAGTTGCTTTGGGTTTACGATGCACTGAAAGTTACTGTTGGTGTCACGTTTGGGTTTAATTTCCTACTAGAGTAGGCCTATATGTGGCGCTTCGCACCATCTCCTCCGTTCCACAGGTCTACTACTGTATAGTTGCGCATCTCGCCTTTTTCCTTCCGCATGCACTTTACGATTTTGCCGGCTGTTGTTTCTAAATTGTGAATTTCCTGGTTTGTCGCTGTCTGACTATTGCTGCATAGTCCGCCGTTGAGAGAAATACAGTGAGAGTGCAAGGCGTGCAGCTGTTCAATGAGGATATTTTTTCCGATTCAAATCATTGTAAAATGAATAGACCTATGTGGCGCTATTGTAGGTTAATTGTGAACAAATGTGTGGGAAACCCTGCAGTATCTTGGTTTCATGTTAAATCAGTGTCACTTGTCATTAATTGTATATAAAAACTCTTTACTTTAATACAGCGACACGATATGGATATCTCCCTCAGTGTTTCCATCATAAATTCACTCTTAGCTCTCATTCCCTCTCAGCCAATCACTGTGGGCATAGAAGGTATGAACATGACATCATCCATAGCAACAGGGTCAACACCGCCCTCTAGTCTTAGCTAAGGAGTCCCTCCCATTCCTTAGTAAAAGTTGGTCTTATCAGCTTTGTGAATAGGTTTTAAGAAATTACTCCTTACTAAGAACTTTTAGTGCTCCTTAGGAGTACTCTTAGCACTAAGATAAAATGTTTTGTGAATACGGCCCCAGGTCATTAGGACTCTTTCTTATCAACATGATTACATTAGTTAAAGTTTTAAGATGGAGATTAGATTACCTGTTAGTCTCCACATTAATCTCCATTATTATATTGTTTGAAACATTATTTTTGTAATATATATTATGTACATTGTGTGAATTTTATTTTATTTAAATTATTATTTATTATCTTTCCATTTAAATTTAAAATAGTTTATTCGTTATTTACTTGTATTTATATTGTTAAAGTTAATTGTGTACAATGTGGCACTGGATATAAAAGGGCATTCTTTTTTGACAAAGTGTGTGCATTTTGA
Organism: Ammodytes marinus; assembly: GCF_949987685.1. Taxonomy (NCBI): domain Eukaryota; kingdom Metazoa; phylum Chordata; class Actinopteri; order Uranoscopiformes; family Ammodytidae; genus Ammodytes; species Ammodytes marinus. The sequence goes on along the minus strand of NC_137235.1, from coordinate 13,122,895 downwards.
GGCTTTAAAGTACCGTTTCAAGTACCGTTTATGCACCGGAACCGTTTGAAAAGTACAGAGTAGTAACCGTTATTGGAAAAAACCCAACCGATACCCAACCCTAACAACAAGTAGCACTTACATGTGTCTGTTTGGTTTATTTGAAGCTAATATAGACAGTAACAATAGATATAAAAAGTAATATACATTCCAGAGTTACGTATAGTATACCAATATTCAGAGGTGGGACCAAGTCATTGTTTAGCAAGTCACAAGTAAGTCTCAAGTCTTTGCCCTCAAGTCCCGAGTCAAGTCTCGAGTCAAGACAGGCAAGTCCGAGTCAAGTCTCAAGTCAATGCTGACAAGTCTCAAGTCGAGTCACAAGTCCTGAAGTTTGAGCTTCGAGTCATTTCGAGTCCTTTAACCAAAAAGTAATAATATATTTACCCATCATGTACGCTTTTAAAATATATATTTATTTATTAAAACAAGTGCAATTGAAATTGTGGATTTTTTTACAGACATTGCACTTCCCAATTGCACTATTTACCAGTGATTTTTAACATTTAACTCATATTAAGCACATACACAGACACTCACACATAGGCTACATGTAGAAAAGCCCCCAAAGTTTATAGGTTACAGTGTTGTTATTTCTTATAGTGTGTTAAAATGTGTTTTGTTCAGTGCGACATTATAGCTGTCAGTCAGTGGCCGTGAAGTCAGTCGGCCGGAGGGTCTGTTTAGTAGGCAAAGTTTCCTTTTCTTCTCTCTCTCGGTCAGATGTGTGAGCAACGTGCATGTTGCCGCAGTAGTCGATCATTCCACATGTGAAACGTGTTTATTTGAGTTTAAATGTGAATCACCCGTGTGTGAGTAAGGACATGCAGTCTCGATCGCTGTTAGAGCCTACGTTATAGTTTATGCATGTTTATGTCCGCGATTCGCCGGTCGCAACAGCTGTTGTAACGTCTCCTCACGAGCGGAGTTTAAACCTTTGTTCTTTTCCCGCGATCTATACTGCTGTCCTTGTGAATGAAGGAAAATAAAGAGCGGATACCATAGCCTACTCCTCTCCTAGTCTCATGCTTATAGTCTGACACCTTTGGCCATAAGTGGTGTTCTGGCCGACACTTCTGAAGTGAAACCAGTGATAAGCAGATCAGTGCGGTACCGGCACAGCCACAAGTTTCCTCCGCTACACTAGGCTACATGATGAAAGATACGGGAGCCTACTTCAAAAATATAGCCTACTTTTTAATATTTTTGGGGGAAAGTAGCAAGTCTTGTCAAGTCAAAAGGCTCAAGTCCAAGTCAAGTCACGAGTCATTGATGTTAAAGTCCAAGTCAAGTCGCAAGTCTCTTTACATTTTGTCAAGTCAAGTCTCATGTCATCAAATTCATGACTCGAGTCCAAGTCATGTGACTCGAGTCCACACCTCTGCCAATATTACCAGTACTGCAGCCAGACTCGTCTCTTCACGACAGTGCAGTTGCATTTTTATGGGCCTTTAGATGGCGCCAAAACAAAATTCCTTCATAGTGTTGCTTTTTAACAGATGATTATAAAAGTTCTCTTTTATATAGAAAGTGGGATATCAGCCTTCTTATTGAGGTATTTTAGGTGCTCATTATTAAGGCCAAGGTCCAGCACAGAGACCTCACTAATATAGAAATAGTCCAACTCTACATGCTTTTAAAACTGCTGTTGTGCATTTTTTTAAATGAAGAGGCTTGACCCTCTGAGTTGTATGTGAATTGTTACTCTTTCCTGTGGTGGGGTATAAATATCCTGTCCTCCTCCACATTTGCTGTGTACAGCATAACACTTTCATAAGTGATATACTACTGCAAATACATTCATTTAATTCCTTACTAAAAACGAGAAATCAAATTGTTTGAAAAATGGTGCAAAGAAAGGAAAATGGGCAAAGGTAAATACAAGAAAACAGTCATTTGTCACCGCTCTTTCAAAACATGTTCCTCTGTCCCAATAGTTTAATTTTACAGTAAAAATATTTATTCAGCAGCTCCCCTCAAAGGATGTTTCTTGGCAGAAAACAGGCATTTTTTATTGCATCAACACAAATGTTATTCACATTCACAGTGATGAAGTTAAAGCTGTCTGAAAACAGAAATACTTTTAACAGCTCTTTTTAAAGATTTTTAAAAAATGATCAAACTCGTTGATAAATAAATGCATTTCTTTATAAATAATTGTTTATTCCTTCAATTGACCTCATAAGAAATTATTTTTAATTCCATTTTCATGTCAATGCACATTATAACACATTGGAGTGGTACAATTGCTCTCTAACTGCCCCTTTAAAAATTAAGGGACAAAGACCTTCACTAAAAGCACTATTGATTATAAAAGGCAGTTCTGGCTGTGTAAAGATGTTAAAGAGACATTAGCCCCACTTACACAGAGATTGCGGCATATTGACGGAACAACATCACTCCAATATGCCGGCTTTGCTTGCTTCTGTGTTATTTACACAGAACCAAGCAACGGTGGCCTGCTGGCGCATCAGTAGCCCCTTTTACACAGCGTCCGGAATGAAAGAGGTGCTTGTAAACAGCGTCAGGTGTGACTTAAACATTTAGCGCTGCGCCGGTCAGCTGCTTTACAACAACAACACTGGCCAGTGAATTGAGAGCAGAAGTGCTGGAGCTTGCAGTAAGAGGGCCGTATTTTACTGTCTCCACGATGTGCCGGTTCATCTCGCGACGCGCTGAGTCCAACATCTCTGGGACTGTTAACCAAACTGACAAATCACTCCGCTGCTCACTGCTTCACTTCTGTGTCTGTCTGTAGCTGTATCCCATTACAGAGACCGCCTCCTTTGTAGGACGCGGTCTCGCGGCCTATGAAGGCTATAGCCTATGAAGGCCGATTTGCAGGCCGAACCAGGGCCGAATGAGCGTTGTTAAACGGGACGGTCTCCGCAGGTCTCCGTTTACGAGCATTTCCGGTTTGCGTAACAAGCCGTTACCTTGCGTGACGACTCGCCGCTCCTGTGCTGCCTAGCAACCCTGATAGCTGCCAACGGAAACAGCCTTGTCAACAGAGGAAAAAAGAAAAAGAAGTTGCCTACCAGACGAAAAGAAAAAAAAGTACAAGAAAAAAAGAAAGGAAGATAAAAGTTAAAGCTCCCATATTATACACTTTTCGGTTCTATTATACACCATATTATATGGTCTTAGTGGTCCCTAATACGTTTTTCTTTAATTGTTTGCTGAAAAAAACTTTCAGATAATTTATTGTACTATGCTGATGTTCAGCTAATCTCACAATGGCCTATTTTTTAAAAAGAGCTGCAGCTCCTCTCGTAAATATACAATCTTTGAGCTCCCCCCGCCCCCTTCCGGAAGCGAAGCCATTGGCCTGGCCCTCTGTCCATAGGCCTTCCCACCAGCGTCTTTGCCTTGCCTGTAACTATGGTAACACGTGTTACCATAGTTACATTACCCCACAACAAGAACCATGGCTAGTGCTAGTAATGCAGGAGCTCAGCCGCACTTTGAACAGTTTGACCCGGAGTCGGACCCAGAACAACAAGAAGCTCCTGCCCAAGTTCAGACTTTGAGAATGCTGCAGGACGGATGGAGCAACACGTTGCTGTTTTGTTATTTTTTATTTTATTGTATGCCATCTCTGAAAAAAACGCAATGAATCATGGGATATGTTGGGCTGCGAAGGATACATCTGACGGAGCCTTCAAAACAGTGAAACGAAGGCTAAATAAAAGGCAGATATGATGACGAAGACTGAGACGAATATAACTGACACTATAGTCTACGAACGAGACAAAACTGTTAGGGCGGGACGAATGGAGAAGAGATCCAATCAGAACTGTGGGACAAGTTGGGAAGAAATCCAATCAGTGCAAAGCAGCGAATGTAACCCTTGCCGTTTCTCAATTCCAAGTACACAGAGTACGGACTTGCGGACTTGGAAGTTCGAACTTGCTAAGTCCGGACTTCTAAGTACAAACTTCCGAGAACGGGAGCACGCACCTGCAATTGGAACGGCAGCGGACTCGATGGCGTCATCACCTCGGCTCGTTAACTGTGCTACAGAGCTGGGATGCGGTGGAGACGAGCCCTCCTCAGTTGTCTATCTCACGTCGTATGTGTTTTATTGTAATGGCTTGTTTTTAACCTTTCAATTTATCGTTTAATATTGATAAATACACTTGACTGTAATGAGTTATCATTTTACCACAGGGTGGAAAGTTGAAGCCCCTTAAAGCTACACACAACATATATAACAGGCTAAAATGTATTAAAAAAAACCTAGGCATGTAATAATTCATAGGCCCTTTACTGATCAAACAAGTAAAATGTTTAATGGATTTTTTAATTCTGATAGACTTTAACACTTCTTAGCAGACAATAAATACATAATTGCAATTGATTGTACTTAAAATAAACAAATAAGCATGGCATATACTGGTATATCTATCTATCAACAGTAAATATATATAGCGCCGGAAAAAATTAAGAGAACAGTCCGGATTTTTCTTAAAATTTGTGGTCTGAAAATGGTCTGAATGACAATACTTTAATTGTGAATTTGGAAGAAATGTTGTCAGTACTTTATAGTATAAAATCAAAATGTTCATTTTAAGCTAAACACATGCCTCTTAAAAATAAAACAAGAGACACTGAACATTTGGAGTGGTCTCTTAATTTTTTTCCAGGGCTATACATTACACACACACAATAAACATAAATAATATAAATAGTAAATAACTGAATCAACAATGTTAAAAATATATTTATTATTATTTTTAGAAGCAGCTCACAGCTGTACACAAAGCTCGACACCCCTGTGCCTATCCTGGCTGTCTTCTTTTCTGGAGGGGGACCTGAAGCCAGCCTTCAGGCTCTCCAGGGATAGCTTCGACAGGCTACCCCCATCAGCACCTCGACCTCATGGCTCCATCCATGGGCTTTCTTCCGGCCGGGGCAGCAAGGCCAGCAGCGTCCCAAATTCAAGCTGGCCTGTGGTGCGTTGTGCAGGGTGACGGTCCATGGCGTGGTGGAGGCCATCCTCCATCGGGTCATCCATTTCCCCAAGCCAGAGGAGATGGAGGAGGTGGGGGCAGGCTTTGCTCGGCCTTCAGATCTGCTGCCGGGGCATTGATGGGTGCCATGTCAGAGTTCTGCCACCTGCAGAACAGAAGAAAAGCTACTTTAACAGGAAGCTCTTCACTTCCATCATCCTGCAGGGTATCTGTGATGCTAAGAGCAAATGTATAGACATTTACATCGGGAACCCGGGGTCGGTGCATGATGCTCTCGTGCTCCGGCGTTCCCCGTTCTACAATTAGGCCCTGTACCCACCTACTTCTTGCTGGGTGATGGAGGGTACTCCTGCCTGCAGCGTCCCGTGGCCATCATTAGGCTCTACCGCCACCCATCCATGTGAATTTTGATTACCAGGTCATATTGAAGCCCGGTACAAAAGGCCAGAGGTCGCAACATTGTGGAGAGGTCGTTTGGGATCATCAGAACATGCTGGTGGGCCATCTTCCTTAGGTCTCTGGAGATGATAAGAACATGGTTTGTAAATATTCCTAGCTTTGTAAATAAATGTACATATTTGTAATGACATGTTTTATTCTCCTCTGTGTACAGTTTTTAATATTTAAATTAGCTGATTTTAACTTGCTTGGCATGTTGAGTTTAACCATGTTTGAAGTCTATAAAAGACATCTTCTGTTTTTTATGCTAAATAAAGTAGCGATTTTCTTCTTGAAACTCTTGCCTCCTGAAGTCCATTTGTAACTGAATTTGCCAGTATACATGTGAATGTAAAATATAAAAAACACTGTTGCTATCAAAACAATTTGCTCAAAAAACATAGCTAGTATAATAAAGTATACATAAAAAACATAGGGTGAGGACAGTATTTGCAATTACAACTTATGCAATATATTAACATATCAAGCCAATACATTTGACCAATACATGATACCATTCAAATGTAGAGCCTTAGCATTGATTTGTGAATTCATGTGATTTCAATCACAGGGAACCCCTGCTTGGATTTGACAACAATATTATCTATTAACATGTGTCAGAAATAGGAGATAAATGCGATGGACCTTAGGTATCCCAGGTTAAGCAGTGTCCCACATTAGGGCAATTCACCATACGGTTATGAACCACAACTTTGCACCCCCAAACGGGACTAGCTACTGCAAGCTACTGTCCCGCGGGGGAAGCTAGAAATCCCCCGGGGCAAGCTACTGTCCCGCGGGGGAAGCTAGAAATCCCCCGTGGGACAGCTGGGCAAGCTAGCAGTCGGACGTTTACGGAGCTAAGTAGGATTTGACAGGTTGGAGAATTAAATTATCATCTAATAAAAACTTCAAAACAACATACCGGTATTCTGAAACAAAAGTAGTATTTATAAAATAGTAATAATTATGCTTACAGTTGTGGGTTTCTCCGCCTTGTCCGCCTCTGCCTCCTTGCTCTGCTACTACGCTGCGAAATGCATTCTGGGATATCTAACGGCCCCAAGTCCGCACAAGTCACCACCATGGACCTATAAAGAAATGGACAGCGGACTGAAAACCGTTGGAGCGTTGAAGCCATTCATTCCTATGAAAGCTGCTCATTGGCGCAGGGCGACCATACAGGAAGTATTCCTGGCTTCGGCTTCCGCGTTACACGGTGCCAACACGCCCCTAAAGCGTGACGCGCAGTGTACGTTTCACTGACGTTCTTGGATGAAGAAAGCAGTGTAACCCATGCCTCCTCCTCCCGCGAAAACAAACTGAAAGACGTTGGGCTAATAAAACGCTTGAGGTGGCGTTTTTAAATGAGAAAACTTCAGTTTTATTAGTACATGGTCTAAAGATAAGTATGAGCCTATGATTGATATCCAGAAACAATTTGCGGAGACACAATCTTGTTCGCCGCTTGTATTGTGTGGACGGGGAAATCTGCCTCTGGGCTCCATGGAAAATAAGCTCCCATTCACAGCATGCAGTACCAATGGGTTGGCCACTAGTCCATGCTGGCTGCTCGGAGAAGGCAGCATCCTGGGGGCCTGGTCACCACCGATGCATCCTCGATAGAATGGCCAGTTGAAGAACACATCAGGAACACTTCCGGGTACTTGACTTGATGCGAACTTTGAATTGGAACAGAACTTGGGCTACGGTTGATGACGTTTTACGAGAACGCAAGTACACAAGTACAGAAAAGAACGCGAATTGAGAAACGGCTCCTGTGTCGGTGAAAATCGACGGGAGAACTAGTCAGTGTGAGCGGGTGGAGTGAGCCGCTGTGCAGAAAAACTCTGCGGTTTGATGGACAAAATGATAGTCAGGGATATCCTGCCGGTTAACGTTGTCTATGGGAACGGCTAAGTTCCACGATCTGTTTGTAGTAGGCTGTGTTTCGAGCTTGAACACACAGAGCCATGTCCCCAAACTGACTGAGCAACTATATAGGAAATTAAATGTGAAACTGCCGCCTCCCTCCGTTAGTTTCTGTTTTCACCCGAGCAAGTTACAATCAACTCCGACGCATGGACAGCGTTCAATTAAAGCCTCTCATTTTATTATCAAAAAGGCTTTGATCCAAAAGAAGTCCGAACACACACAACGGCAGCAGTGTTGCTTAAAGGAAAGGCAGTTGCTCAATTTTATCAGCACGTAACTGCTTGCTGCTGCTGCTGCTGCCCAGGGGCGGCCTTAACGATCTCGGGGCCCGTTTCAAGACCTAGTGTGGGGCCCCCCACTTATTATTTTAATTTTAATTTTTTTTTAAAATAATGCTTGTGCATGCTCCCCGCAAAAAGAAAAAAGATTGTGGAATCCAGTTGGTTCATAGACGGATCATGAGATAATGGGCCCCCGGGCAAAGGCTCTTAAAGCCCCCCCTCCCCAGTCAGGTACACTGATTTTATGTGAGATTATTACGAATTAAGAATACATGTTTTGTATTACAACCATTAAATATGTGTCTGTATTAAATATTTAAACCTTAATACCATTCAATGAAGAAAAACACTTAGTCGACGAAGTCCGCTGTAGATTTAGTCAACTAAAATCTGCTTATATTTAGTAGACTAGACTAAGACTAAAAGATTTCAGATGACTTAAATAGGACTAAGACTACATGGTGTGATATTCAAAAGACTAAGACTAAATCAGAATTTGCTGCCAAAATTAACATTGAAGAAGAGGACTTTTTCACACATGATAAATTTCACAAAGGGAATGAGTAAATACAGTTATAAAGGGTGAACTCCAAATTAGATCACTGCTCATTATTATTTAGACATCTGGGCTCCCCGGTAAGATGGGTGAAAGTCCATACCATTCTGCAGGAGATAAGCGTATGTGATGCTCGCAAGATCAGGCTAATCTCACCAGGATAATGTGGAGGTACACTATAGCCACGTTTCCACAGCAGGAACTAGTTCTCGGAACTACGAACCTTTGCAGGATCTATTTGTCTTTCCACCCCAGGAACAATGGTCTAAACTGTAGTTCCCAGAACCTTTCTTACCCCAGAAAAAGATCCTGCTCGGGGGGTTGGACTTTGCAAAGGTTCAGGAACCTTTGAGGCAGGGCTGGAATGCTGAAGAGGTCTGATTAGTCGAGTTGCCTGCTCACAGTTTTACACCCACAATGTCCAAATCTCAACATTAGCAAGGCTCTCATTTCATGGTTTGAATTTAATCCATTTGCGATCATTTAATATGTAATAAAAGGCAAACAGCAACAGCACAACATGAGCATCCTACGTACTATCGCCCAGGCCACATGCATCTGCTTCGCTTGTGTTTGCCTTTTTTTATTTTTTTCCCCCCCAGCGCACATGTTAACATTATAGCAGTTGTTTGTACAGTCTATGGAGCAGCCACACAGCGCGCTCGGCAGCGATTTCACACTTCAGTTCAGTAGTCTTGCCTTTTATTTTTATAAATTTTTATTCTTTTTTACTGTCAGATGGCCGCTGTTCTCCGCTAAAATATACAGAGAAATAATTTGTCCGCTGCCCGTGTTAACAGATCAGAGCAGCCACACAGTGCACTTAGCCAGCGCCACTAATCATCTCGCCAGTATCCCTTTTTTCTTTTTATCACCACGATCGCGTGTCTCTGCTAAAATAGATATAGAACTACTCTGTTGATTCTGATTCACTGATTCGGTCGAAACACCACATTTATTAAATGTAGCCTGTTTTAAAATGACATGCAGTGCAGATACTTTTACTCCTTCTCCATACTTCACCGGCCTGATATGCATAAGCTCTCCAGGACTTCAAAGCAGTGTGTGGAGCAGACTGCTGTGCTCGCTAGGGTGAGAGGAAGAGTGTCCCGAAAATGTACATGGTTTTTTGTGATGTGATTCGTGTCAGGTTGCTCTATAGCAGTTTTTAAAAAGAAATTAAGACCAGAAAAGTAGTATAATAGGAGATATTTAAGCATATGTAACTGCACCCAACCCTCTGGAACTCCCTCCTTCCAAAAATCAGCATCTCAGACTAAATAAACTCATTCAAAAGTCAACTCAAAACTCACCTCTTTATGAAAGTATAATTACACCTGACTCCACGTCCACTCCAAACCTTATCTTTAATTTTTCTTTATTTTGTTTTCTTTTTCCATATGTATGATTTTCTATATGTTTGATGTAAAGTGTCTTCGAATGACCTCCAATAAAGCACTATATAAATTCTATATAATAACTATAGTAATATCAACTACTATTAACAGTCAAGAGATGACCAATGACTCTGCTATTGGTGTCAGGGGGAACTATCAAGTGTGAATTAATCTAATGTATTACAACACACCTGCTGCTGCTGTTAATATGCTATAAGGCTACCTCCGGGGCAGCAATGCATCTCACTCAACATCATTGCTGGAATAAAAAATAAATAAAAAATAAAATAAAAATCGGCGGCCATTTTGCCGATTTTCGGAGATGTGCTATAATCGGCCGGCCAATATATCGGTCGGGCCCTATTGTCAACAAATCATTAGATGCAACCCTTGTTGCTATTTTGGACAACCGCAAGCAATATGACTATATGATTGGTAAGCCACCTAGTCCAATATTACTAACCATGAAAGGCTATTAACTTTAAAATGAATGTTGGCTCAGCTGTGTGGGGAAGAGTGTTCAGTAGCCCACCTCCTAAGCTAGTAGTTTGAGTTGACGTGGAGTAAGACAGTGTTGTGTGGGTGTGCATGTCAGCGAAAGAGAGAGTGTAACCAAGACCCCTTGCTGAGAATATGTGGTTCGTCTGTAATGTGCAGTATTCTTCTTCTTTAACCCTTCTTTGACTATTCTGTCGTGGCCGACAGGATTGCGCATGCGCTCTTCTCATTCCCCTAACTCTTAAACCGTTTCTGATATCTAGATCATTCAAAAACTATCAGAAAGCGGAGAAGTAGAGCTTTGCACCCATATACTAGTCATTACGGTAGCCCACTGGACTTCCACAGTACGACCGTCCAATCACAGATGAGATTCACCAGCATGTGACGTATTTGTAACATGAGCTTCTAAGTACCGTAACTCCTGAATGGTTGGGGCAATTCAAAATATTCGATTCTAAAAGTACTTTCGTTACTTTCGTTTCTGAAAGTAAATAACGAGAGCTTTCCGATGGTATATGCTATGATACACTAGTCTTTACTGTGAACACACTAAACGTTACGGTAAACATACGTCGAGTTAGCGAAAATAGACAAAATCGGACCAACAGCTTTCAGTTGAGTGAATAAACGACATCGCGGACATCCTGTGGAGAGGTTTATTGAGTTATGGAGAGCACTTTCTGACATGTTTGAGCTTCTGTCTAAGCTAAACATGCTAAGGAAGCTAGCAAGAGTGAGCAAACGTCCCTGGAGTTTCATTACTGTCACACAGCAACTCCAAAGAGAGTAGTGGAGAGAGTAGAGCAGAAGAAAATATTTCTCTGGAACTAACGAAACGCCTTTGCACTCCTCTCATAAAAAATATCATATCTCAAAAACTAAAACATGTACATTGTTCAAATCACAAATGAAGTCTTCAGAAATATTTTGTTCATGTTTCTACAGTCAGAAATATTTTGTATCAATGTTTTAATTTTTTTTTAGTTCGTAAAATACGATGAAAAAAAATCAGCTATTTGTTTTTTTCTCATTTATGACACAATTTCAACACTTATTAATAATTTTGAATTATTGACTTAGATAATCTTTTAGCTTGGTTTGTACAGATTCTAATGATATGAAGCATTTGAAGATACTCAAATAAATGACTTCACAGTGAGCAAAAATACAAATGTATGCGCCGGCGAACGTTTGAATTACAGTCAAGAGAGGGTTAAGTAACTGAAACAGATTTTTTTTAATTTATTTTTGGTAGAAACTGAGCTGAAAGCCCTGAACAAGTTTGATAAGAAAGTCATTACATAAAGGAGTACATGTTGAGAATGAAGAGCTGGTTGTAAATTGAAAATAAAGTGGTATGCTTGTGTGATCTTCAATATTACAATTTTACGTCTTCATATTACTTTGTTTGTTTTTTGTTCTCTATTACATTCTGTAATCATTCTAAAATTATTTTGGCCTACTGTTCTTTTGCCTCTCTCCGCACTGTATGTGTAATCTCTGCCACTCTCTGCGATTGTGCTAAATACATAAATGTTTCTAACTGGTGTGTGTTATCACTTAAATCTTATAACCTAATGTTAATATTTAAGCAATATCACATGAGAGGGAGCATGTTGTCGCTCTATATCAGCGCTGCTGTGATTCGGTCGTAGGTACGAGGAGTGCCGAAGAGAAACACAGCAGCGCTGATATAGAGCGACAACATTGCAACGTCGAGTGTGATATTGCTTTTATACAGCAGTTTTACAACTTAACTTTAAAATGTGATCTTTAATCATTTAAGAATGTATTTGCTTCCGCCAAAACAAATAGTCCAACAACAGCAGTCAGAGCGGAGCGTGTTGCTAAGCAACATGTCAACAACTTGACGCAAGTGAGCTCGTCCTGCAGTGTTTACTCTGGTAACGTTAACCATGGCGGCCCGATGTCCCGTAAGAATCACCAAAGAAAAGGAACGGCAGATCTTAATCTAGTTGGTGATAAAGTCCGCTGCTCATTCCAAACCCCCACGCTTCATTTCCCAGAGTGTATGAGTGTATTGCTGCCCGGGGGAAGTACAATCAAGTGGGAAAGCTAGGCTAGGCTAAAGCTATGCTGCGTCCGGTTAGCGTCCGCTCGTATTATCCAGCAGCCTGAGTTTATCTCCACACACTATTGCTGTCTTCAGTAACTTCAGAGTGTGAGCGACTACCGCACACTGTCTCTGTCTGTGTGTGGCAGCGATGCCCTCTCAAAGGGGAGAGACTCGCCACAGTCAACCTGAGTCACACACACACACACACACAGTTTACACAAGTGAAGCTCCGGCTCATCAGTGAGCGGACTGATTTTGTCAGTTTGGTGAACAGTCCCTGAACATTCAGAGTGATGTTGGACGCTCATATCAGCGCTGCTTCAGAACGCATGGAATGTCTCTCGTCCAATCAAATCACTTGCTCAGAACCACTGCTGTATAAAGCATTGTAATGTTAAGCATATCTTGACCTGAGTTTATTCTGCACTATCACAGGCACAGTCGCATATAGATCGCGGGAAAAGAACAAAGGTTTAAACTCCGCTCGTGAGGAGACGTTACAACAGCTGTTGCGACCCGCGAATTGCATGCAAACTATATTATAACAGCGATCGGGAATGCATGTACATACTCACACACGGGTGATTCACATTTAAACTCAGATAAACACGTTTCCATGTGGAATGATCGCTTACTGCGGCAACGCTCACATATCTGACCGAGGGAGAAGAGAACGGAAACTAAACAGGCTCTCTGGCCGACTGACGTCACGGCCCTAACTGACTGCTATCCACACTGAACAAAACACATCTTAACACACTGTAAGAAATAACAACACTGTAACTTATGAACGTTGGGGCCTTTTCTACAATGGTCGCTACTCGCTACTGTCTGCCGTGGAATCAAAACAAACCCTCTAGTTGAGAATGCGCAATACAGAAGCAGACCGCAAACAGACAGGTCTGTCGGCCAATCAAATCGTTCGGTCCGAACGATTTGATTGGTTGAATTTTATATATATATTTCATAATATTATGAGATTGAAATCATTGTTTGTTTTTACTCCTGGTGGGTCTGTCTTATATTTTAGAGTGTAATTACCTTATTAATACCATTTTAACCTAATCCAAAAAAAGTGTAAAAATGCAACAAAGGTAAGAGTCCCTTTAAGAATCCCACAAGATGTGCCCTATATGTAAAGAAAATGTTGTCTCCCAGTAGTATTCATCCAAGGCCTTGATAGACCACAATAATAACTTGATATTGTCGCCTGGCTTTGAAAGTCTGACAAAATATTTTCTGAAGGTTTTTTGATTAGACATATTGCCTGTTCCTCATCCTAAACAAATATAACCTACCAGAAGCAGCCAACGTTCCTAAAGTACCTGGTCATGACCCCCTATCCTATTTGCACATGCTCAGGAGTGGGTGGATGAGAACCTGGTCTGGAGGGCAGCCAAGCCGTGGCAGACACATTAGACAGTTGTAAGCACAAAGTAAGGTCATGCTCAAACTAAAGTGGCCAAGGCTGTGAACCCTCGCCCTGCTCCTTGGAGAGGTTAACAGGGATTAACAAAGAAAGGTTCTCTAGGGACACACTGTTATGTTGCCTGTTTTTGATATAGGCACGTTCAGACTTAATATATCACGGGGGCCTACAGTGGACAATCGAAATAAAAAGAAAATCTAGTTCCAAGAGCCATAATTGTGTCTTCTTATGTTCTTAAAAAGCAGAGACAGAAAGGTGTGCATGTTTGTTTTTTCATAGCTGCATGTGTCTCGGTTCATAAATACAACAAAAAGCTCTTGAGTAAACCAGTGCATATCATATCTGTGAGTTTGGGCTAGGTCGGCAATTCCCCCCCCCCCCCCCCCTGCAAAGCTTAGGTTATGCACAGATATACATAGCTGTTAACGCTGCTGCAATAAAACTAGAACAGAGCCACTGATACATCAATACAGGAACACCTTTAAGAATGCACCATTTCTGGGAGCTGAGAGGGAAAATCATCTGCTGTGAAATCCACTTTTAAACACTTTTGTATTTAAAGGGCTGCCATGTTTTGGTTACTCTTTTCCGAATTAAGTACAATAATGTAAGAAATTGTTTATTGTTTTCCATAAACGCCAATTCAGATTGTATAAGGAAATCATAACTTAAAGCTTCCTTACATAAGCATAACAATTTCAAGAAAAAATGCTGTACATGCAAAACAAATTGAATACCTTTTCAACCCAATGTCTGTACACCGTTTGGTGTGAAATATTAATGTTTAACTAGAATGTATAAGAACGTACCTATTAAAAGTACCAGGTGATAGTGTAGTACAATTAATTTCCTAGTCATAATGACGGATATTATTACCCCACATTAATACTTAATGGGGCACAACATAAATTAAGCAAAAAAAAAACGGGGAATACGAGCTCACCAGTCAGCAACATTTATGTCAGGTGGTTGAACGCAGTTAGCCGCTTAGGTGTGATGCTTTTTTGCATGTTAATTCCCCTCCAGTGATTGATATGTTGCAGTAACAAATTCATAACTCAACAAAATGAAGACTATGTAACTGTGCTGCTTACCCGCACATGATCTGGATTGTGAGATAAAAATAAAAAAAAGATTCCACAAGATTTGCCAATGATCTGGATTGGGACATAAAAATAAAAAAAAGATTCCACAAGATTTGCCAACTTGAAAACATGTTCAGTGGAGGCCAGAGACTGTTCGTGCCAATAATTCTCAAAAACGCACATGCAATAGGGGAGAACGGGGTAATATGTCACACGGGTAGGTTGTCACAATCGTTATATCTCGGAACCAGAAGGTGCTGTCTGTTAAATTTTGGTATGTAAATATCCACAACTGTGATCAGAGGTCACCTACATAGTCTTCCTTGGAGTTAGACTGCTGAATTTGAGGTGAGAGGACTGTTAGTGTTTTTCATGTCAAATTGAAAATATTTAGCTCCTCAGTATTTTTCTTCTAGGCTTTTACACAATGGGTTTATAACAAAACACTTGTTACCCTAAACAAGTGTGAAGGGTAAGCTATAGTTTAGATTGTTTTTAGCAAGCTAATTAATTGTCAGATGGTTGTTGGCCGTGATGCTAAAAAGAAATTCCAGTTGGGGTTGGTCGTCACATTTTTTGGGGGGTTGGTTGTGACATGTTATCCAAAGGGTGCAGCCAGGAAAGGAATAACAAAAGAAAATGTCAAGCTGTATCCTCACTGACACCCCAGAGAAGGAGAGAATAGAGCAGGAAAGGCAGCTTGCATGCAAAAGAGAAAAAGGGCAACAAAGTCAAAACGACCCAGTGCATCCCAAACTAGACCAGTTGCCAAGGCTACTGCACCCCAGTGCACCCCACCCCAGCGGGGGAAGAAGAAACAGAAGAGAAAGAGACAGGAGGAGGAATCTTCATCAGATGAAGAGGATAGTTTGTGTTTGGTTTGTATGGAAACGTTCTCTCCAGCGCCCGTTCAGGGGAGGTAAGGGAGAAGTGTTGTATGTGCAACCAGTGGGCACACAAGCTCTGCTTAGTTAGTGAGCAGACCCTACATTTGCCATCACTGTAACTCAGATAGTGAATGTGTGTATCCTAGTTGAGTAGGCTATTATTGTTAGACCTATTTGTTTTGTTTTTTATGTTGTTACATACAGTAGGTTGGTCTTAATATGGATTTCGTTTTTGTTTATTCCTTGCTCATTTTGTGTTAAGATGCATACAGTTATGTAGGCCTATTTTTCAACTTGACAATGAAATTAAACATTCAAATTTAGTTCTGCTTTCTTGCCTTCTTTTTAAGATTTTTCCCATTAAGATAACATTGTGACAAACAACCCCATAGTGTGTGACAACTGACCCCTTGATGGGGTTGGTTGTCACAATGTGTTAGAGTGTCTTTGATGGTAAATTTCTTCTTTATTACAATACGTTAGAAAAAGTGAGGGGTTCACATTTCAAGCCAACACCTTAAGCTTCAATTTAATGTAGGAATGACAATTGAAAGATGTTTAGGTGATGAAGAATTCTCACTAGAGTAAAAAGTGTGCCTACTTACCCCAGTCTCCCCTACCTCCACCACGTGTTTTTATCCATTTCACTGCCTCTACATTCCTCTCTCAATATGTTTTTCGGTTGTCCTTATCTTACCTCCTCTTGTGCCAATGATTTGTTTATCTGTCTTCCTCCACTTTTACCCCTCTTTACCCTTCTTTCTACTCACTCTTAGCAGATTCTGTCTTTATCTTTCCTTCTTTGTTTCCTGTTCTCTTGTTTCAATCCTTGCATCATGTACTTTTGCCTATCTCTCACCTCCTCCCATCCTCCTTCATCATTCCATCTTTGTACTGGTGCAGCTGCAGAAATGAGACTTGGCTGTGACTAATCTGCTGGCAAAGCCTCCGAGGGCCCCTTGTGGTGGTGCCACTTCACAGAGGACATATGTGATTGATTGAAGCTGGGGAAAACTTTGTCAGGCTGGCCATCATGACTGGATCTCTTGCCTGATAATAAATTCTCTCCTCCCTCAAGTACTATGGGGAGACACAAGTGTCATGTGGCGCATTTTCATGACACATTGTGCCCAGGACTGTTAGGCTTGATCCACATTGCCAGATTCCACTTTCTATTATACATAAAGCCTAACTATCTCTCTAGTCCCATGATTACATGTCCCTGAGCCTAAACTAGACACACATTAGTTATGCAGTATGTGTTTGAACTGGATTGAAGGTGAAACAAAGATTGGGCAATGTGTGTGAGTGAGTGTTATTGGGAATATGGGCATTAGTCTGTTCAAATATGTAAAAGCAGGGCTTGTATTTGCTAAGTGTCTAAGTGTGCAACCATTCATTACAATAACCCCCTTCTTGGTGCTAAGCCTAGTGTGCATATCAGATGAGGGCTTGGGAGAGGGAACTGGGGAATTACTTTTATCGGCAAAGTGTCATGACAAATTGATTTTCTCACTTTAATCCCAGGCAATGGACAATACATAGCAGGTTGACTGTTTCTCTCCCTAAATGGCCCATTTTCTCTTTCCTTCACAGATCAACGCCACAGAGTCATTAAGAACCGTGAGGTAGACCCCTGCGCCAAAAGCAGAGGGGCTACAGGGCCAGCTCTCTGTCTCGCTCCCTCTCTGTCTGTCCCATACATGTTCATTTATCACGTTTGCTACTGATGCATGGCTCTGGAGCACTAGTCCATGTATTCAATCACAGGCTCAGTCACCCATTGAAACGACTGTGAGGTACGTTTGTCATTGGGCTGCTGTATTGTTAGTGAGGATAGCACATGAGCCCAAATGTATAAACACAAGTCAACAACTCAGGGCCACGTTCACTAAAGGATTGTGCCGCTTATGCGGCCGCTAAACAGGTGCAAATAAGAGAGAAAAATAGCGCCTATCCACAGAGCGCTCGCAGAGGCGGAAATGCGAGCAGACTGCACTGAAACTGCCCTGTCGAGCAGACAGTGCTGATTTGGCCCATTTGAATGTATTTAAATGAGAAAATATCAAAAATCCAGTGCAAAATTGCTCCATTCCTATGCCAATGAGCCCCGTTGCAAATAGCACCGTGCGCTAATTGCAACAATCCATTTTAGTGCAGCAATTACTGTGTCTGAAACTAGTGTACAAAAGTTGTGCAACGTTTCTATACTCCCCTTTCTCTGTCTCCCTCTCTCTTTTCAACACTTGTGAGCTTTAAATTATATTTAATTGATATTGAGTCATATATTATGGGGTAAATCTACAAGAAGTGTATCGTGTACTTAAGAAAAACAGTTATGATGGAGCTAAGTTTTATTTAAAAAGGGCTGCCTGCTTACTCAACTAAACGCAAAAAGTGGGCAAACTGCGCCCATCTGCCAAACATTGTGGGTGTGTCAGCACCGGTATATAAGCTAAAGTAAGACAACCCAGTTAGATTGTTTTGGGCTGTTGAGGTCAGAAATTTGTGAATCAGCATGCTGATCAAATGAGCTACATGAATGTGATGCACTGCAGCTCATTAGCATATTACACCCCCTATGTGAAGCCAAAAATAAAACACCAGAGATTCAACAGCTCATTAGCGTAACATGCTCGCCTTAGGTAACCCACCTAAGCCTCCAGAGGTTATTTTCTAAGGCAAGCAGTGAACACTCCCACGTGGTTCAGGCCATTCAAAGCAGACCGGGCTTTTCAGGGCAGGAGCCAAAATGAAGTGTTTCAGACAGAGGGGGAAAAAGGCTGGAAGTATGTGATGAAGAAATGGGCAGGCTGAGAAAAATATTGTTTTTTTTAACAATAAACCATGAGAATTGCTTCAGTGGACTCCAAATATACACATTTTAATGCAAAAATTGAGCATATGTCCCCTTTAATTTCGCAAAACCTCTGCTAATCTGCTACTCTGACAGTTACCTTACTGTAAGACCACAAATACCACAAGCCTATCATCACTTTAAAATCAAAATGTTGCTAAAAGGATCATTGGTGTAAGGAAGAACATGACATCAACTTTTTTCAAGACTAGCAGCTCAGCGAAATAAAGGACTCCGACAATATGTCCAGTGGAACAATCAAAATACTTAAACCTTCTTCAGGGAAGGTTTCTAGTTCCTTTAAGGCAACACTTAAGTGCATCAATACAGGCTGAGTAGTCCAGAAATGCCACTTATCTATCTCCATTTTCTACATTAACTCCAAGGATTGCCATATCATAGCCCACCTGTATGGCTTGTTATGTCTGGTGTGCACAGTGTGTGTGTGTGTGTGTGTGTGCGTGCGTGCGTGCGTGCGTGTTGCCCTTTAGTCCTCGCACTTGGTAAAAGTCATTAAAAGAAACAGCCGTGTCCTCCAGTTTTCTCCTGGGCTACTTCCCACGGACACACGGCAATCCAAAGTATATTGAGTTGTCCTTCTCTGAGAGTACCAGTCCAAAGGCTGAGTATGAGCACAAAGTGCCATTGATGGGACATTGCCTTATTTCTAATGAAATCACCAGTTTGGTATTTGAAGAGAAAATAAAGTGGATTTGCAGTAAACCACTATTGTACATATAACAATAAATAGATTGCAAAAAATATATAGTGGAGAATGGGGTAATCTGAGCCACTTTTTACATTTGCTCCCCTCTAAGCGAGCTAAAATTATTTATCACTCAAATTTACACATTTCCCATTCATTCAGGATGTGTCCTAGAAATTGGCATTAGCAGACTTTTTTCAAGACAAAGGGCAGTGAAAGTATGATTGTTTTAAAAAAAAGTTGTCATGTGGCTCACTTTACCCCAGCTGTGGGGTAAACTGATCCACTTACTTTTTCCACTCTGAAACTACCATAACAACACATATTGTAACAGTAAGAATCCTGAAAGCTAGCCACACATTCCAGAATGTCGGACTAGTAAAAGAATTATGGGGTTTGGTCAATTAAGCAAAGCAATTTTTCTAAACACTTGAAAGTAACTGAACAAAATCAAATACAACATATTATAATTCAAAAGGTTTTAATAAGATTCAAATGAAAGATAGAACCAGTTAGATTATAACACAGTCTGGGGGTCAGAACACAGGACACTTAGAGCCAGCTAGTGTCTGGGGGCCAAAGCATCAGAACAGCGAGAACAGCCTGGGACTCAGAACACAGGAGAAGACCCAACTGGATTATAACATCAGCCTGTCATACTCTACAACTAGGCCTACTCTACATTCCAGCCCTGAAGGTTACAGGGACAGATGAGAAGGTGCTCTTTCCGTGTGGTTGCCCCAGGTCGTCTTCCTGGTGTATTTCCTTGGCATGATGGCTTTTCTACAATGTGTATGACATTAAAATAAAGGATATGTCATGTAATATTACATTAAAATATGTTTAAGACTAAACTTAACTTGTGCCTCATGGTGGGGGAAAGTGAGACAGTGGCTCACTTTCCCCCACAGCATTTGGCTCACTTTCCACCACAACCACAATTTGAGAAAAGACTACCTCTCTTAGCATTTCAGGCTAATCTTCAGTTATCAGCATCACATGGTTTCACTTGTTGGTAGTTCATCAACACGTATGATAGAAGTTTTTCTACGTGAATACATTTGCTTTGGCACAACAGTTGATTAAGTTGACAGCAAGAAAATTTACTTTTACATGCAAAATACCTATTTTGGTGAAAAAAACATGCTTACCACAGCACCATGAGGTCCTCTTTTTCAGGGCCATGGGGAAATGAAAGGGGCTTGAAAACATATATCTCACATGACCACAAATGTTTTCCGTTGCCTAGATACAGGGGGTGGCTCACATTACCCGATGCCTCAGATTCCCCCGTTCTCCCCTATATATAAATGAATATTTTGTACGAATAAAACCCATTAGTCACATTAAATTACTGTAATGTTAAAGGAAAATGTGTTACAGTGTGTGTGTGTGTGTGTGTGTGCGCACACACAAATCATGCCAACTGTGGTATTTACAAACATACAACAACAGTCTCGGCATGAGTAGTTAGTCACTATAAGAAGAAACACAAATAAATGCAGTTATTGCATTATGTTGTAAAGTTATGTTAGTGGGTAAATTGTTGTGTATTTTCAAGTAAGTGGTTTTGTTTACTCGGCTGCTACCAAAATGACCTTTAGTGTGTACACTGATTCCTAACCAAATGGCCCATATTGTATTTGAGGTGATATAGTACATAGTGTTGCTCTGCTTAGAGAATTGCAGGACCCTTGTGTCAATAGCCAGGATGTTAAGATTGATCGCTTCAATGAAATCTTAATGCTAATAGCTCTGTTGCTTAATTGTATTACATAGATACTGCTGGACAGAGAGAAGATGCAATTTGAAGGACATTTTTCTCAGCGCACTGAACCATGAAGAAGTCTGTTAGCTAATAGGTGCACAAGCCTGACTGACCTCGGTATGTCTCTTGATAACCATGTTGTGCTAGTGATAGTGAAACAAATGTTACCAAGACAGTACAGTAATAGATTTTGCTGAATGACGGACACCAAGAGGGAACTTCACAATCACAGTTAAGGCTGCCCACCATCTACACATTCTTTAATACACTAGTGGTAATTACATCTTTTGTAGTGAGACTCATTTCACGCCTCCTCACAGATGGCCCAAATTCAAACACAACTACAGTTCTACTTCTCCCTGCATTTACTCCAACCCAATTATGTCTCATTTGTGAAACAAACACATGGAATGCCGAGCGCCACACATTAAACCACTATAACGGAAAAAGCAAATGAAACAAGCACAACCTCTAAATTACACATCAATAACAGGCTTCTACCCTGGAGGAGAGGAACAAGTTAAATCATGTCCACAGTTCCTCGACACAGCCAAGGCCTATACCAACACAGTCTCACTCCTAGAACGTCAAAGTGCGACTGTGGGCCAGGGCCTCTTACCGTCCGTCACTGACGTGAAATCAGACTTTGCCGCCGTCTGAGGACGGATTGGGGGTTCAATTCACTACAATGTAATGCCACCCCGGGTGCTATTCATTTCTATTGGACAGATACATGTCACGTGACTTTCAAGTTTTTCCTGGCAAAAATGAAATCCAAGCTGTGGCCGCCATTGCTACAGTTTTTATTCAGATTTTTAAAAGATTTATAAGTTATTAATTGGGTTTTTGATAACATTGTTGGTGAGAAATGTGTGTCATACTTTCACAGTCTTCACTCAGTGAATGTGTACGATTTATGTTGATGGTTATCACAAATATTATTCTGGACATCGCAAGGTTTGTTTATCTTTGATCAGCTGATTGAACAACGTGCATTTGTTGATAGCAGAGATTGAGCGTGTATCACGTGACAGTAGACGAGCCTATAGTGGCAGCCCTTGTGGACTTGTAATGGCTGCCACCAATGCCTTTTTCAGTGCGAATTGTGAGCTAAAAAGACCATAACTCCTTGTGTGGTGTTGTTTTTATAAGATTTCTAGCTAGAACTTTGTCCTTTACTTTCATAATCTTGATACAGCAAATTCATATGATCTGTCTAAAGCCTGATAGTTGTCACGGAATTTTCGGTAGCTATTCTAACTGCACTGAAAGATGTTTTACACAAGCAACTGAGAAGAGTGCTCACTCCAATCGTTTTTCATAAAAACCAACTCGCCAGTAGGTTTAAGAGAAAGACGAACGGAGTAATATGAAACCATATGAATAGGTATAGAAACAACAGCGTTTCACATTTTTACAATAAATGATTCAGATAGGCCTATCATACTCAGAAAAGAAATGGCACATATATTAGTGGTCCATGTGCAAAATAGCTCACGAAAATATGTTTGCTCTAATCTGGGAAAGTCTGTATTATGCATAAAAAAACAATATCCCCTTAATAAATGCAAGTCAAAAACAGTCATGGTCTAAGATGCATTACTCAGGTTTGATGGTTTACATTTGAAGAATATGTTCTTGCTTCCTGTTAGATAAAAAACCTAAATACATTTTCCAAATAGTATTGCATAATTTGATTCGTAATTGTATCATAACAATTTGATTAAAAAAATTAACATTGTTTTAATAATGACAAATGTAAAGCCTTAGCATTGATTTCCTCTAAAACCTATTTCATTATCCTTTTTCTGGACTTCACATAGTTTACTTCCTTTTTGACTGTTTCCCCTCCATTCTCTTTATAATCAAAACTGAGAATGCATATGACTTCAATCACAGGGAACCCCTGTCAGTCAGAAATGAGAGATAAATGTTCTGGACCTTAGGTGTCCCACATTGGGGCAACTCACCCTATAGATTTGCAAAGCAGAATTCTACATTACTTCAGTAGCCTATTTCAAAGCATGTGGCGGAACCATGAGAATCTTTAAATGTCAAGAGATTTCCAGCAATGTATTCGTTTGGTCAACAAAATTTTGTCATGGATATGTAGCCTATTTTCTCAAGCCTATTTTCAGATACCACTATATGAAGGCCCCATGAAGCTTTTCTCTTTCGTTCTTTCTTTGTTTTTGTCGAAGTAGGAACCAAAATGAGCTAATTTTAGAGATTATAAAACATAATGCAATCGACAATCTAAATTCCAAATTGAATAGGCTATACGATGGATAGATTTACTGTAGGCCTAAATGGCCTACAGGCCTATACTTTATTCATCCTCAAAGGGAAATGTAAGTGTCCCCTCAGCAGTAATAATGTAAACAGTCTGCATGTTACATTTGCTTTAATCTGTTGTCCAGGTGAAGGTCCAGGTGTTTGTAGCCTTCCATCAACTCGACCTCTTCTCCAAGAATGGAGATTCAGCTTAGTCCTCCTGAAATTCAGCTAACACAACTGTCCACCAGTTCCCTGTCCTTGTGCACTGTCCCTTGAGCTGCCTACAGAACTGAAACACCCTACATCAGCTGGATCATCTGAATATTTTATTAAAATAGGCCCATGTGAAAATGGCAGGTGTTAATTGAGGGATGTGAAATACAAAGGCATTTTGAACATAACAGGCTAGAATCATGGGACCAACTGTTATAGAGAGATCTTAACCTTATCATGCAGATTAAATCAGGGTGCTGTCAAGGCTTCCTCTCCCAATGCCACACCACAGGTCCAGCGCAATACACAGGCGTAATGTGTCTCCCAGTATGAAAAGAACAAGAATAAATCTCTTGTCTTATCATGCCAAGTGTGTGGTGGACAAACCGCCGTCAAAACCACTTAAATATTAAGACGGGGGACAATGTAAAGAGTCAACTACATATGCAGAAAATAATAAACGCTGATTAGCCCTTCATCTCTTAACATGTGCATGAATTAAGCAATCTTCAAACTACTCCCATTTGAATGACTGGCCTACCTCTTCAACAACATTTCATATCATTAACTAAAAGAGAACAACCAAATCTATCCTAGGCTACTGTATGTCAGGGTAGAAGATGTGACACACACACACACACACACACACACACACACACACACACACACACACACACACACACAAACACACACACACACACACACACATTGTAGTTTAAAAAGCTTATAAGTGACATTTTAAGCTACAATTAATTATGATTTCATAGATAATCAGCCACATATTTGATTATAATGTTAAAATGTACAATCACAGAGACTATAAAACACCCTTTAGTAGTGGCCCTAGAATAGTGGGTACAATGATCCATGCTTTATGGTTTAGGCCAGGGTGTAAAGATTGTGGGCAATTTAAGTTATTTTATTTATTTTTTGGTTATGCAGCATGTTTCTGTAAGTGGTTCCATTATTCTTAAGTGCCCATGATGTTTCTGTGTGGAAACAGGGACGTTTTGTTTTGAAGGAGGGGAGGTATAACCTATTTCCTGTTAAGTGATTTTATTATGAAGGGTCAGAACTTGTTGGTTTATACGGCGTTGGACCTGGATTTTCAATGGAATGCGCCCAGAATTCACGGCAGACAGTCGGTCTGATAGGAGTCGAACGCGGCAACCTAGCCCTAAAGGATGATGGGTAATGAAGTATTACGTAGCAACAGGGCTAAATAGGCTTACGTCGGCAAACCATCCTTATAACTAACAAAATAGAGATCTGATACTTCCAATAAACGAATATTATGATATTCTGATGTATTTCTCGCTAGAAAAGTTGTCAAGACATATTTTTATGCCCTTACTAGCAAATTTGTGAAGTCTTTGTGTCACCATTGCAACCCTTGACAACAAAAATTTGCTCTGGGAAAACAAACTCTCCCAGAATCGAAAAAAACTGATTGTCCAAAGGTTAACCCATCTTAAAGCTCACATATTATACACTTTTCTGTCAATATTATATTGTCTTAGAGGTCCCTAATACGTTTTTCTTTAGTTGTTTGCTGAAAAAAACGTTCAGATTATTTATTGTAGTATGCCTCTATACCCTGATACCCTAATCTCACGATGGCCTATTTTTTAAACCGAGCTGCAGCTCCCCTCGTAAATATACAATCTTTGAGCTGCCCCCGCCCCTCTCTGGAAGCGACGGGTCCATAGCCTGTAGTAGTAGCCTGTCCACAGTGCCTGTACTGAATGTTAGCACGGAAGCTAACGGCTAAAAATATCACGAAAATCTGTGAAAAAATTAGCTTCAAAGTTAAATTTAAACTCTATTGCCTTCCTATGCTTTGTCTGGCTAAAAACGAGGCATTTTCAGACTGCTGTGGAGAATATAAAGAGCTTGTTATGGGCAAAATATCAATGCTTTTCCCGAAGCTAGCTCGGAAGCTAACGGCTAAAAATATCACGAAAATCAGTGAAAAACTGAGCTTCAAAGCTAGACTTCGACTCTATTACCTTCCTATGCTTTGTCTTGCTAAAAACGAGGCTTTGTCAGACTGCTGTGGGGAATATAAACAGCGTGTTATGAGCAAAAGCTGGTTGCTTGTCCCAAAGCTAATAGCTATACACCAGGCAGTCAAAAATACCAATAAAAACTATTATTTTAGTTTCACCGTTAAAAAAAAAGCACAAGTAGCTTCCTATCCGTTGTGTTATTAAAAACGAGGCATTAATAGACTGCTGTGGTTAAGATAAATTAGTGGAGTATGAGCAAAAGCATTCTGTGTTGGTGTATGTAACATTCAGGCTGTACTATGGGCATCTTGTCGCTTAGCGGGGAAAGCAACATGGCTGTCGCTCGGAAAATGTTCCAGAGGATCTCGGGGCCGTGGACCAATAAGAAATGGGGGGGTGGGGTTATCATAGACTACTGCATGGTGGAAGTTTCTGGTTACTAATGTGGGTGGGAAGCATGGACATATAAAGAAAATATGGGGATGTGGCTGTGCAGTTTATGACGTAATGAACCGTGAGAATTCTGAATGGAGTATATTGGGGGTGAGGGGTGGGGGTTTCAGAAAGGGGGAGAGTGAGAAAAGGAGAGATTGTTATTTTTTTTGATATTTTGGCAGTCTCTAGGCCAGGGGTGTCAAACTCATTTTCACAAAGGGCCGAATTACGACATGATAATCACACGAAGGGCCAGACATGTCGCTTACTGACATGCCTTCTTTTTATTCCAAAAATCAAACAACATATCTAGGTATATAACCTGCGTACATACGAGGCATAGGCTAGGTTTCGTTTACATATTTTGGGGGACAAATTATAGGTGGGGGGTATGGGGGTGCTCCCCCAGAAATTTTTGTGCGTCAAACACTTAATTTCCTGTATTCTGGTAGATGTTTCTGTTTTCTGTGCCTTTTCTGCATCGATTTATTGTGGAAATGTCTTTATTTTTCTAAAGGAAAAGACAACATTCAGGTTCCTGGTGAAACAATTATAAAGGACTATAATGCAGTAAGGCTCTCAGGCATCCTGGATTGAGCGACAATATGTTTTCTCTTGGATTTTTCAAAACTTTCTGCACATTCAAAACATATCAAGTTTTTTTATTTTATTTTTTTATGGGAATCATGACCCAGCACCAGTGTTAACTATTTATGACACTTTACATTGGTAATGAAATGCAAAGCCACCATTGGAAATGAAAGGGGTGGGCTATCAGCGGCTATTTAACGTTAGCTAGTGAGCTATATTGTAACTTGAGGCAAAAGTTAGAAACCAGATAATGTTAGCATTCATCCTTAGATAGTTGACACAATCAATCATCATATTAGCATGCTATTTAGCCACATAGATTGGCCTATTTACAGCCATTAGAAAACTGACATCTTTTCTTCAATGCAAGTTCATCAATTCATGGCTTAAAATCCTGAGCTGTGGAACTTTCAGCAGACATTCCTAGTGTTAAGTTGTGCGAGTGTCCTAACGGTTGGGAGCGTGTGCAACGTGCGGATATGGCACAGGCTCCGCATGAGAGAAAAAAAATAAATAAAAAATCCCGCGGGCCGAATTTAATGGAATTACCGAATTGGTTCGCGGGTCAGATTAAATATTGAAACGGGCCAGAGTTTGACACCCCTGCTCTAGGCACACCGTGGACCCATGGATATGTTGGAACACATTTAAAAAGTGCATTTAGCATAGCGAGGGCTTGGCGCAAAAGGGGCGTAAGTGAAATTTTCTGAATTTTACAGGAGAGCAAAAACAAACTTTTTATTTATTGTGAATATTTAATAAAAAACAGCATATTGAAGCAATCTCTACTTAAATAGAGATTAGGCTTCAAGGAATTCATATTTGTAAAAAAAATAAAAAATAAATATTTATAAAAAAAAATAAAAAGAAAATAAAGTGTTTATTTTAGTGTCCATATTTTCTCCATCATATGTGGGTATATCAGGTTCTCCAAACATATTCAAAACACTTTTTCTGTTGTATAAATGTTGGTCTTTTCTGCAATCCCTCCATATTGTCAGCTCTTTTAGCCTATTTATGATGCACTTACGCCTTTTGTGCGCCAAGCCTGGTGCACTTACGCCTTTTTTGCTCCAAACTCAACCGAAGGTTTTCACTTACGCCTTTATGTTTTCAGCCTTTATTTCAAAAAGTAAAATGTTAAGTGACGTTATTCTTTTACCATTTGATAGAACTTATCAAGACCTTTAAAATGATATATAAAAGTAATTTTCGCAAAATATGTCACTTACGTCCCTTTTGCTCCAAGCCCTCGATAATATGTGACCTTTAATATTGAGTTAACAAGGCCATTTCCATGTTTTAACTGTGAAACGCTGTTGGTTCTTTAACCTATTCATATAGTTTCATATTACTCCGTTCGTCCTTTTCTCAAGTTTACTGGCGAGTTGTTTTTTGGAAAAACGGTTGGAGTGAGCGCTCTTCTCAGCTGTGTGTGTGTATAACATCTTTGAGTGCAATCTCTGCTATCAACAAATGCACGTTGTTCAATCAGCTGATCAAAGATAAACAAACCTTGCGATGTCCAGAATAATATTTGTGATAACCATCAACATAAATCGTACACATTCACTGAGTGAAGACTGTGAAAGTATGACACACATTTCTCGCCAACAATGTTATCAAAAATCCATTTAATAACTTGTAAATCTTTTAAAAATCTGAATAAAAACTGTGACAATGGCGGCTCAGCTTGGATTTTATTTTCGCCGGGAGAAACTTGAATGTCACGTGACATGTACGCTGTCCAATAGAAATGAATAGCGCCCGTGGTGGCATTACATTGTAGTGAATTGAACCCCCAATCCGTCTTCAGACGGCGGCAAAGTCTGATTTCACGTCAGTGACGGACGGTAAGAGGCCCTGGCCCACAGTCGCACTTTGACGTTCTAGGAGTGAGACTGTGTTGCCTATACATGCATCTATGAAATAAATTTGTTAAGGAATATTTGGAATAACATGAGGCACAGACACTATCAGAGGAAGGGAAAGGACATTTGATAGTGTTGCCATCTCAATTTCAAGAGGATAGCTTTCCTACAACAAGACATATGAATAGAGGGGTAAATGCTATGGTAAAACTCCAGTACACATTGACAACATTCGTGCCTTGGAATCAGATGTCATGCACCTAGATAGACCATTAGTTTGTCAGTGTGTGTGTGTGTTCACTCCACATGGCAACAATACATATTATAACTTGTTATGTTTTCATTATTACTATTGTGGTTATTGTTACTTTTGTTGTTGCTATGCCTCAGATGGATATACAAAGGGTTGCGATTCTGCTATATAAAGTTGTCTAGACTCGATTTAACCCCATGTTATTGTCTTGCATGCAGTGCCGGCATGGAATCAAGCTTTCACATGTAAACATCAATCTGCACAGTAATTTGAAAATTATTCTATGGCAAGACAATGACAACAGAAATATATTTAATTTTTTTCACAAGGTGGAAAAAAAGCTGATTTCACTAACATAATTTTGTCAATTGCCCAAAAAATGGCATCCTTCCCTTACTCCAATATGATGTGAGGTTCCAGGATACATAAAAAAGTCCAGTTTAGGATTGGGTAACGCTTTACAATAAGGTACACAAAATTGTAGTAGCTACTACATAGATATGTGTTACCTACATAGGGTTTTTTTGTGTGCTACCTAACACATAGGTTTTTTGTTTGTTACCTACTACATAGGTTTTTTTTGTGTTACCTACTACATAGGTTTTTTTTGTGCTACCTAACACATAGGGTTTTTTTTGTGTTACCTACTACATAAGGTTTTTTTGTGCTACCTAACACATAGGGTTTTTTTTGTGTTACCTACTACATAGGTTTTTTTTTGTGTTACCTACTACATAGGGTTTTTTTTGTGCTACCTAACACATACAATCATATGAAAAAGTTTGGGAACCCCTCTCAGCCGGCATTATAATTGACTCTGCTTTCACAAAAAAAATATAAAAGTGGTATGTCTTTAATTTACCAAGAACAGCTAAGTACTGGGATGTTTTCCAAACAAAGATTTTTTGAAAAGCAGTATTTGGTTGTATGAAATAAAATAAAATGTGAAAAACTGGCTGTGCAAAAATATGGGTACCCTTGTGGTTTTGTTGATTTTAATGCCTGTAACAGCATGTACAACTGATGAATTTAAACACAAAGTTGGTTGGATTATGTTGTTAAGCCTTGAACCTCATAGAAATGTCTGTTTAATCATGAGAAAATGTATTTTAGGTGCCTAAATGCAAGTTGCACTTCTCTTTGACTCTCTGCTGAAGTGAGACAGAATGGGATCATCAAAACTGCTCCCAAAAGATCTTAAAAACAAAGATTATTCATTATCATGGTTTAGGGGAAGGCTACAAGAAGCTTTCCCAAAGGTTTCAATTGTCAATTTTTACTGTAAGGAACGTTGTCAGGAAATGGAAGGACACAGGCACAGTTGCAGTTAAACCCAGGTCTAGCAGACCAAGAAAAGTACAAGAGCGGCATATGTGGCGGATTGTGAGAATGGTTGCACACAACCCAAAGATCACCTCCAAAGACCTGCAAGAACATCTGGCTGCAGATTGTGTATCTGTACATGGTTCAACAAATCAGTGCAATTTGCAACAAAACATCTGTATGGCCAGGTGATGAGAAGGAAGCCCTTTCTGCGCCCACGCCACAGATACAGTTGCATGGAGTATGCAAAAGCTCATTTAGACAAGCCAGCTTCATATTGGAAGAAAAAGCTTTGGACTGATGAGACAAAAATTAAGTTAT
Source organism: Ammodytes marinus (assembly GCF_949987685.1). Taxonomy (NCBI): domain Eukaryota; kingdom Metazoa; phylum Chordata; class Actinopteri; order Uranoscopiformes; family Ammodytidae; genus Ammodytes; species Ammodytes marinus. Next base: position 13,092,673 of record NC_137235.1, on the reverse strand, counting down.
TTGGTCTTTATAAAAAGCAGATGTTTTGGTGCAAATTGCGCTGAATTGTTGAACGATGTACAGATACACAATCTGCAGCCAGATGTTCTTGCAGGTCTTTGGAGGTGATCTGTGGGTTGTGTGCAACCATTCTCACAATCCTCCACCTATGCCGCTCCTGTTTTTTTCTTGGTCTGCCATGCCTGGGTTTAACTGCCACTGTGCCTGTGTCCTTCCATTTCCTGACAACGTTCCCTACAGTCGAAATTGACAATTGAAACCTTTGGGAAAGCTTCTTGTATTCTTCCCCTAAACCATGACAATGAACAATCTTTGTTTTTCAGATCTTTTGGGAGTTGTTTTGATGATCCCATTCTGTCTCACTTCAGCAGAGAGTCAAAGAGAAGTGCAACTTGCATTTAGGCGCCTAAAATACATTTTCTCATGATTAAACAGACATTTCTATGAGGTTCAAGGCTTAACAACATAATCCAACCAACTTTGTGTTTAAAGTCATCAGTTTTACATGCTGTTACAGGCATTAAAATCAACAAAACCACAAGGGTACCCAAATTTTTGCACAGCCAGTTTTTCACATTTTATTTTATTTCATACAACCAAATACTGCTTTTCAAAAAATCTTTGTTTGGAAAACATCCCAGTACTTAGCTGTTCCTGGTAAATTAAAGACATACCACTTTTATATTTTTTTTGTGAAAGCAGAGTCAATTATAATGCCGGCTGAGAGGGGTTCCCAAACTTTTTCATATGACTGTAGGTAGCACAACAAAAAACAACCCTATGTAGTAGGTAACACAAAAAAACCCTATGTGTTAGGTAGCACAAAAAAAAACCTATGTAGTAGGTAACACAAAAAAAACCCTATGTGTTAGGTAGCACAAAAAAAAACCCTATGTAGTAGGTAACACAAAAAAACCTATGTAGTAGGTAACACAACAAAAAAAACCCTATGTAGTAGGTAACACACAACAAAAAATCCCTATGTGTTAGGTAGCACAAAAAAAACCCTATGTAGTAGGTAACACAAAAAAAACATGTGTAGTAGGTAACACATATCTATGTAGTAGGTAGTAGCTACTACAATTTTGTGTACCTTATTGTAAAGTGTAGGATTGACACACCAAATGCAGTGTAACACTGGCCACAAACTGTTATACTGGATATGTCCTTTTCCTAAATTGGATTGGTTTGAAACAAGTTTTTTTGGAAATAACAACCATGCATCAACTTTTTGTTTTGTTTGTCCAAATTATACAGTATATGTACTCTATTTCTATTGTAAACGTTTATATATATAATTTGGCTTTATACTTCACTATAATCAGTGTTTCCCGCAGGATTTTTTTCAGCAGCGGTGCTGTGGTCCCCGAACCCTCTAGGGGGGTCCGGGGGCATGTCCCCCCGGCCAAATTTTTTTTACCCTGTACATTGGAATGCACGAATCTGGTGCACTTTGATAGGAGAATATGCACTTACAGTTTTTACCTAATGCTTAAACACTAATAGTGGTTGCTATGCCCAAAGCATCACAACCTCTAACTTTGGTGACTATGCCCTAAACACAAGCACCAACCCCACAAACACAAAATAGGCTTTGCACTGTGTATGAAATTCTGCAACACACTTCTTGCAAAACACTACACACTGTTTTTTACATAAGACACATTGTTCAAAAAGGAAATCTCCTGCAATCCTTGGGAAAACACATCTATTTAAAATTCAAAACACAACTAAACTTGGAAAAGCACACAGATTCACACACATTAAAAATAAAAAATAAAGCTAATTGAATACCAATCAGTGTGAGCCTTAGCATTACAAATAGACCTCAGGTGAGCTCAGCTTCTGTGTGAGACAGTAATAAGTCAGGGAAAGAGGAAAAGAGAGAGCGGCAGGAGGACAAGAACAAAAAGGCAACAGACGGAGACACATACAACATGATCTATAACGTTGTCCACTATGGTGGACAACGTTATAGATCATGGCCTATCAATATAAGAACCTGGGCAGAGAGTGCAGCCCAACTACACAGTAGCCCCATAATTAGAACATTTATACTGGATATGAGGAATATTTACGCTGTTGCTTCTCAAAGGATGACATTGCATGTGATGTCGATGAGGCGATGTGGCTAGACGCAAACGGGAACGCAAAAGGATTCATAATCTACCCACCCCATTCCTTACAACACTTTTTTTCTAATTTTACTGTAATTGTTTCAGAATTTATATTGACAAACTGAATTGCTTGTTGAACTGCAATACCTATTCGTTATTTTGTTTGCCAAAACAATGACATTGCAAAATGAAAAAAAAGATTTCAGAAGCTTTTTTATTTTTATGTGTCTAGATGAACTGTAGTGAATCAATCTTTCACAAAAAAAACTGTATGAAACTTGTAAAGTCAAAAACCATCCAAAGTACTGAATACAGCTGTGTTTTGCATAAAGCCCATCTGTGTGTTGTTGCTGATAGGAAAGAGTAATTCAAAGGTGCATGTGTGTATTGTTTTGATGCTAAAAACTGTTTTGAAATGGGATTGTTAGGTTTTGTTTCAAGAGTTTCATTTTGCCGTATAAGTTAGAAGTTTATCTCCATGTGCTTTGTCCTATTCGGCCTGTGTGTTAAATTTTGACACAGTGGGCCAAAGTCTGCAACATGTGTGTAAGCAATTGGCAAAAACTGTAAATCCTATTCACACAGTCCTGTGTATTACTGTAGATAGGATTATTGGTGTTGTAACTTTGCCTTTTGTGTCTTCATTTATAGATTGACATTTTTGTATAGAAATTAATATTTAAACAAAATGCCACAACGCAAAAATAATTTGCACAATTTATTTACAGATTTTTGCCTAATGCTTAAACACTAAAAGTGGTTGCTATGCCCAAAGCATCACAACCTCTGACTTTTGTAACCATGCCCTAAACAAAAGCACCAACCCTATAAACACAATAAGTGCTTTGCACTGTGTTTGAAATTCTCCAACACACTTCTTTCAAAACACTACACACTGTTTTTTACACAAGACAAATTGTTCAAAAATTAAATCTCCTGCAATCATGGGCAAAACACCTCTCAGGATCTACCACTGCACCCTCTCTCTCTTGTTCTCCTTGCTTCTCTGTCACTTCTCTTTCCTCTCTTACATGGTCTACCTGTATTTTCTGTAATAAACTTGAGCACTTAAACAACAAGTAAGAAATGCTAGAAATCTTATTTGTTTCCTTCAAATGACCCTATATACATGTATTTGTAATGTTCAAATAATATCACCTAGCATTGAAATCCAAAAGAAAATTCTCATTAGCTTGAAAGTTTGCTTCCCTAATTTGCTTTACTAACCTCAGCTCCTCCATCGTCCCCGTCTGCCTTTCTAATCACCCAGCTTTTTAGACTCATCTGCAAATGTAATATATATTATTTAACTATACATTGTGCACAGTGCATCCATTACAGTTTTTGCCGAATGCTTACACATATGTTGCAGACTTTGGCCCACTGTGTCAAAACTTAACACACAGGCCGAATAGGACAAAGCACATAGAGATAAACTTCTAACATATACGACAAAATGAAACTCTTGAAACAAAACCTAACAATCCCATTTCAAAACTGTTTTTAGCATCAAAACAATACACACATGCACCTTTGAATTACTCTTTCCTAGCAGCAACAACACACAGATGTGCTTTATGCAAAACACAGCTGTATTCAGTACTTTGGATCGTTTTTGACTTCAAAAGTCTCATACAGATTTTATTTTGTGAAAGATTGATCCACTACAGTTGATCTAGACACATGAAAACAAAATGTAAACGCTTCAGATTTTTTATTTTATTTTGCCATTTCAGGTTTTTGCAAAAGTAAAAAAAGAAATGGTACAACTAGAATATTCAACAAAACATAGTGTTCTAAGGGAATGATTGGAAGACATTTAGGCTATGAATCCTGTCTCCTGTTGGCATCTGGCCACATTACCTCATCCACGTCACAGGCAATGTCCTCCCTTGCCAAGCAACGGGGGAAATATCGCCTTGCGTGCCGTATCCAACCTTTTGCAGAATTTTTTGGAAAGATTGATCCACTATATTTTCAATTAGAAAAGAAAACAAGTTTATATTGCAATTGCATGGTTTTGGCCAACAAAAGAAAAAAACAACGAATAGGTAGGATCGCAGTTCAACAAGCAATTCAGTGTGTCACTATGAACTCTGAAACAATTACAGTAAAAAAAAGATGTGTTGTAAGGAATGGGGCGAGTCACGAGTGGATTATGAATCCTTTGGATACCGCCTCCCGTTTGTGTCTGGCTACATCGCCTCATCGACATCACATGCAATGTCATCCTTTCAGAAGCAACAGCAAAAATATTCCTGATATCCAGTGTAAATGTCCTAATTATGGAGCTATTGTGTTGTTGGGCTGGAATCTCAGACCAGCCTCCTATATTGTTAGGCCATAATCTATAACATGGTCCACTATAGTGACCCTGTCTCCGTCTGTTGTCTCATTTGTCATCGTCCTCCTGCCGCTCTCTCTTGTCCTCTTCCCCTGACTCTTACTGTCTCACAAAGCAGCTGAGCTCACCTGAGGTCTATTTGTAATGCTAATGCTCACACTGATTGGTATTATATTAGCTTTATTTTGTATTTTTCATGTGTGTGAATCTGTGTGCTTTTCCAATTTTAGTTGCGTTTTGTATTTTAACACAGTGCAAAGCACAGTGCAAAGCACTTATTGTGTTTGTAGGGTTGGTGCTTGTGTTTAGGGCATGGTCACCAAAGTTAGAGGTTGTGATGCTTTGGGCCTAGCAACCACTATTAGTGTGTAAGCATTAGGCAAAAACTGTAAGAGCTTGTACCAGCCTTTTAACCTTTGAGCCCTAAGCCATTTTTGAGACGTTTTGGTTTGCCTGGATTTATTCTCTTATTAAGATTGCATTCATCACCCCTATAATGCATAGCTGTCAAGCTATCATTTATTTGGGTCACAACCTGGACTATCAGAATATGTGTGCTGCAGTGATGTCGTTTGAATGTAGGAAATTATCAATTAGACAGTAAAAAAGCAAAAAATATCTCACAATTATTTATTGATATAACACAAAAAGGCAGATGTGTTAAGCTTGTTATTGCTTAAAACACTTCTTCTTAGTCTTGGGAGTCAAAAAGTGATGAGAAAATTATAAAATAAATATAAGTTATACATAATAGAAACTATTCATGCTCTTTTAAAAAGTCCATAGGCTTTTTCCCTTTCCCTGCATTTATGCTAATGCCACATGTTTACAGGCGATTAGCATAAATCCCAAACTAAAATACGCGATGAAAACGGATTTTATATGGCAATAAAGAACAACATCGGATCTAACAGTATGGATTAATTTTTCAAAGTTCCCGAAAATACACACACACACACACACACACACACACACACACACACTGTAGTCTACTAGAGGAAAAACGGCACGGTTGCGGTTTATAGCCTAGATAAAATAAAATAAAATAAAATAACGATAGGGCTCAGAGGGTTTTTAACACTGGTGGTCATGTAGCGACACATTTTAGCAACTTACTCTTTCTCTCTCTCTCTCTCTCTCCTTCTTTCTTCGCTCTTCCGCTTCACTCGCTGCTAGAATCAATAGCCTCGTTTGAGAAGGAGCCGTCTTGCCAAGACCTGCGCAATTATGACACTCGTCTTGCTGAGCGCACAGCATTTTTGCTGACGCGCATCATAATTGCGAGGGTCTGAGCAAGACGGCTCCTGCTCAAACGAGGCTACTGTAACTTTGCAACCGTGTATGCTACTACTGCCAACAACTGCCACACTCGCTGTTAGGTTATTTTTCTTCTTTGATGTTGGCTACGTGATGATGTGCCGCGTGGTGCGCATTTTACGTTAAGTGCTGCCCATTTTCTAAAAGGAGCTACGTACCAAAAAAAAAAAAAATAGAAAATGCGGAGGAGAAGGATTTTTATAGCAGCGGCGCACGTTCACAAAAAATAGAAAATGCGGAGGAGAAGGATTTTTATAGCAGCGGCGCACATTCACTCAGCAGCGGGGGAAACACTGATAATACTAACAAAACTCTGTCATACAATAGCGTTGTTCCTCCTGTATTTCCATGGCTTCCACATGGGTTATTAATGGATGAGAATGCAGAGTCTTGGTCTGGAACGTGTATAGTTTTGTCCTCAGTTTTTTTGTTTTGTTTTTGTCGGGCCATTACACAGCACCAAATTAACATATTCCGTGTGTAGCCTTCAAATGCATATCTGAGACACTCTTGCAGGTTTCTTATTTCATTTCTTATGTCAGCTGAACATAATTAAATATTTAGTTATGTAGATGATCTAGCATCAGCTTCAAAAATAAATCATCTGTAATTTCAGCCAGCAAAATAGTCTACTAATAAAGTGAAAGAGCAATTTTTCCAAGCCAAGGGTCAGTTCTAAAAAAAAATTGTCAGCTATTTTACACTAAATTAAACGTACTTATGGATATGATAATTATTCTCTGCCAAGTCTGTTTGAAAAATTCCCCAAAATTATACACACTGCAGGTTTACACAGTTGTATGTCACTGTAATCTTTTTTTTCTTGTCCATATATTGACCCCGGAGTGATCGTTCTCCAACATATAATGAGATCAGAGACAGAAAGAGGGAATTGGGTTGAAAAAAATGTTTTTGCCCCATCGCAGTCAGACGAAAGAATATTATCTTCAGTTAACGTTTCTAAGGCATTAAAACACTATTTTAGGACAAGGGATTTTAACTCAAATATTGGACATTAGAATTGCCAGACAAGGCAAGGCAAGTTTCTATAGCACAATTCAGACATAAGGCCATTCAAAGGGCTTTACAGGGGCATAAAATACATTTTGACATTATAAATTGCATAAAACAGAAAATAAAAACAAACACATACAGGCATAACTTTTCATAACAGACTTGGTAGAAACTGAATATAATATCCATAAGTACTTTTGATTTAGTGTATACTTGCTGATTTTTATTTTTTTCCCCATATATCTCCATACATGGGGCCAACGTTACACAATCGCAGACAGTAAAAGTAGGCCTACAGTACGATCATAATATTTGTATAACTTTTTATTTTATAGCTTAGCCCCGAACTAAGCAAGGTTTTACAGAGGTTGTGAGTGTGGTCAATTTAATCAAAGCCCGAACCCTGTGAAGGCTAATTTATGCTCCAATTCAGTGCGTAAATAGAGACGTACGTTTACAACGTTATATCCGTCACTGCCCTCATACTTCCATGCGTCCTTCATGTTGGAATGGACATTAAGCAAATCAACCACTTGTGGGCAGCAGCGCCGCTTAGAGTCAATAGTTACTCAAATAGGAAGAAGAAGAGTCAAACAGTGATTTCAATTTTATATACACTATCTATGGAATTATCTCTTTTGCTGCCGTCAGCCTGCTGTCTAGCTGACATTCCTTCCCCGTGTGATCCCCGCTCATGCTGCTCTGTTTGAGTTGTCTGTCCCTGTGCCCCGGCCGTCTAACATCATAGATAGATGTGTATGTAACCTCGTACCAATGCACACAAACCTCTCCTCAAAAGTGAAATATTATTTGTGTTTCGTTTGTGTTTTTAAACGTATTTACAGTCTGGTTGAAAGTAAAAGTGAACTGTTGGCTATGCGCCCCCCGTGATTTTCGGTGATACTGCTCCGTTCTGTCCGTTTGGTACGCATCCGCAAGCTTGCAGGATACGTGCAGAAATACGGACAAAATGTACGCATAGTACGGATAGAAGGCTCCATCCTTATCTGTATGCATAAATGAGCCTTTCAGTTGTTGTGATTCTACCACAGTCCACACAGCAACAATCAATCCAAAGGTATTTTCTTGGAGTCTTGTGACTTAAAAGCTGTTCAGACAGATGCAGGGACGTTTTCCTCGTGGATCATTTTGGCAGGTTGGCGGGTGTGCATTTAAAGTCCTGTTTATGAGTATATTATGGAGAGCAGGTTACTGGACAAAGGTTTTAGTTTTGTCCCTTTTGCAAGTTTCAAACCGTGTCTATACGCCCCTGTGTGTGTGTGTGTGTGTGTGTGTGTGTGTGTGTGTGTGTGTGTCTCACACCTAGACACTAGACTCAAAGGCAACAGAGGGGGATGACACAGATGACCTTTTAATGATAACCTTTTCACAGCAGGGTTTCATTTCTTAATCACTGTCAACCTAGCAGTTTTTAGATAAAAACCCCCAACTATATCTGTTACATTCACTGGCTCACTGTAGTAGTGGCTTTGTGTATGTCCTTAAAAGGCTTGTCATGTATTTGCAGCCTGTCATGGTTTCCCTGAGGTTCTCTAAGGTGCATTCTGTGACGACCATCCTGTAAAGCAATGATTCCCATGTAAAGCTGCCCCAGTGTATCACCCATCCCATGTTTCACTGTGTTTTCTCTCCCCTGTCCTCCCAGGTGACCAAAGTGTGACATGTGTCATTGGTGCGTGTTAGTGTCTGGAGATGGGATGGGGCAAAAGGCCAGCAGTACCCTCGCTTGTCTCAGAAGTCAATGATTCACTGGGGTGAGAAGGACATTCTGCAACAGTGAGCAGTTACTACTCTACTACAGCACTTCCTTTTCCCGCACACATGTCTGTCTCTCCCTTGATGCTCCCTGTCCATCCCACTCAACACTCTTTATGATTATGCAAGAAAGAAAAGGCCATGCATACTCTGCGAATCATGAGGCATCGCACAATTAAACTAGCTAAATTATCAATGTGAAACAGGTGCCACTTTATTTCAATTATGAGACAAATGGAATAAAATATGTAAACACAACATCTGTTGGGTTCTTTCTCATAAGACAGACAGCAATGCAATGAGATGTGTATAGTACAATGTACTTTATACATGGATACACTATATGGGCAAACACAAATTACAAAACTATTGAAAGTCTTATTATTATTGAAGAGGAAAAATATTTAAATGTTCTTCCAAAGACACTACAATATAAAACATTCTATTGTGGCCAAAATGGGTTTGAAAAATGTGTGTTTAACAGAGACAGCCAGGAAATAATGAGTAGCCTACTGCTTTAAAGCCTTGCGGTTCACGAGTTTTGAGCCAGAATATGAAGTGTTTTATAAATAGCCACAATGGGACGCTATTTGCACCTTATCCGTTTTTCCATGGCCCAACTTTTCACCACATCTTTGTGAAATCAGCTCAGTATTTTTTTTTTTTTTTGTTTTGTCAATTTCTTTTTTTGACTTTATTATCTATTATTACTAGATATATCTGAACAAAACACATAGTAAACGTTTGGGAAAGAATGAAACTCTGGGTTTTCCGTTTCAGGAAGCAGGTTAAGCGCAACTGAAAGACCATGCGGCAACATACACCGTGAGTCTAACCTGCTTGCTATGTGGTTTCACCTTCTCTGAGTTTGTGTCACTTTACGCTGCAGCTCCGACTGCAGAAAGAGTGTCACTGTCACAACACATCCCTGTACAGTTTGAAGTAAAATCACTCCATAGAAATCTCCATCGGGATGTTTTTATCATTTGCTGATGATTTTACGTTTGATCGATCATTTATCTCATCAGTAGCTTAGTTCTCAGCCCTTGTGTCGTTCATATTGGTGGCCACCTAACACACTGTGAACATGGTCTACATTCAGATTAATAAACCTATTTGTATCATTCTTTTTTTATTAACAGGAGTTTTCTAACATCTGTGCCACTGAACAGATTTATGTCAGGTTGAAATGTAACGCTGCGGCTGCACACGATCGTTACTGTTAACTTGTGTGATCCCAAAGTCACAGACGAGCCTCGTTGAATAGCATAATATGAATATAGAAATTATGTAATCATTTAAACTGTGATCACTTAGGGAACATGGATTTGCTTATAAATCAATCAGGCTCCATACAACTGTTGCTTAATTTGTCTAAAGCCTTTCACTCCTCATTTAAAATAAGTGACAGTCTATTTACTGCACAGGATTATAGCTGGAGTACATATTATACAGCAAATATAAAACAATGTCAGCAATGTTGTGCCGCGCCAGCCCAAAACTTTAGCTGATATGCTTAACTTTTTAAAATAGGCTATTGCTTCTTATACGGAAGCGTGATGATTCTCTTGACAAAAAATTTGTTGCACGTTTTTTATCTGAATTGCCGAGGTGATCAGATTTATGAGATAATATCCCTGTTAATTCTTCTCCGCACCATAATCCCATTTGTTAATATTTCACACTCTAATTGGAGATGTTGGAGGATCAAGCATTTGTTTCTCCTGTTTCCATGGTGAATCATGTGCGCTCAACCCAGAGTGAGCAGACTCCAAGTTGACTTACCCAACACTGATCACCTGTTCGGAAACCGATAACCCAGAGTTGCCCATCTCAGAGTCGCTCAACTCAGAGCGCAGGGTTGAACTAAGAGTTTGTTAACCCTGCTTCCTGAAACAGGCCTCAAGAATGCACTTGTGTGCTTGTTTATCACACATTACAACATGATCACATCTTTTCAGCTTCTGAGTGGCTCGGCTCAACAAATCATCCATACAAGCAACACAAGAAGAAGAAAAAAACATGCAATCAATGTAGTTTTTTTTTACCCCAGGCAGTCTTCGACTTTAGATTGGCAGCAGTATGGGCAGAGATTTGTGTCAGTAGAACTTGAATTCGAATTGATAGAACTTGAATTCGAATTGATCGACTTGAATAGGAATTGATCAACCTGCATTTGAATTATTGATACTTGAATTCGAATTTATGCACTTGAATATGAATTATCCATTTGAATTTGAATTAATTGTACTTGAATCTGAATTTTATTTACTTGAATCTGAAACAGTTAATATTCCAAATGACTTTCAAATAAAAATTCAAAATTCAAGTTTTCAAATTCAAGTAGAAAAAATTCAAGTAGAAAAAATTCAGATTCAAGTAGAGATGTGCACATCCGGTTTCTTTGAGGAAGAGCAATCGAGTGCAGATCTCTGATCCTAGGCTACAGCGTCTGGCCGGTGACCGTTATTTAACGTTCAGGAAATATAAAGTCATACATTAATTTGTTTAATCATCGTCTGTATTTTTGACCTCTTGTTTTATAATCGAAGTATCTTTTAGAACACTAATCACGTTTGAGTAATGAAACTGAAAGTAGTTATAATATCGCCAATATGCTATATCAATGAAAACAGACGGTCAAACAGCGTCCAAATGAGCTAAAATCCTAAATCCAATAAACAGTAACATGGCAAACTTATTTTTAGGCAAGCTCTAATTGATTATTTATTCATTTTTTCAAACGTTTACATGTTTAGAGGCGGAGGATTCCTCCCTCTGTCCGGCTTATCAGACAGCACTCAGCTGTCTGTCAGTTGAACTGGACAAGCAAACGTAAAATCATCAGGAAATGATAAAAACATCCCGATGGAGATTTCTATGCAGTGATTTTTTGATTTTACAGGGTCACGTTGTGGCAGTGACACTCTTTCATCAGTCGGAGCTGCAGCGTAAAGTGAAAACAAACTCAGAGTAGGCCTATATATATAGTCATACTATAGTCAAAGGCGAACATATATGGGCCCTTTACTTGATGCATGCGCGCTCACCGGCCGGCGGGGACACAATTCTTATCAGCGGTAACTTGGCACGATACCGGCACACACCTTGGAGGAGCAGATGCGCAGGTGAACATTGCATCCTGTCAGCGCGTCTCTCTCTCTCTCTCTCTCTCTCTCTCTCTCTCTCTCTCTCTCTCTCTCTCTCTCTCTCTCTCTCTCCTGTGGTAGGGCGCTTAGCAGACGGAGCGAACGTATAGTGACTATGTTGAAGTTATCTACTGCTTTGTGCCATTACCCTGGATTTTTAATGATAACCTAATGCTCATTAGTGCGCGCCTCTCAGCACTCTGACTCTACCGAAGTGCGCATGGGAAGGCGGGGCACAAACGTAATCTTGTCCTGGGCACGGGGAAGAAATGCGACGGGCATAGGCCTATACTGTAGCCTATACAGTATAGCCTATAAACTGTATATATATATTATAGTGTATATTTATGATCTGTCAAGTTGATGTGAGGGAGCAGGAGATGGGAAAGAGGACATAGGCTATGAGACTGTTTACAGAGCAATCGCGGGAGCACAGGGCAAAGTGTAGGGGGGCGGAGAGGGGGTGCAGGCGGTGGTGATCTCTTATCTATTGTAGCCTAAGTGTTTATTAATGACTATATATATAGGCCTACTCTGAGTTTGTTTTCACTTTACGCTGCAGCTCCGACTGATGAAAGAGTGTCACTGCCACAACGTGACCCTGTAAAATCAAAAAATCACTGCATAGAAATCTCCATTGGGATGTTTTTATCATTTCCTGATGATTTTACGTTTGCTTGTCCAGTTCAACTGACAGCTGAGTGCTGTCTGATAAGCCGGACAGAGAGCGTCGGAGGAATCCTCCGCCTCTAAACATGTAAACGTGTGAAAAAATGAATAAATAATCAATTAGAGCTTGCCTAAAAATAAGTTTGCCATGTTACTGTTTATTGGATTTAGGATTTTAGCTCATTTGGACGCTGTTTGACCGTCTGTTTTCATTGATATAGCATATTGGCGATATTATAACTACTTTCAGTTTCATTTCTCAAACGTGATTAGTGTTCTAAAAGATACTTCGATTATAAAACAAGAGGTCAAAAATACAGACGATGATTAAACAAATTAATGTATGACTTTATATTTCCTGAACGTTAAATAACGGTCACCGGCCAGACGCTGTAGCCTAGGATCAGAGATCTGCACTCGATTGCTCTTCCTCAAAGAAACCGGATGTGCACATTTTTACTTGAATCTGAATTTTTTCTACTTGAATTTTTTCTACTTGAATTTTTTCTACTTGAATTTTTTCTACTTGAATTTTTTTCTACTTGAATTTGAAAACTTGAATTTTGAATTTTTATTTGAAAGTCATTTGGAATATTAACTGTTTCAGATTCAAGTAAATAAAATTCAGATTCAAGTACAATTAATTCAAATTCAAATGGATAATTCATATTCAAGTGTATACATTCGAATTCAAGTATCAATAATTCAAATGCAGGTTGATCAATTCCTATTCAAGTCGATCAATTCGAATTCAAGTTCTATCAATTCGAATTCAAGTTCTACTGACACAAATCTCTGCCCATACAGCAGCCTCACCTGTCTTACTGAATTAATAGTGAGATCATTCATCTTGGTGTTATGAGAGAGCGCAGGGGGTAGCAATACTTTCCCCTGTGCCTTTTGAGAATGGGTTCATGTTTATATTCAAGCAAATTCAGCTTACTATGAATCCACAGCTATGGGTAGCAGCGGTAAAATAGTGCCTAGTGGGATATATGCCTACCTTGTTTCTTCATAAATGCAATACCTTCTATGCAGAGATGAGATTTCTTGGTTTTGGTAGGTGTTGGGCAGCTCAAAGACAATACTTTGATCTAAGTGAAGGAAATAAGCAGGTTTATGCTGCCAGAAAGCTTGTTCCCTTATGTAACATGAGTTTGCATATTTAAGATGTTTTGATATGTGCATCTGTGAGTGTGTGTGACAATGTTGATCATGTATGTGTTTCCTTAATAATGATTTTGCGGCCACCGAGTGACACACGGCTGTCATCCCTGAGGGGGTTAAAGTGTAATAATCACTCTGTGCTTGTTTCGACTGGCCTTGAGGATGTAAAAAATGAGTGCTCTTGGCAATGGAGGTGACATGAAAATATCTTTACAAATGATGGTGAAACTTTGATAAGTCCTCAACTGGGACATGGACTGTCAGGAAGACAGATACCTCAAGTGAAGCAGGGACCTTTCATTAATGTAACACAATCCCTCTGCCATCTGTTTATGCTGACAAGGAAGGGGTGCTTTTGAAGCACCTCTAAGCATCATGGCTGAAACGCCCTAAGGCATAGCTTATCATCAGCACTCCCAGGACTCTCCAGGTGATCAACCATATATATTTTTCTTAGAAAACATGTGCAGTATGTGCATACTTTGTTAATTGTATCTGTTTTTTGAGTAATTTTTTAAACACTGCTAATCGTGTAAAAATTACTTGGGATAAACTGTATGTCTAACAACATAATAGGGCAGTAGCTAACTCATAACCCAAATCATGGAGCTAGTATCGTGCGCAATCCATTCTTTGTGTATCAGGCCCAAAGCCGTTGGCTGAGAAAAAGAGAACTTTCACAATTAAGGGTGTGTTCACTCCCAATAGTCTGCTTCTTTGGTGCGTGGATACATTGTTTAGTTTTTGAATAGTTCGGTTCGGATGCAAGAAGGCAAAACTCAAACGGACTTATATAGAATTTTTGTTTTGTTTTAAAGTCACGTGCACGGAAATGCTGTCAGACAGTTTGGTGAGTAAATATGCAAATCACTCGCAATTTCTACCATCGCCTACATCACAGAGCAGAAGGCCAGTTATTTTCATTCTTAATGTGTAGCGCATATTGTAGCATCCAGAATCTATCAAATGTACTGCTACTTTCCTCTGTCAGCCCAAGTTACAATAGCAGCAGACTAGCGGGTGGAGCATATGGGCGTATACTCTGACAATGTGCGCTAAATAACCTAATAACATGTGCATTTAATGAAAGGCATAATGCAAACGACAGAGAAATGATGCGTAAATTTGCTTCCTGTGATTAGTGCAGATGGGGTTCGCACCAGCAATACTAGTGGACGCTCCAGAGTTCACCTGCAAACGGCCCGAGAGACCACCTCTTTCAAGCGGAGTAGAGTCTGGTTGTTTAGTGCAAACCAGAGTCTCGGACTGCGTTCAAACCAACCCAAATAAACCGCACCAAGAGCTTAAATGCTCCAGGGTTCGTTTCAAGCGCACTATACAAAGCTGGCGTGAACAGGCCCTTAAACATTTTGGAGTATAAACACATATTTTTTTTTATCACTTCTCGGGATAATGATTATCTTGCCCACTGCAAAGATACCTGCATTGGTATTCCATCACCAGTTCTTCAATTTATAAGCCTCCTCAGATACGATTCTTCTGTGTCCAACTACAAATAAAAATCTCTGGCCAGCACACTACTTGATCAAGATGGTGGTGTACCTTGCTACCCCCTCCCTATCAGTATTCATGGCACAGGGCAAAGACACATTTTCAAAACAAAGCGACTGCAGAAGACAAAAAGCCCCATCCACTGCAGGCTTTAAAGCTAAAACCGTCCAGAAATGGTACAAGTTTTTCACGATCAGTAATTGTTGCACCAATGTTTGAGTTTAAGTAATTAGTGAGCACAAGCACAACTGTCTGACTGAGTGACAAGGGTTTGAAAGGGAAGTAGGATGGAGAGAGAAAGCACGAACATGTTTGATGGGCCAAAAGACAGATACGAGAAGTGAAATGCAGAGCCTTTAATGGGGGAGTGTAGACACTAATTACATTTGAGAGGAAATCTCAACGTGAAACTTTGTTCTCAAAGCTTGTCTGATAAAAGTGGCCTCTCCTTGAACAAGTTGCCACTTTATTATTATTTGATTGGTGGTCAATTAAACGTGTGGCCATGCATGACTGAGGGATACGTTCAGTAAAGCAGACAGGCGTGAAGAAACAAGTGTGATAGATCTGGTTTGTGAAGTGACTGAGCATTGATCGCATGATTAAGCCCTTCACTGAATGTATACTAAGAGGACAGATAGCTAAGAACAGAGAAGGAAAGATGACCTTGTCCTCTCGTACCTCTTTCCTCATATTGCTCCTATCTTAACCTTGTCCTCGTATCTCATTTTAGTACACTTCTCTTCTCACTGCTCCTATTGCAAAACCCATACCATAGTGTATGTATTATTGCTGAAAATGGGCTTCACACGGCCTCTAGACATGGTTGTATTTGTCTGAAGCCCATACAGTTCATGTGCATATTAAGGCTGTTACATACTCCGCGAGAAGAAAGAACAAAGTTCTCGGTGACAGAGCTGCGAGAAGTTCTTTCTGGTCTGACATTACATACTTCACGAGAACTCAACTGCCGAACTCCTCACCGCGGCGCATTGTTACCATGGTAATTTACTCAGTAGCGCCAGCTGATTTCACTTCGCTTTCCTCATTGACTTCAGACTGACCAATCACACAATAGTTATCGGACAAGCTGCGAGAAGAAAGTTCGGCCCGGGTGATGTGTCGAGAACAAGCTGCGAGAACAGCTAAACAAGAGCTGAGAGAAGAAGAAAATGACGTCATTTTCTTCTCGCAGCTCTGTCACCGAGAACTTTGTTCTTTCTTCTCGCGGAGTATGTAACAGCCTTTAGCCTTGCCTGCCAGACGAGTATGGCAAGTTGGTCAGACTGTGACTTATGTCTGGTCTATTTCATCTCTTCCTTCTGATATCTCAGGCTTAAAAAGCATCAATGATTTATTTGTTTCAAGAAAATCCGACAGGAAATGTTGTTGGCACAGGAAAATATTTCTTATGTGTTCAAACACAAAACACGGTTTGAATACTATAAAGGAAGTTGCATGAAAATAATTATCTGTTTTGGGAATTTTAAACAATCCCACATGTGTTGAAAGCACTCCTAATGCAATGTCCTGAGGAACAAAGAGGTCACAGGTGTTTTGCAGTGTGATCAACTCACTAGATCCATTTGGCTTGGGAAGTTATGAACATATGTGTCTACATAGTCGACACATGGCTGCACAGCTAGTGATCGTACTGCAGACATACAGATGCCCTCACCATCAGTTAAATTGTGAGCAACTAGCCATCAAATTCATAGGATGATGAACCATTGCATAATGCTGCTTTAATTATCTCTTTCCAGCTGTCCCAACAGACATTACAATATGATATGCTACAGTGCACCATGATATTATACAATATTATGTACTTTACTGTCCCTGTGGGGCAACACAGTGTTCTGGACTCTCTATACTTCTGATCCACTATGAATACACTTACAAAATAAAAGAATAGGAGTCTATAGCCATGCTAGTGGCTCTGCAGACCTGCTCTGTATGCTAACCACAGCATTTGATCATAATTTCACAATACTTCTGAAGTATCTGACTGTCATAGATATCATTTAAGGGTTGCAGCAGTTTTGCACTGAGGGATCCTGAAACGTTCACCATACCATAGAAATTGGAATTCCAAGGATATGAATGGGGATCAGACAATTGTTTCTGTGCCTGTCTGAAATCAGACAAGTCTTAGAGTAAATGGACTGAAGATACGGGTGTTCTATTATTACTTTACCAGAAGAGTAATTGGGAATTTCAGTTGTTCGATGAAATTACCATACCATGCGGCCATTCTGTATCTTATAATGCTATCTAGGAACGGATTATAAAAGAGAACATAAACTTGGACTAAACACCTACATCAGTGGAAAAAAATATATCAGCAGTAGCAGAATGGAGCAGGCCTTCACCATGGGCTCAGTAAATGAGTGTATTATCAATACAGGCCCCAAGGGCAGACCCAGATGATAGCCGTATATGTCATCCAGACTGTGATCAATTTCTGTTCTGGAGACTAACACAATCACTCCTGTCCACTTCACTTATAAAATCTGGGCCCATTTTTATTAAACCGGTAAAAGTAAAATGTTGGTCTTCAGTGAAAGATAAAAGTAAAACTCCTTTCCTTTTTCTCCTACTATAACACGTCAGATTAAAAGCTATTGATCACGTCTTTTCATTTGAGAACAATAGCTCCAGAGTCTCTTAAGTGGGTAAGGAGTAGGCTCTAGCTGTCTGCAGCACACAGACAGAGGTGAAGACACACACCATGTTTCAAGCGTCATGATAGGAACTTTGTAAATATGTGAATATTTTATTCATGTAATTTGCAGTGGTGTGCTTTAAGATTACTATTTGTATTTGACAGGATGTCACGCCCCTTTTGCTTTTTCATTTATTAGGGATGCAAATGTGAAATAATGCTTCCATAATTTAGTATGCTATCACTTGATATGCACCCTTACTGCACTTGTCTGTACCTTTTGGTACTATATTCTCATTATATGATCTCTTTGATGTACCTCAAGTAATGGCAGCAGCCTGTTTCTTATTATATATAATAATAATTTAGATTAGTGTGTGTATTTTAATGATTTCGGAGTTATTCTATTTCAAAATGTAATATTCCTGCAGAATTACACATCACAGAGTAGAAAAGAATATGAAAAATAAATTGTGCCGATATGTGTAAATTCTTCGGCAATTGCCTCAATGAGCACAAGTAAGATTAAAAGGGACCGCTCTCAAAGGTTACTCCTACACTTTGCTTTTTCCGTGTGTGTGTGTGTGTGTGTGTGTGTGTGTGTGTGTGCGTGCTCTGCGCATATCACGAAACCAGCATACCCATAGACTTATTTTGAAGCTATTTCACAATCCTAGTCATACTGCCAAAATGCAGTCAAATCTAAATAATAGGCAATTACTCTTAATCCAGTGTGTTATCTCGTCACATAACGCTGTTCTTGTGTGTACATTTCGGATGATTTGTCACGCGATATACAACCATATCAGCTTTAGTTCCTATTGTGAAACAGCTGCTTTTTTGCTGATCCAATCAAATGCAATTAGTATCTCTAACATAAACACTCGCCTTTTCTCATCACTCTCTGTCTCTCACTCATATGCACAATTTCATGATTTCTCCCCCTCTCACTTGCCTATAGGGAGCTGGCAAAGTTAAGTGAGCCCCCCATCTGTTAAATTAGAGTGTCAAAACTTTTTTGCTGCTGAGTGATCCAGAGACATAATCCCATGTCTCCTTGGGTAATGAATTGTACTCATGCTAATTAGCACGCTCATGGCCAGAAGTAGCAGTGAGAATGTCCTAATCAAATAGACTTACGGTTTTGTCATGTCTAATGGTTCTCTCCTCTCTCTGGGGCTGGCCGGATGGGCCTTGGCTAGACCTGTGCTGCTAACCCCTCCCTACCACATCCCATTTAAGGTGACATTTTTATTGGATAGTACAGAGCAACATTAAACATTAGCAGATGGCAAAGGCAAATGACATGGGTTCCCCAGTTGTATTTAAAACAGGCAGGTTCCATTTTTATGGTACATAATGTTTGTTATACTGCTGGAAGCCTTTGGTTTTGAGAGACAGACAATTTTTCCTTCCGTCTGTGTGGATGATAGAGTGTATTTTGGATTAACAATCTCAGAATTGGAAAATGCCCCCAGCGAATACAAAATGAAAAGAAAAGGATACAAATAAACAGACAGCTGTTTGATAACTGCATTTATTGAAATGCATATAGATATTTTAATATTGTATGTATTTGAGCTATCAATCTGTGTGATAGCAATGGAATAGAAGAGTGAGGTTGACACAAATAATGAAGAGTGAATTAAGCAGAGGGTGTCTGTGTTGCTAAACACTGGCCATGATAGAGGCCAAGGATTAGATGGCAAACTGTGCCATGCAACCCCCCGACACACTCACACACACGCACGCACACACACACACACACACACATTCCATCAGGGCTTTATCTGGTGTTTTATTTGCCTTTATCGAGCATGGCGGAGGCAGCCCGTCCAGCGTTAATAATGTCGGGCTAAAGTCATTTCACACAACACTACTTGGTCATGTAAGCTGACAACTTTTATATTCCCTTATGTCCTTGGCTTGCTTTGTCAAGGGGGCTTAACAGGAACGGAGAGTGGCACAACCAGTTGGTTTTCAGCACCAAGATGTGCCACAGAGTGGGGTAAATTGTGCTAATTTCAAGCCTGGAGGAACCATTTCTAGGAGGTGAGCATAACTCGTAGTGGCAGGCAAAACGCATTGCTCATCATGGATCTACTACATGCTGCACTGGGTTTAAGTGTTCGATACTGGGTGTTGGTGTGCATCAAAGCTTTCACATGCAATTTAATCTTTGCTTGACAAAGGGGATGTGCAAGTGTGTGCCTGTGTGCGGAGATCGTGGTTGTTTTGGGTAGGGGGTGTAAGGGTTTCATTTGCACAGTCTTTTCATGTACCTCATGCCCTGTTACTATCCACACCGCCACGGCATGGCTGGCCTTACACCGATTTATGCTATGGTAAAAGTAACAAGGTTATGGAAATACAGGCTAATTCAGGACGTGACAGAGGGGTTGTCGGACCAACCTTTGACAGGCAGACAGAGCCCATTATCCTTGATGTCAGATGAAGTGGTGTGAGATGAAAATGGCACTTGCATTTCCGGCTGCGCTGCCTGCTTAACATAGGGATGGCAACTAAGGCAATTAACTAATTGTGGACAGCCAAACATGTTCTATTAACCTAAGGATGACTCCCAAAAGAAGGCATTAGTCATCTATTTAGAGGAATGCAGAAGGATATTTTAAATGGAACATTTACAGTATAACCATCAAATTGGGGGGTTGAAAACTCTAAATGTTTCCTATTTCATGCTACTGGTCTATTCATTTGAAGTGGGACTGGGATTTACAGTCATATGAAAAAGTTTGGGAACCCCTCTCAGCCAGCATTATAATTGACTCTGCTTTCACAAAAAAAATATAAAAGTGGTATGTCTTTAATTTACCAGGAACAGCTAAGTACTGGGATGTTTTCCAAACAAAGATTTTTTGAAACGCAGTATTTGGTTGTATGAAATAAAATAAAATGTGAAAAACTGGCTGTGCAAAAATATAGGAACCCTTGTGGTTTTGTTGATTTTAATGCCTGTAACAGCATGTACAACTGATGACTTTAAACACAAAGTTGGTTGGATTATGTTGTTAAGCCTTGAACCTCATATAAATGTCTGTTTAATCATGAGAAAATGTATTTTAGGTGCCTAAATGCAAGTTGCACTTCTCTTTGACTCTCTGCTGAAGTGAGACAGAATGGGATCATCAAAACAGCTCCGAAAAGATCTGAAAAACAAAGATTGTTCATTGTCATGGTTTAGGGGAAGGCTACAAGAAGCTTTCCCAAAGGTTTCAATTGTCAATTTCGACTGTAGGGAACGTTGAAATGGAAGGACACAGGCATAGTGGCAGTTAAACCCAGACATGGCAGACCAAGAAAAAAACAGTAGCGGCATAGGTGGAGGATTGTGAGAATGGTTGCACACAACCCACAGATCACCTCCAAAGACCTGCAAGAACATCTGGCTGCAGATTGTGTATCTGTACATCGTTCAACAATTCAGCGCAATTTGCACCAGAACATCTGCTTTTTATAAAGACCAAATAACTTAATTTTTGTCTCATCAGTCCAAAGCTTTTTCTTCCAATATGAAGCTGGCTTGTCTAAATGAGCTTTTGCATACTCCATGCAACTGTATCTGTGGCGTGGGCGCAGAAAGGGCTTCCTTCTCATCACTCGGCCATACAGATGTTTTGGTGCAAATTGCACTGAATTGTTGAACCATGTACAGATACACAATCTGCAGCCAGATGTTCTTGCAGGTCTTTGGAGGTGATCTTTGGGTTGTGTGCAACCATTCTCACAATCCGCCGCATATGCCGCTCTTGTACTTTTCTTGGTCTGCTAGACCTGGGTTTAATTGCAACTGTGCCTGTGTCCTTCCATTCCCTGACAACGTTCCTTACAGTAGAAATTGACAATTGAAACCTTTGGGAAAGCTTCATGTAGCCTTCCCCTAAACCATGACAATGAATAATCTTTGTTTTTAAAGATTTTTTGGGAGCTGTTTTGATGATCGCATTCTGTCTCACTTCTGCAGAGAGTCAAAGAGAAGTGGAACTTGCATTTAGGCACCTAAAATACCTTTTCTCATGATTAAACAGACCTTTATATGAGGTTCAAGGCTTAACAATATAATCCAACCAATTTTGTGTTTAAAGTCCTCAGTTTTACATGCTGTTACATGCATTAAAATCAGCAAGACCACAAGGGTTCCCATATTTTTGCACAGCCAGTTTTTCACATTTTATTTTATTTCATAAAACTAAATACTGCTTTTCAAAAAATCTTTGTTTGGAAAACATCCCAGTACTTAGCTGTTCCTGGTAAATGACAGACATACCACTTTTATCTTTTTTGTGTGAAAGCAGAGTCAATTATAATGCCGGCTGAGAGGGGTTCCCAAACTTTTTCATATGACTGTATATATAATAATTAGGGCTGTCAAGCGATTAAAACAATTAATCTAATTAATTACAGGCTCTGTGATTAATTAATCTAAATGAATCGCATACTTCTATGACACTTTTATACCTGTTTATAAACAGCTGTATAGCCTACTACAGTTTGTTTCTCTCTCTCTCTCCGTCTCTCGTAACTTCTGTCTCCACAACAGACAGTGCTGCACTGCCACAGATGCCTATGCCAATTCATTCCCCGTCGTCGTACTCATAGGCAAAAATATTGACACACACACACACACACACGGGGCGGGTGTCCGTTCTCGCGGGAGACAAGACAGCTAGCAAACAAAATTGTACACACGGAGGAAGATTGAGAGATACTTTTGAACCTACATTGTTGCACCCACTAAATCAATAATGCACAGACACTGCGGAGAATAAAGTAAGATGTCTTCCTACCTTCATGCTTATTTGCCCGAAGCATCCCATAGAGCCCTCGGCCCCGCTCTTTCCCCCAGCTTCTCTCTTTACTTTTCTCCCTTTCACCCGTGCGGGCCGTGTATGCAAGCTACAGGTTCAGCTCGGTGCAGCTGCGCACCACTTTTGCACTGGGTCAAAGGGCATTATAGAAGTGCTATTAATCTGCTTTAATTTTTTTAATCGCGTTTAATTTTTCTGTGATTAATTAATCAAAATGAACCCGTTAATTTCACAGCCCTTAGTTCATAGTGCAATTTTTCCCAATTTGAATACATGATATGCATGCCAATAGTATCCCTTTATATAGCTGCCATAAACTATTAAAGAGCTATTTCACTATAATATGAACAATAATAATAATATGGAAATATGAACGTACCTATGTAGATAAATACAAATGTGTTATAAATGTGCAAACATTTTAAAAATCGGTTCACCATAGCCTGAGAAACGGCAAAAAGAGTGTTTTTATGGTCTCTCTGACTGTCACTAGCTCAAAAGTCAGAAATTCTCCGGCTACCACAATGCACTGCGCTAGCAGCACTCCAAGGCCCCGCCCACATTTTCATAGTCTCGTCTCGTCTGACCTCTGACTCAGATGAGAGTTTGTAAACACACTACTTTCCATTACAGTTCTTGGCGATACCTCGACCAATACAGACACTATGTAGATTCTACAATGAATAATTTTTTCTAAAATATGAATGTATAGTTTCCGGTTTCACTGTAACACGGAGGGAAGGAAACGCGCACTAGTCTAACTTTTCTTCAGTTTACAAGATAGTGAGCTGTTTTCAACAATGCCTGCGGCTAAAAAAAACTAGCCTATCCTTCAAACCAAACCGTAGGACTCTGAAACTAAATATTCTGGCCTGGGCGTGAAGAGGACAATCTGGACGGGAGTGACGTATCTTCGCTGTGGACAGGTTGTGTGGGCCTGCAAAACGCACTCGCGTACAGGTAAGACTTTCAACGTATTGATATTTCTGTTCACACAGTATGCAATTATAGCTGCTGTCAGGGGGGGCCTTGCTAAACTGTTTCAGAAACAAACTAATGCAGCAGCAACCATTTGTGTGTTTGTAATGCAACTAAAGAAAAAACTTTTCATCAGACTATCATTTTTAGTGAGTGTTCGCAGCTAACGTTTCACTTATAGAAGCCAAACTGTTGTATTGTATGGTGACATTTCAGAATCCGATGTCTACACCCTCCATGTCAGCTGTGATAGTGGGGTAAAAAGTTAACTGCAACCAAGGCAGCTGCAGTGACGCTTCCGAGAGGAAATCTGTCCCCTACATCAAATTCAGGAGCATCCCATCTAAGGCTCTGCTAATATGTCCTCACACCTCAACCTGTGCCCTATCAGCCACCAGTCACTCATTTAAGGATAAATTGTAAATATTTTTTGTTTATAGCTCATCTTTTGTATCTTATATTTATCATGTTCGTATATTGGACAGTTTACTTTTAAGAATTGTTTAATTGTGTGTTACCTGCTTAATTTAGCATTGAGCATGATGACACAGTAGTTTCCTTTGTAAACAATAAAATATCTTATGTTGTTGTTACCTTACCTTGGACTCCTGGTCTACACCCATGTTCACCACTACAGACTTGTTGGTTGGAGGCTGAACTGATTTTGATGCACAGATTACAGTATGTCATATTGTTTTTAAAATACAATTTATGAGGTAAATGTTATAAATTCACAAGGATGCAAGGTAGGTTCATCATACTGAAGCACAGGAAAAACAGATACACAGAAAAATAACTAAGCTATCAGTTTTCCTACCAAAGCTAGCCAGAATATATTTCAATTAAGTACTTCAGGTCAAATTTCTATATGGATAGCATAAACAATATTTGCTTATTTATTAAATACAATAACTCAGCATCTGAAGTCTGTCCCCAACCTTTTTCCCCAGTAGAAATGTGTATTTCTCCAATAGTACTCTAGTTGAACAGCACTCTGGTTAGTAGACAAACCACATCAACAAACTTGAGTTCAAAGTTTTAATCGCAAACATATGAACAACTATTTATAAAAATAAAATGTGTAGTGTATTGGCTCAGGTCATTCTGGTCACAGCTGCTCGATCTTGTTTCTTGATAGCCACGGTACTGCTCATCACGTGCATGGTCAGGTGCTGGGTCTCTCTCTTCGCATGATTCACGCCAGGAAACTGCATGAATCGGCGATATTGTCTATAAAACATTGAGCAAAACATTAGTAAGGCAAGCTCATTTTAGCCTGCAGTAGCTTGCATACACGAAAAAGAACTGCAAGGTTATGTCACGTTAGCTTTGCTGCCCATATTACCAACCATAGGAAAACGTAGTGCCAATAAGACATTTTAGAACATGATTCAAAACTTTAATAATAAGATATAACACTTGTGCCGTGTTTACGCCCGGGTCGCAGTTTTTTTCCCCACACAGTGTCTCACTGCTGCAGCGCTGCTTTTACCAGCCTGTTGCTACATGAGTTTTTATTTGATAATTCACAATAATAAAGCTCTGTGTGGCTGCTCTGATCTGCTATCACAAGCACCAGGGGAAAAAAGAAAGGCAGGTGCAAACGCAAGATGAGTGGCGGAGTAAAAATAAAAACTTACTGTGTTGTGGTTGACGTCCGTCTCTCCCCGCGGCCTGTGGCTGGCGCCTCCAGTTCACCATGTCAATACTGAAATATGTCTCCAGGGTCCCTCTGTCCATAATTGCTGCAAAGCTACGGTGACGATTGAACGCCGGGAACACACCAGGCACAGCGGCTGGAGCTCCTGGGCCACAGCATGGAGCAGCTGCTAGTGTAGCTACAGCTAGCTATCACCTCTCTTCCTCGCTGTAATCCAGTTTATAAAGGTAGACACAAATGTCCGTTCACTGCAGTTAACATTAAAAATCCCCTTCAGGTGTTACAAATGGAAAATGTCCTTGTGCCATGGTCGGAGTTTGGGCTTCCCTCTAAGCGGGGCAGAAACATGGCGGACGTTGTGTTTACATCTCGTCCGTGAGCTCCCGCCCCCCTCATTCCTTATTGGTGGGCATACAAATGTGCGGAAGTAGTGGCCTGTAGTCCTTGGCGCTTCTAGCCTTTTGGGATGTGTGACGTGTTTCGCGTCATACATCCCAAAATACAGGTCCTTCTTATATAATTAGCATATTGTGATAAAGTTGATTATTTTCCATAATGTAATGATAATAATTTAACTTTCATATATTTTAGATTCATTGCACACCAACTGAAATATTTCAGGTCTTTTGTTGTTTTAATACTGATGATTTTGGCATATAGCTCATGAAAACCCCAAATTCCTATCTCAAAAAATTAGCATATCATGAAAAGGTACTCTAAACGAGCTCTTAACCTAATCATCTGAATCAACTAATTAACTCTTAACACTTGCAAAAGATTCCTGAGGCTTTTAAAAACTCCCAGCATGGTTCATTACTCAAAACCGCAATCATGGGTAAGACTGCCGACCTGACTGCTGTCCAGAAGGCCATCATTGACACCCTCAAGCAAGAGGGTAAGACACAGAAAGAAATTTCTGAGCGAATAGGCTGTTCCCAGAGTGCTGTATCAAGGCACCTCAGTGGGAAGTCTGTGGGAAGGAAAAAGTGTGGCAGAAAACGCTGCACAACCAGAAGAGGTGACCGGACCCTGAGGAGGATTGTGGAGAAGGGCCGATTCCAGACCTTGGGGGACCTGCGGAAGCAGTGGACTGAGTCTGGAGTAGAAACATCCAGAGCCACCGTGCACAGGCGTGTGCAGGAAATGGGCTACAGGTGCCGCATTCCCCAGGTCAAGCCACTTTTGAACCAGAAACAGCGGCAGAAGCGCCTGACCTGGGCTACAGAGAAGCAGCACTGGACTGTTGCTCAGTGGTCCAAAGTACTTTTTCAAATGAAAGCAAATTTTGCATGTCATTCGGAAATCAAGGTGCCAGAGTCTGGAGGAAGACTGGGGAGAAGGAAATGCCAAAATGCCTGAAGTCCAGTGTCAAGTACCCACAGTCAGTGATGGTCTAGGGTGCCATGTCAGCTGCTGGTGTTGGTCCACTGTGTTTTATCAAAGGCAGGGTCAATGCAGCTAGCTATCAGGAGATTTCAGCACTTCATGCTTCCATTTGCTGAAAAGCTTTATGGAGATGAAGATTTCATTTTTCAACAAGACCTGGCACCTGCTCACAGTGCCAAAACCACTGGTAAATGGTTTATTGACCATGGTATTACTGTGCTCAATTGGCCTGCCAACTCTCCTGACCTGAACCCCATAGAGAATCTGTGGGATATTGTGAAGAGGAAGTTGAGAGACACCAGACCCAACACTGTGGATGAGCTTAAGGCCGCTATCGAAGCATCCTGGGCCTCCATAACACCTCAGCAGTGCCACAGGCTGATTGCCTCCATGCCACGCCGCATTGAAGCAGTCATTTCTGCGAAAGGATTCCCGACCAAGTATTGAGTGCATAACTGAACATAATTATTTGAAGGTTGACTTTTTTGTATTAAAAACACTTTTCTTTTATTGGTCGGATGAAATATGCTATTTTTTTTAGATAGGGATTTTTGGTTTTTCTTAACTTTTTTGCCAAAATCATCAATATTAAAACAATAAAAGGCTTGAACTACTTCAGTTGTGTGTAATGAATCTAAAATATATGAAAGTCTAATGTTTATCAGTACATTACAGAAAATATTGAACTTTATCACAATATGCTAATTATATGAGAAGGACCTGTATGTAAAATGTGGGGTGTGGATTATCAGGACAGCTAGACCAAGCGAAGACTGAGTCAAGACAAACCGCTTTCCTTATATTATAATAGCGATTTTATAATGATAGAATGCCGGTTCTGTATGGGTGAAGTATTCCTTTAAGGTAATAGTATTGGAATTTGTCACTGAGATATTTCGGCACTTTTTTCCCCCTGAAATGTCCTTGTTTTACTTCTTCATCATTATTCAATCCCTAATCTGAAATGACATAGGACATATAGTGTCTGAATCACTTAATAGGGGACCTGTCATAACTGTCTTAAAGTCGTTATATTTATCAATTAAATGATAAAAACCAAATGACAGCACAATAATCCAATTCAGTTTTGGATTGCGTGTGGCTGAGCAAATTCAGCAGTGATCATGCTTGACTGAATATTGTGGATTTTTCCGCCCTGCTCTGCTAAATCAATTAAAAATGTGATATGGGTCCATTCAGCAGCCCATAATTATCTTGTCTTTGCAGTTAATTTGCATCTTTTAAGGACTCACAGCACACAAGGTTACTGCCCATCAAACAGCAGGGCAGATGACTACAGTCTAGGAAGATGACCTCTTACCCACTGGAGCTGTGCACTGTAAACCTAGAGGTCAAGCTGTATTCAAACTTTGAAGGAAATAGAATAATACATTATCCAGCATTAGTCATGGGACACATCATGCTCTGTGCATACAAAAAGAATGATGATCTAATGTAGATCGACTGAATAGAATTATGGGGTGGGGTGCAACTAATGATTCTTTTCAATTTGATTAGTCTGTTCTTATCCGTTATTTGACATCACTTTGGTGATAATGTCAGTGAAGAGTAAAACAAAATCATGTCACGCTTTCCAAAGCAAAGGAACTGTTAACAAACTTAAACATATGTAGTTTATTATGACATACAACAAAAGAAAAGCAGAACATCCTCATAAGTAAGAAGCTGGAAATAGGTCATGTTTGGCATTTTGCATACAATTATATAAATAATGCCTCAAAATGATACAATGAATAAAGTCGAAAAGAGAAAGAGCATGCAGACATATCTGGTCTCTGAGTCCTCATGTTGTAAATCAAGGCTTTTTAAAGCTTTTCCTCCTCCCTATAGACATGTGTATCTGAATGAGAAAATCTCTAAACTGAACAACCAGAAGCACATGTGCTTTTCACTGTTAATAATCAATTTGCAATCTGGTGATTTCAGTGAATCGTGCGTCTGCAGCCAAACGGTTTGACGATACAATGCCAAAAACAAAGATGACAGAACAGAAGCGCCACTTAACTCACACACACAATCAGCAGTGGTTACATACAATGTGTGTGAGCACGTATTACATTTTTCATCAGCATGACCTTGAATAAAATGGAACAATTACAAATCAGCCATATACAGTATATGATTTAAGGGTTACATTTATTGTAAACTTCCTGGTTTGAATCTTAACTCGCTCCAGACATGTTTTCTCTTTGCTTTCTGCAGAGTTATTTTGTATTTATTTTCGTGAAAAGCTTCAGGCAGTGTTCATTGATCTACACCGCGTTGTATGAGGATGTTGTTTGGGAGATTGGGCAGGATGAAGCAGTGTATGTAAGCAACAGTGGAAGTCATCAGGGGAAAGAGATTTAGCTGCACATTTTGTTAGAGTGATGAGATATTACCAATATCAACACACTCACGCTGTGCTTAAGCACATCCATGGATTCCAGAGCCCCGACGGGCGGCTGATAGAGATGCTGCTGCAGAATGGTAAATATCATTGCTCTGCATGAACATCTGTTCATTACATTGGAACTGCTACATTACCAGCTGTTGAAATGAACTGGGAAGAAGTGCCATTACGCCACTAAAACTGGGGGAAAACAGAGAGGCTGTATATATTTGCCGTTTCAATTATTATCCTGGGAATTAAAATTGGCGTATGTGCTGTAGTTCTGCAGATATGGAGTTTGACATTATACTGTAGTGTTTTTCTACTCTACAGTATAGATAATACAACAGTGTAGCAGCTAGCAGGAACACAAAGGATTAATGCATCTACTAAACAATAATTGCCTGCTGCTCTAACGCTACGAAGCCTTGCCATCATCAGAGGTAAAATTTTTGATAATTTGCTGCAAACAGTACGATTAGTACGTTGTAGACTGGATCGACAGTTTTTATTTATTTTTGTTTTAGGGCCAATGGGTGGCAGCATGAACGACGTGAACAGAACAGTTACATTTGAACTCCCATATCGATGAATGTTCCAATAAAACATTGTATTTATTTATTTTTTCCACCAAGCCGACATGGAACAACATTACCCAATGATTAGGATTCAGATACTGTATAGTCACGTATGTGGCCACCTGACCAATTTAAGACCTCAAAAACCCCAGAAAACCAAAACAATGAACTGCAAATGTTTTGAGACTGAAAGGAGGCTACAGAGTGAGGTTGTGCCGATTGGCAATGGAATCACCTACTGGCGATTAGAGGGATGCTCTGCAATGTACATTTGTTTAACCAATGCAATCAGAATGACTGAGCACACTGTGCAGTGGTGACAGAATGAGACTAAATTAGAGTGATCATCACTGACTTTAGACCCACTGTATCTGACCCTCTATCTACTTACACGTGTTTCTCACACACAGCCGGCCTGTTGGGACTTGAAACGAAAGTGAAACTTAACTAACCTGACTTCAAAATGTTCTTAATCTCAAGGTGGAGCAGACAAATATAAATTAATTTATACTGTTAGTAAATATAAATATAGTTGCTAAAATTGGCGATCAAACAAGATGTGCCCAACCCTACTGTTGTACCTATCTAAAAATGTCTATGGATTACCACTATGAATGACCTTTCTTTCACATTACAAACAATCATTGTATCCATTATCCAGCTATAAAAGGGTGTCTATAAAATAATAATAATCTGTTTAACAGATAAATTGTTTAAATACACATCATGTATTATAATGTCTCTGTCCAAAGTCCAAAACTATTCAACACAAGAGGCCTGTGACACAACAACTTTGTCAAAACCAACAAGAAATTATAAAAAAGGTGGATGAGCAAAAAGGGGTAAGCAAACAGGTAATGAATTCATCTCTAAACTAAGACACAGCTGCTGGTTTGCTAACAGTAGGGGTCCTCCTCTCTAACTGGCTACAACAACAATTAAATCCAACTCCTATTGCTAAAATACAGTAACTTAAAGTAAATGTTTACAAATGACTTAGGAAGTTGTGGACACGATTCAAGACCATAAATTATTTAATCAAGGAAACAAATAATCAATCTTATTCCATTATGTTAAAAAATAAACTAACAAAACTACAGACCACTAATTATAACAAATCCTACCCTTGATATTTTTTGGGACACACATCATTAATTTCCTAACCAGTGGCAATCATCTTTCCTTGCAACATCCTGTAGGTCCTATGAACTACTGAAATATAAATATAAAACACTTAAGAAGTACAATGAGTAGGCCACAATATAACCAGGATTGACAGCTAAAGTGTGAATGGCTCAGAACCACAACAGTCCTCTCAGATGGATATAATAAAAAGATGTCCATATTTATGTGCAGGTGAATCACTGCCTGTGTGACAAAGCCGCACTTAAAACAAGAAATGGCTTCGTTTTTATGACGTTACATCACCAACAGGCAAAGGTCACTCCATAACAGCTGTTTTGTGGACTATCACATTAGTTTCAAGGTAATTAATTTTCAGCAAAGTAGCAAAGCTTCAAACTGGAAAGCTCAGAGGACAATGGTGACATTTTGGTGTTTTCCTTTTCAGTCAATTGAGCAATATCTGTCTCTAAAAGAAATATTCCAGGAGGGGATTGACATCATTTCCAGCCATGTTCTGGTACACTTGGTTTTACCTTGGCATTTGTCTTTCAGTATATTTGGGAACACAGCACATAGAGTACGTCCTCCAGTCAGCCATTATCCATTAAATTAGTGATAGTACCTCTTTTTCGGTTACTCTGTCCGAGTTAGAGTTTGCAAACAAAATAATAAAGCTGCAGTCTTTAAGTAAGGTATTAAGTGTTGTTAGAACTGTGCAGCAATGTTGAACCACTGAACAGGGAGGAAGGGGAACCAAGAGAGAGGGTGAGAAACATTT
This sequence comes from Ammodytes marinus, assembly GCF_949987685.1. NCBI lineage: Eukaryota > Metazoa > Chordata > Actinopteri > Uranoscopiformes > Ammodytidae > Ammodytes > Ammodytes marinus. The sequence goes on along the minus strand of NC_137235.1, from coordinate 13,061,220 downwards.
TCTATTTTCAGATGACCACACAAAGAAAGCTTCCTTTGAAGAAATATGCTGTGAGACAACGCACAGTGTATTTGTTCTTAGACCACAAAATTGGTGAATTCTAATTAAATAATGCTGCAGGACATTTAAATATCAGAGTGCCAGAACTCTATACAAGATACCTGTTCAAAGCAGCAATGGTACTGCTGTACAAATGAAAATTACTTACAATGAAGTCGGCCTTTAAAATGAATCCAAAAATGGTTCCGGCAATATAATTTATGGAACATGAAGGCATGAAAGTCAAACTCCTCTGCTGCCCAAAGACATTTAAATAGTAAAATATTCCAATTTTATATATGTGAAATTGAATTTATAATGCCAGCAAATGTTCACAGAGAGCATTATACGTCTTATATGGCCTTCCTTTAACTGAAGGCCATATTCCAACGGTGTTACACCAATGTACCACTTACGATTTTAATGAGTGATAAAGGAAAAACTGTATGTGTAATGGTTTTTAAGGTTGTCTGAGATTGAAAATGTATTTAATGTTTAAACTGAGCCTCGCACAAAACACTTAAACAGAAGCCAGTGGAAAATCAGCTTCTCAAACTTTTAATAATTCTTTTTTTATTATCAAGCAGCACTGCCATCATTGCTTATTCAGCCCCTTCACATCCTCCATGCACCTGATACTGAAAACATAACGCTCTGTGTCTTGTTTTCCAAGAGAAAATCTTCTCTGCCTCTTTTACTTTGATCTGGTCAATGACTGCTTTTCACAGGCTGTTTTCAGAAAGGTGTAAAGGACGATGTTTGTTGTTAATTAACAGTATTTGTGTGTATATATATATATATATATATATGTAGGGACCTCCTAAAATACAGTTAAATAAATACAAGGTGATTTATTTAATATATGGGTAATTACTGCTTAATAAATAAAGTGTTTATTTTATAAGTGGGTAAACTGAATGGAAACTGCATTTTCATTAATCCATTGTTTTTTTGGTAACTTGTAAATTATTTTCAATGTGTTTTAAGCTGAGTACCCATAAGCCAATAAGATTCATGTATGAAGAACTCTTAGCGAATCACAGCTCATCTTATTGGAGAGTACAAGTTTAATGAGGAAGTGAAAACGGTAACATGTGCGCATCAGGCCCCCAGGATGCTGCCTTCTCCGAGCAACCAGCATGGACTAGTGGCCAACCCATTAGTACTGCATGCTGTGAATGGGGAGCTTATTTTCCATGGAGCCCAGAGGCAGATTTTCCCGTCCACCCCAATACAACGGCGAACAAGATTGTGTCTCCGCAAATTTTTTCTGGATATCAATCATAGGCTCATACTTATCTTTAGACCATGTACTAATAAAACTGAAGTTTTCTCATCTAAAAACGCCACCTCAAGCGTTTTATTAGCCCAACGGCTTTCAACGTCTTTCAGTTTGTTTTCGCGGGAGGAGGAGGGGTGGGCAGCCGTGGCCAGCTGAATAGAGTCGTAGTGAAACAAATGTTTCGGTTTTCTGCTCCGGCCTCCGAGAGGGCTCAGTGTTTCTTTATAGGTCCATGACTCTTTCAGTGCGAGGCTCGGGCTCCATTAACTTCTCGTGTCTGAGGTTTTTCCTTTTACTTAACATGAAGGACGTTGATGATTTTAGGCATGTGACTTTTTAACATTACTCGCCGAGGGATTTGTAGACTGGTTCAGCTGTTAGTCGCGTGAGCTCAACTCTCACGTTCCTCTGCTTGCGATCATTGCGATTCACCATATATTGATCCATTTATTCAAAAGATCCATAGGCAAAGGATGGGTGCATTACGGGATCATGTACAAAAACTAGTTGCTCATCCAGCGGCAGCCTCACTATCACCTCCAGCTGTGCTGATGAGCTCTAATAATCTCTAAGGGTACTATGCCATTTGCGCTACC